>NC_085845.1:179573378-179900044 GCF_035594765.1 Anolis carolinensis | reverse complement strand
ATGTGCTATTTAGGAAGCAAACTCCTCATCTGGGAATTCTCTGCCATTTAGGCCATTCATTTACAAGTCATCATATCTACATCTCACCAACATGTCAGGGATGTTTTAGCAGTGAATTTGTGCAGGATTTACAAGATGTTAGACTGGAATACAGGTGGGCAACTGCAGAGATGGCAGGGACCAGTTTTCATCCTAAACTCTCCCAGAAGGCTACACTGGTATGCCACAGTTCTCAGTGGGTGTGTATGTGTCTTCAAGTCACCTGTTGACTTCTGGAATCACTGTGAATTCATAGGCAAGGAATACTCTGAGGTGGTTTTGCTTCCTCTGAAATATAGCCTATCTCATCCGGAATTCATTGGTGGCCTTCTATTCAAGTACTAACCCTACTTATCTTTCAAGATTAGACAGGATCTGGTGGCTTTAGGGTATTTAGGCCAAAGTTCTTGGACTCTTTTTATTTAAAAGGAAAATTCTATGATCCTTCAACTTTTGTTAATGTTTTTATCCTTCCATCCATGTAGAATAGCAGGTCTATAAATTCCATTGAGATGTGACCATTTTAAAAGTGTACAAGAAAGAAAGAACGAAACCCTTGGCAATTGGTTTTATGGATTCGTTTTGGTTGACGTATCCATTCCTGATTTTTAAAAAGTTATATTGTTTGGAAGAATGCCTTGAGTAAAACGAACTAATAATATCAGTATTTTGAAACATATTAATGTACTGAACCACAGAGAAGTTGAAACAACCAATTGCATAATTTTTTACGATCTTGCTTTAAGGGTTTTTTTTTCCTTTCAGTTCTTTTATGATGTTGTATAATCATTTCTATGAAATTTATCAACCTCAATGTTTATGTGTCCACCGTGTATTAAAAAAGCATTGCAGAAGGGGGAGAAAGGTACATGAACTGCTTGTGGGTTAATTAGCTCATGTGAAATAAAAGAAAATACCACACGGTATTTCAAATTAGCTTTTTAAAGGAAAGATTTCTTTAATTTAAAACTAAAATTATAATTTAAATCCCAATAGCCTTGTTCAGGTGTTTAGTACCCTTCAGGAAAGGCCATCTGACAATACACCCAACTCATTTAGTGCCATCCCGTTGACATTTATATGTCTTGCCCCATGCCCTGGCTGATGTATGATGAACAACATCAGTATGAAGGTGGCCCAATACACATATAGATGTTTTGACAAATGTGTCTTCTGATTGACTGGATTTTATGACCGGAGTCCTGTAGACAACAGACTGGTTTAAATTGGGTCTGATCCTTGCTCCTAAGCCACAGGATTGCTCCAAAGTTTCAGGCAAACTCCGGGAAAGTTCCAAATTTTCATAACACAAGGCTAAACCAGGTTAACCCAATCTATCACACAATACCTACCAGAATTTTAGGAAGAATTAATAAAGAAACAAACCAAATGCCTAAGCAAAGATGAAGTATACTCCTCCTAAACTACTCCACAAGAAATAAATTGTACAGTGCCATTCACCATTTATGATAAGAGGGGTAAGAACTGGAGATAGAACTGGGAAAGTTAACAATTAAAATAGCAAAAGTCACAAAACAGCAATTCTATATGCCATATCCATCAATTTCTGAAATAGCAAATACACAGGCAGATCTGTATTTCCCCATGTTGACCACCATCTCCCATGGACTGCTCATACTTTCAGATGTGAAGGAGAGAAGAGTAAGGCAGCTAAGTGGGTCATGCAGATAACTGTCAGCAGTCAGGATCAAGGGCTCCCATCATATCTGGACATTCAAATTCAGATCTTTGAATCTTGTTGCTTGACAGTAGACTATTATTTTAACCTAAGGTTGCCAGGGAAAATAAGAGACAGGACTCCTTTACCTTTAATAGTGCAATACCTGCTGAAATGCCCTTTTCCATACAGTCCGTTCCTTATTTCACTTGTCAAGCCTATGAGAAGTAGAAATAGAATAGTCTCTGCTTATTATATGAAGCTCTTCTGTCATTATAAACAAGCTAAGGTTCAATCCAGGTAATATAGAGGTGGGATGGACTGGAAAATATTTTAGTCTTGATAGAGGCTTGCACTTGGTTTTGGATGGGCTTTCATTCCCCTTGAGAGACCAAAGATGTAGTTAGGAAGATTGGCCTTCCTATCTATGGATTTGGCCAGGGCCGGCCCCACTCATGCGGCAGCTGACGCCGCCGCCTCGGGCGCAGGCCCGGGGGGGCGCCGTCAGGCTGGGCGGGAGGCGGGGCACCGCCCTGACGGTGCCCCGCCTCCCGCCCAGTGCGCCCTGGCCCGTCTGGCCTGCTAGAAAAGGCCAGACGGGCGAGCGGGAGTAGCGTGGTAGGCGGGGCCAGCTCTGACGCCGCTCCCCCCCCCCCGCCCAGCGTGCCTTGGCCCTGCCTCCCACGCAGCGTGGGAGGCGGGGCCAAGGCACGCTGGGCGGGGGGGGGGGGGGGAGCGGCGTCAGAGCTGGCCCCGCCTCCCACGCTACTCCCGCTCGCCCGTCTGGCCTTTTGTAGCAGGCCAGACTCAGCGGAGGTTTCTCCAGGCCGCGATTGCGGCCTGGAGGAACCTCCGCTAAGTCTGGCCTGCTACACAAGGCCAGACGGGCGAGCGGGGGTAACGTGGGAGGCGGGGCCAGCTCTGACGCCGCCCCCCCGCCCAGCGTGCCCTGGCCCCGCCTCCCACGTTGCGTGGGAGGCAGGGCCAAGGCACGCTGGGCGGGGGGGGGGGAGCGGCATCAGAGCTGGCCCCGCCTCCCACGTTACCCCCGCTCGCCCGTCTGGCCTTGTGTAGCAGGCCAGACTGAGTCTGGCCTGCTACAAAAGGCCAGACGGGCGAGCGGGGGTAGCGTGGGAGGCGGGGCCAACTCTGGCCCCGCCCCCCCGCCCAGCGTGCCCTGGCCCCGCCTCCCACGCTGCGTGGGAGGCGGGGCCAGGGCACGGGGGGCGGGGCCAACTCTGGCCCCGCCCCCTCACTATTCGCCCTGGCCCCGCCTCCCACGCAGCGTGGGAGGCGGGGCCAGGGCACGCTGGGCGGGGCCAGGGCGCCGGTGGCGGGGGCGCTTTTCAGCACCCCCGCTTTACATAAAAAAATATCTCCGGCCGGCCCTGGATTTGGCACCAGTATTTCAAACTGCCTTTTATTAGCCCAGGTCCTCTCTTGAAAAAGGAGGCACAGTTTCAGTTACTCATGCTATTATTGCAGCCAGAAAGCTTTTGTAATCCATTCTACCTTGGGTGCCTTCAAAGAGAGCTTGGAAGTGTTAACTGATACCAAATACAACCACTGGGGTGCTTACAGAACCAGCTATTTGGACTGAGCATAACACTGATACGGTATCAGTTACTATGGCTGCCTATTACTTTCCAGGCTCAGTTAATAACATGTTCATATCTTTGAAATCAGAGAACTTCAAGGCCAGGACAATGTCAGACTGACTGTTCCCTGTTATGGCCACCACATTGCCATAGGCTTTGATACTGCACCTGTTTGCTGCAACCCCATCATGCTTGTCACTCTTAGGCTCATAGCAAAAAAACAAAACAAAAAAAAACAAAAACCCACAGATCCTCCATCTTTGATACCTTACCTTAGAGTCAGCAGATATAAAAAGGACTATTTTGATCACACCTATCCAATTGGTCACTGGCAAAGAAAATATCCTAGAATAGATGTGTGGTTTATCAGAAGTCAGGAGTTGTGATCCTCCAGATAGTTTTTTTTTTTTTTTTGCCTGCAACCTCCATAATTCTTCCCTACTGACTATACTGGCTGGGACTGATGGGAATTGTAGCCTAAAACATCCAGCAAGGCAGACCTAGTTTAATTCAACAAGGAAAATATTTTTTCAACCCTTCATCTGGAGATCCAAAATCCAAAGTACAATACTCCAAAATCTAAAGTTGTCCATGGTGGTGACAAAGAGTGACACTTTGCTTTCTGATGGTTCCACATAAATAATATTTGTTTAATGCTCAAAATCCTTGAAATATTGTACACAATTATCTTGACATGGGTCCCATTTCCAAGATATATCATTAGGTACATATATGCAAACCCAGGCATTTCAAACATCTGAAAAAATTCAAAACCCAAGACACTTATGGTCCCAAGCATTTTGAATAAGGGATACTTGACTTGAACTTTTTATATACTTCATCAGGCTTTCTCAACCTGGGATCACCAGAAGCTGATAAATGACAAACTCCACCTGACCACAATGGCCAACAGCCAGGAATTATGGCTATTTCCCATAAAATCTGGAGATCTAAGACTATAAAGTCAGACTGGGGTGATACTACAGGGCTTCCCAAAATTGGCCTACATAGAGAAATTGGGAAATTGCAGCTAAATGTACCTTTATTTACAAAATATTCATTACAAAATATTTACAAAATATTTTCTATGTGTTGGCTACCTCTTTCTATGCACACACAAAATCTTCTCCCCCACTCATGGTGAACATTTCAAAAATATATATTGTTATGCGAGTAATTCCATTTCAAATGCATTACTTTAAATCAGTGGTTCTCAACTTGGGGTCCCCAGTTGTTTTTGGCCTACAACTCCCAGAAATCCCAACCAGTTTACCAGTTCTTAGGATTTCTGGGAATTGAAGGCCATGATCCATGTTTCTAATCTTTTCCTTGTACACCATGACTTTTAAGTGGTCCCACAAATAAAAGTTGGATGAGGAAAGATCATATAAATATGAGTTTGTTAATTTTTTTCCTATGCATGGAGACCTTTGGAGCACCCTGTATTTTTCCTAGTTTCTGCTTGATGTTTGGGGTCAGGGAGACAATCAGACCTAAAACAAGTTTTGATTTTGAAAACCACAATGCAAATACTGAGGAATGATGTCTCGGGTGTCAGTTGAAATTGCATAAAAGGTTAGCCACCTGGGGAAATAAAAGTTGTCCCTAAGCACATTTTATGACAGGAAACTTTAAAAAATGTAGCCACTTGTTATAAGATATTCTATTTTTATTTTTGCCAAAAGATGATATAACAGCGATATGCTGCAATCCTAGGATTTTGAATATATGTCATTTTTCCCCACTGAAGCTGTGGACAATCAATCATCAACTTCCCTTGACATGCACATGAAAAAAATGGCACCAGTCCCATCCTAGCTGCTTTTGTGCTTGTTGACCCCAAATGACTCCAACTAAATGCTGCTATCCTTCAAGAAAGTCATTTAAAACAAAGCAAGTTGTTAAAATAAGCAAAATGAACAGTAAATGAAAAAGCGGACCAAGTAAAAGAACCCCAGATGAACTCAAAGATATTCAGTAATAATGATAAAAGTGAATTTTAATTGTTCTGGTACATATATGGGAATGATCGGCATTATAGTGACCCGAAGGGTTCAACCTGTATGGGGAAGACAGTAATCTTTCATTGGATTCTTATTTGTTGAATCTATTGACCAAACAAATTCAAACATGCAGCACCTTTAACATATGTTCCACCTATAACGCTTCCCTGAGTTTATGCGTGTAGTGTCTTATAATGAAGACCAGGACAATTGAAAAGGCATAGTAACATTCAATATACCTCCTATTTCAAAATTTTCATGAAATGTTTCAGGATTTATCCTTGTGACCAAAATCAAGAAACTACAACTGTAGGGAGTGCAGCTACAATGACTCAAAGATATATCCTGCATCTAATGACAAATAAAGATTTCTGAAATATCTTTTCTAATCCAATTAGCTGGCAATTTTTCTTTTTTCCACACAAGCAGAAAAAAATTGGCAGGTCAGCTGCCTTGTATTTGTTATTTTAAATCCCACTTATAGATTTTATCACATCTTCTACAGAATTATTTTATGCTTAACACAATTTATTAATGTTCTCTTGACATTTCTGCAGGACACTGAATCTCAAATGAAGATAATTAAATATCAATGTGAAAGAAAATGAATGGTCACCCTGCTCACACCTAAAATAGAGGGACATGGTTTTCCAGCAAATCTCCAGTTCATTTCTGGAAAAGTTACATTTCCGGATAACAGCTCAACCAATTTCCAGAATTCTTCCTTTTGGAGGTATTGTTGGAGCTGCCATCCCAAAAATAACTTTTCCAGGCTCTGTTCCATCTAATGAACATACCCTCTACCATCACAAAAAAAAACCAACCTGAAATACATTTTTGAATAAACAGTATTTTTTAAATGCAATGAAAAATAATATTGGTGTTACTGGTTAAATAGGAATTGAGATTTGATTTTGCAAATCAGAGTTGGGAAACCTGTGCCCCCTGTCCCGGATGTTTTCAGAACATACATTAGCTCTAATTATTTCTTTTTAAAATAATCTCATATCTAGTGAAAGAGTACCTAAAGTATTATATCCTACTAAGTATCAGGGACTAGAATTTTCTGCTGTGGGTCAGGAGAGTACATTACAGCTATTTAAAATAGAGTTCTAATTATGTCACCAAACTACAAATATATCATGGACTGTGTAGAACAGAGTAATTACCATCCAAATGGTATCAAACCACTGGAAGCAATGCAGAATAACAAATTCATCAGCAAAATAGCAAATAAGGAGAAGAAGAGTGGAACAAAGGTCATAACTGCTTAGAAAGCTTGGCACAATCCTCGACTCTTGGACCAGCAACACCAGAAAAATATGCGTGTAAGTTTACATAAAGTAAGCAGATAATTTTACAGACTTAATGTATATATAATTCAAATGGGATACAGTTATTTGCAATTTAATTTATGCCTGGAACAAATTCCCCTTGAAAACATGTTTTCCACTGAAAACATGTGTAAGTCTCTCCAGTGTATCCTTTAAAAATTCTTTGAAAGTGTCGGTAAACATGTGGACAGGAGTTCTCCCACGGATAGTGTTTACTTGCACTCCCAAGAGGATTTCAACAAAGTCCCTCAACAAAGATTCTTGAACAAACATAACAGTCATGGGATAAGAAGAGAAATCCTCTTGTGGATCCAAAAAATAGGTTAAAGAACAGGAAACAGAGAGTAGGAATAAATGGCCGATTCCTGCAAGAAAAGCATGTGAGCAGTATGGTTCCTCAGGGATCTCCATTAGCATTGGTGCTTTTTCAGTTGATCGTAAAGGATCTAGAGTTTGGGTTGATATACATTTGTTGATATCCATCACCAATTTATCCATCTAAAATATTTCTGAAACGCCTCCCAGATCATAAGCTGATGAATAAATAAAAGCAGTAAACAAAAACATATACAAACACAACCAGATACTCTTCAAAAACTCCCAAAAGCATCTTAAAACAGTCCTACAACCCAGTTGTAAAAATTAACACAAAATTACTCTTGAAGACTGGTTTGGATCCCTCCCGCAGAGAAAGGTGAGGTGTAAATCCAATTAAATAAAGAAGTAATTTAGAGACCATCCCCACTGACCATCCCCACTGAGCAAATGAGTTGTTGCCTGCTGATTGGGTTTTTACAAGCCACTGGTTTCCACTTTGGGAACAAAATGCTGAATTTAATGGGTCTTTGGTCTGAACCAGCCTGATTGTTCTTCTTTTTTCTTCTTAATGCAAAACAAAGGGGCCAGGAAGATATGAGGTGATGTTGCTTAATGCTCAGAACTTTTACGTGTGAGAAACAATCAGCAGGCAAGCTAGCAGAACTGGCCACCATGAGCAGGCAGGTGATGCAGCTGGAACGCTGGCAGCCACCAGAAAATAATTTGGAACTCGTAATGCTAACACTCTGCTGAGCATGTGTGAAAAAGGAACCAGTGGGAGCAAGGGATGGGGTCATTGTGGGGGAGCCTGAGCTTCAGAAGAAAGGTCCAGCTGAAACAGCTGCAGACCACACCAGTGAGGAGGAGCAAGGAAGCCGAAGAAACCCACCCACCCTGGTGCTCTTCTGCCAAAGAGGCTGTGCTGAGAGCCAGTGCCGTTTGTGTGGGATTGTCCTCTATCCCTTCTCCTCCCTCATTCCCTCCCTCCTGCCTTTTAGATCAAAAGAACAGCAGCAGCAACACAATCTGCTCTTCTTAAGCAGAGCACTTCCAGCCAAGGCAAGGATACTAGAGCATCTGTTCTAAGAAGCCACTTTAAAAATAATCTTACAATAGCATGGGGAAAACATCTGGTCAGCATGCAACAGACCACCAGTAACACAGTTGTAGGATAAGGGGACATGAGAGGGAGAATTTGGAAGGAGGAGGGAAAAGGCCAGAGTTAGGGAGAAGAACCAGGGAGCAGGTGTTCTGTGGAGTGGCATAGCCTACGGGCAAAGGAGTTGCTTATTGGCCTTTTAATCCTCTGCAAGAGGCAGACAGATTTCTCACCCCTGAGCTGTGTATATTGGCAAAAATCCCCCAACATGTGTAGCTTTGAAAAATCCCAAATGGAAAGCCTTGCGTTGAAAACTATGCGGCAAAAGAGATCCTCATTAACCTCGGACTTCTCCAGTCCTTCCTTTCCAGATCCCTTTTGATTTTTCTGGGTCTATAAATTTCAGAGCTTTAACAAAGTTCTCTTTTGAACTACAGCTGCCAGTATCCTTCAGCCAATATAACCATATTGGGAATAAAACCCCATGCTGTTTGGGGGATTCTGGGATAAAATCCTGTATGCGTAGGTGGAAGTCTTTAAGAAGTGTCCTTTAAAATAGAGGTAAATTTGGCAAAATGTAGTCACAGGATGCAACTTGTGCATGTAAGCATATAAAAAACGATGGTTGTATTGTTGCTGTTTCTGAGCCCCCACAGTACAACAATGATAGCAATGTACCAGGATAGCAATGCATCATAATGTACATAATAGCCCAGAGAAAAGTGGGTCCTAGAACAAATAAAAGCAGGTCTTAACCCCCCTGCCCCGAAGCCAATCAAGGCTGTTGTAGTTTGGTCATATAAAGGAATGACTCACTAGAAAAGACAATAATGCTTGGTAAAACGGTAGACAATAGGAAAATAGAACTACATTCCAACTGGATAGAAGCAATGTCCCTGAATCTGCAAGACCTGAGCAGGGCTGTTGGGTTTAGGTCTCTCCTTCATGGGCCATCAGAAATGCACATACCAACAACAAAACAGCTGCCAAGCCTTTTTATACCCATGTTATGGGGCCTTTCTGCATTACACAATAACAGTGCTATGATGCCATTTTATGGAATCTTGGGATGTGCAAAATGTCTAAGGAGGATTATTTAGAATTCCTAGCCAGAGAGCTCTAGTGTCCCACCACACTACAAATCCCAGTATCCAACAGTATGTTGCCACGACAGTTAGAATAGAATCAAGGTGTTATCATGGTGTGAAAGAGCTCCTGCTCTTGGGCTTCCCATAGATCATTGTGGCAACAGTATGCCTAACTAGATAGGTCTTTGATCCAATCCAATATGGCTTTTTTTAAAAATAGGGCTGATCAGCTTTAGTTTTTGAAATTAAATAAATGCGCCTGATGAATGAAAACATTTTTTTAAAAATTTGCTTACAAGATTTTAAGCTTATTAGCTAAATGTTCAGCCCTTTAAAATATCAAGTTTCTAGTTCCAAACCTCTTTTATGTGGTTGAGAACTGATTGTTTTTAAATCTACTCAAGTAACAAACTAACCGAAGTTTCCAGATGTCTAGCAGAACCCAATATAGATGTTTGGATTTTACTCGAGAGATCTTTTCAACCCAACAAAGTGGACTTCTTATACTCCTCCCATAATCTCCTTTCCCTACCCCTCCACTCAAAATAGTAACTCGTTCTTCCTGAAATATTTTGTGACCTTCAGATAGTTTTCTTTTCAGATTACACTAATCTTTACTGGCAAGACAACAGTCACTACAACTACTAAAGGAAAAAAGAAGGCAGAAAGACAACAGTGGCAAGCTGAGCAGGAAATCAGTTTTGGCTAGTGACGAGACCTGAGATTATTGTTGTGTGTCCTGCTTCCAAAGAATAATACTGCTGGAAATGGCTATAATCAGGGCCCAGAATCCTTTGCATGACATGCTACTATAACCAGGAGTGTGAAGACTCCCAACCTGGAAATGTGAGTTGTCAGTATCTAGAACTCGCCTATGCCTCACCTCTCTGTCTGCTTTTTTTAAAAAGCTACAGCTTGAGGGGGGGATTTATTTATTTATTTTGTATCCAAAGCATTGCATTTATTAGGATACAACTGATAAAAATAGGAGCACCAGTGGACGAATATCTTTTGACCAAAAATGGGCAACAGTGACTGCATTGCCTGTAGCATCAAATGTTTCTTCCTCTGTACAAGAGGCAGGACATTGTGGACAAGCATACAGATGTCTGTTCTGCTCCACAGTCACACAAGGTGGAGGATTCTTTTAGGCAGTGCCATTTTGCCAGGTTGTCTTTTGATCTGCCCACTCCACTTCTGAATCTGTTCAGGGACTTCCAAGTTGTCTATTCTTAGTTTGCCCCTGGAGCCAGATCCTCGTGGGGGGCCATACATTTGGGATTTCCTGGTTTAGTTACTGTTGCTGTGGGAAAGGTTAAGAGGAGTGGTGGTTCACATGAAGCTTTTCCTTGATTTGAGTCTACTGGGAAGAGGCTGATAGCCATACAGTGGATGGATTTCACAGTGTTCAACCTTATTTCTCTCACAGCAGCAACTTCCCATCGCACATCGGCTGGGGGGGGGGGGGGGGCAATGCCAGCTAGACATCCTGTGATTATTTTGCATGTTTAGTTAAATGCTATGTTCACCTGCTTCGCATGGACAGACTTGTGCCAGGCAGGACAGGCGTACTCAGTAGTTGAGAAAGACAAGGCCAGGGCTGATGTTCTTGTAATTTTGGACCTGCACACCATGCGCTACCAGTAATTTTCCACAGGATGTTATTGCGTTCAGCTACTTTGTGCTTGGTGTTCGCACAGTGGTTCCTAAATGTTAGTGTTCGATCTAAGTTGTCACCAAGATTTTTAGGATGGAAACAATGTTCAAGCTCTTGGCCTTCCCAGGTAACGTTCAATTTCCTATTGGCTTCACGGTTCCATAGGTGGAAAGCACACACTTGTGTCTTGGCATGATTAGCCCTCAGGTGGTTATCTTTGTAGTAGCTGGAGAGATAAATGTAGTCATTTTTAACAGACAGTATCAGATTATTTTATAATCTCGTACCACTGAGACGGCATCATGAATTTAGGTAGCAGCCCGATTTGCTTTGAGGAAGTCATGTTTGTCTTGAATAAATCCTGGATCCCTCTTAAGCAGCCTGTCTTTTTTATTTTTGTGCTTTATTTAACTAACTAGTGTCCCTTGGCACAAGAACCTTAGTCCTGCTTTATAAGGCAGCAGCTGGTGTGAGCGATGGAGATCTTTGTCCCTGTTGATTGGGGTGCAGTGAACTGATGCTTCCAAACCCCTCCTACCAGTAATCTCTGCAACAAAGAGGAATTGTGACAGGAATCCTGCTTCTAAGTTCCCACTGGAGTTAGCTGGCAGGAGAGGAGTGGGGGCATCTGTCTCCTATTCCCCAGTTAACAGGATAACAGACCTTTGTTGCTCAGAGTGGCTGATGCCTAGAAAAGCTGAATCAGGAACCTGTTATGATTGTGGCCATACTGTCACAATTATGAACATGTAGGCTGTGTGAATAACATAACTTCAGTACATAATTTGAGCTCACATTTTAACTAATACATCACAAATTGCACAACATCCATTAGTAACTAATCCAGATTACATGGTGCTATCCAGTTGGTTCAGCCATTTGTCCAAAGTCACCTAGAGAGATCTCTAAAAAACTGCTAAGTAAATATTGCAACAACAGAGTGTTTCTATTACTTTGGTGTGTAATTGTTGTTCATGGGATTTTTCAATGGCACAGCTGACGATGTGGTTTAATTGAGCTGGCCTGAACTGCTCTAAAGAACCTGCCAACTCTTCCTTATCATACATCTGACTATGAGTGTTGCTTGGTCAGAATCACAGTGAGTTTCAATGGCAACCATTGCAGCTGCTCTTAATTAAGACAAAGCCAATAGTTCCAGCAGTCAACAAAAGGAAACGTCAGCTCCTAAACAGATGCAGCATGCTTGCTAATAATACTGAAGCTAGTGCAAGCTCTTTTCAGGGCTCTGCAATGGCTTTCTGGCCAAGCTCAGCCCTGAAACACCAGGTGGTAGAGCCTCCGAAACTGATCATTCTTGTCAGCCCTGTGCTCTCAATTGCCTCCTGCTCACCACTGGTTATTGATTATTGATTATTTGTGTATGATTGAAAACACATTAAAAAGTCAGCTTCTCTTCTTTAGGTAACAATGTTCTACACCAGCAGAGGACAGCCCGCAGAGGACAGCAGAGGACAATTCCCATAATCCCTCATAACTGGCCATATAAGCTGGGGCACAAATCCACAAATCAACACAAGTTATATCCACTCTTACCCAGCAAGTGTCTCCTACTGGATGCTTTCCACTTTTGTTGGAGGACATATCTGGATGGTGTTCAAAATGGACAAACAATGCTTATTTCAAGAAACTTTAACATAAAAGGTTGCATACAGATAGTTAAATTCCTTTTCTCTTGGTGTTTGCCAAGTAACATTTTTTGATATCAAGATTGCTCACTTTCTTTCCCCAGGTTTATCGCCCTTTTGTAAAGAAAATTGACCAGAGATGTGTAGGATCTTCATAATGTCTATCAGTATAGCTTAGAACAGCATAAAAGCCTTATTAGTGCTGTAGAGCTTTGGAAGCTAGTACTGGTATACAATCCAACCATTTCAAAAGTTACATTCTAATCCATGCATATTGCTGAGAAAGAATCACAAGCTTTTCAATATCTACTTGGGCTAACTTCTCGTGATTCTGGCCAAACACCAGTAAGGTTGGGTAATTTGGCAAAATTTTCTGGGAAGCACAGATAAATTTGATATGGGACAAATAAACATTGAGACTAGAGTTCAAAAGATTTCAAAAGAAATTATCTACTGGATAGTTATAGCTGTTCAACAGAGCTAGGCAATCTATTTTCAGATGAGTTGTCGAAGGCCTTAATGGCCGGAATCACAGAGTTGTGTGTTTTCCAGGCTGTATGGCCATGTTCTAGAAGTATTCTCTCCTGACGTTTTGCCTACATCTATGGCAGGCATCCTCACAACACACAACAACTCTATTTTCAGATGCCTTTATGTATGTACCTCTTTCACCTCCTCCCAGCCAACACTTTACAAACAAAAAGTGATGTCATGTAACTCAAATTAGATTTTCAAACAGTACAAACTCATTCTTCTATTCCCAATATCTGTCTTTACATTTTGTTCTCCCATCTGCACCCAAGAACTATCTCAATTCCTGATCTACCTTTCCCCCATACTCTGGCCCTGACTGATAGAATTTGCCTTTGTCCCCTGGCTTCATCCCAAACAAGCATTCCTGGAATCAAAAATTGGCAACTCTGCTATTAGCGGAGTCACTAGGTTAATGTCACGGTTTAGAACTAGTTCTCTAAGGAATTCCAGTAGATACTGTATGCTGATGAACCAGCATTTGTTCAGGACACTTTGGTCTGAATCCTCCAGTTAAATTTCTAGTGAATTACAATTGTTGTATATGTATTTCCATTTGTTTGTGCTTTCATTTAAACCCTTCTATGATGTAGCAGATAAATTAAGAGTTGCTTATATTGTAAAGCATATAGGTTACAGTTACAAGAGTTGTCACACTAAATAAATGGCATAAATTTATCATGAACAAGTGAAAGAATTCAGATGTATGTAATTGTGATTATACAATTGTAATTATACAACTGTACAAGGTATAGATAATTCTGGATATCCCTCTGTATCCACAGATTTTATAGCCACATATTCAGTGATCCAGGGCTTGAAAATACAATTTTAATAAATAATCTTCGAAAAAGCAACCCTTGATTTTGCTATTTTATATAAAGTGTACCATTTACTATGACATCGAATATTATGGAACTTGAACATACTGCACACAGATCTTGATTCCACAAACCCCAGCGGATTCCAAGGGACCACTGTATTCCCAGTATCTGCCCATACATTTGAAAACTGGTCAGAAAGGAATTTTTTTTAATGTCATGCTGGAGAAAAGACAATAATGCTCAGTAAAGCAATTCCTCTTTGCTGCAGCACAAATCCTAGCATTTCATCCCAAAATGGATCATTTCATTTTAACAGCTCCCATCACACGTATACGTTCTTCAACCTTTCCCTCATACTTCTCCATGTTCAGAAACATCACGCAGGCAAGTGCTTTCCCCACTTGAAAATCTTTCCCCAAAATTGAAAATCTTTAAAATCTCAGAACACAGCTACAACAGCATCTTTCTATTGCACAATTTATTTCAGTGACATATTTTAAAAAGGATCGACATGTCAATGCTCCCAAGAATACCACACATGGGAACACCTACGACTTTAAATCACTAAAACAAAATGCAACTGGCGAATCGGACAGATCCCATCCCATGTGTTTTAAAGCACTCTCTCCCATTTACGAGCAATTTTCCCCGTCTCCTTCCCTCACCCCTTTCAATACACTTCAAGACAATTTCAAGGGCAGAAGACAATGGATGACTCCCAGAAGTCACGAGGTGTCATTTGATGGGCTCCATGGCAAGTTGTCCTTGAAATGGATTACAAGTGTGTGAGAATGGAGAGACACCAGTGTCTGTTGTTGTTGTTGTTGTTGTTGTTGTTGTTGTTGTTGTTTATTCATTCAGTTGCTTCTGACTCTTCATGACCTCATAGACCAGCCCACATCAGAGCTCTCTGTCGGCCATCGCCATATCCTGCTCCTTCAAGGTCAAGCCAGTCACTTCAAGGATACCGTCCATCCTTCTTGCCCTTAGTTGGCCCCTCTTCCTTTTTGCTTCCATTTTCCCCAGCATCATTATCTTCTCCAAGCTTTCCTGTTTTCTCATTATGTGGCCAAAGTACTCCTTCTTTGTGTCTGATGAGGTCTTAAGTCTGATACATTAAGCATCAGTTATAGTTGCACAAGATGTGCTTTTATATAAAGATGCTTGGTCTAACAGAACAGGGAAATAAGTATTTGAGGCAATATGTTTGTCCTGAAATTTCTCCTCTTTGCCCTGCAAACTGGACTTGAAAATCCAAGCCCTGAGATACAGAGTCAATTCCTCAGATCTAGCAAATCTGTACATACCAAATTCCAGAACCTCTTCATTTTTCAGGTGAACAGATCTATCCTATTAGATCTGAAGAAACAAAAATCAGAAAAGGAGAAAGATTACACATAGATAAGAATCACGTTGCCCAGGGAGTTTTAGCAGAGAGTGGGCATCTCCTCTTCCATCCTTTTATCCTGCCATGTATTTTGTCCCCCCCCCCCCAAATAAGTGAATTGGGAAATTGCTCCATTTACTTTCATGTAGGGAGAAGCCGCCTTGAAGCAGCAACAACTTGGCAGACACCCCTGCATAGCCTCCTGGGCACAGTATGGTCTCTGGGAATGAGTCTGAAGATCTGAGATTGAAAACAATCCAGGCTGCTCCTGTTGCTCTTACAACACCCCTCTTCATTTCAACAGCCATTTTTGTTGGTTTTTCGCTTAGCCACAAATTATGTCCTTATGCCTGTATAGCTCTGGAACACTTACGTCTCCTACTGCTTTAACAAAATGACAAACAGTTTGTTTATTGCCCTGAAGTCACAGGAAGAGATAAAGCAGCAAACAGCAAAGAAATGGATTTAACTAGGAACACATTTATGTAACAGGAACCGTGAAAGGGAATGTGACAGAAACTAACCCAGGCTGAATGTCTGTGTGAAACCCTTGGGCAAGGCCTCCTAAACTTACCCAGTCACGGAACAGGGGAAGGATGTGTAGAAAATACACTGATGCTTTCATTTGCAAGAAAGAAGTTTGTCACGTCACATCAAGATACTTGTTTCAACACTCCATATTTCAGGTCTGGCACTCACAACTTGGTTTCACACAGACCTGTCAGTGTCCTTTAGTCTGCAATTCTATGCATGCTTGTTTAGAAATAAATCACATTAATTTAGTGGAATTTAGTCTGAGAAAATATGCATGAGATTACACTGCATATCACATTCTCTTTTTTTCCTTCAATTTTTTTAAATATACTTTTTTTATTGCACATGATACATTACTATCATTAGTAATACATTATCAGACAGAGCTGTGGTCCATATTCTGTTTAGTCAATTCTGTATTGATAAATTCTGTTTTTTCCATGCTTTTACTACCTCCATTCTTGCAACACAAACCAGAAATACCATTATAGAGGTGCAATAATACTAGTGAAGATAATGCTGGGGGTTATATAAAAAAGGCCTTACAGCGGTAGTGGAACTGGCATGGCAAAATAAATTAGTACACAAAATTTACTGCAAGCAGAGCATGGGAGTTTCAACTACAAGCATTAAACATGGAAAATGGCACCCTACCAACTTGATCAGCCTTCCAGGTTCTAGGAAAATCAAAGGTGTTATCTGCCAAGAACAGAATATATGGATTGCGCCGTTCCACAATCTTCGAGGTTTGAGTGTGTCCTGCTGAAGGTGGGAGCCTGAGACAGCTTGGGGATTCTGCTGGTGTACCGACCACCCTGCGACCCAACAGTCTCCCTGTCCGAGCTAGCAGAAGTGGTCTCTAATGCGGTCATGGTCTCCCAACAACTCATAGTTTTGGGAGACTTTAACATTCATGCCGAGACCACATTAACAGGTGCAGCATAGGATTTCATGGTTGCCATGACGACCATGGGGCTGACTCAAGTTATATCTGGGCCCACACATCAGGCGGGACACACGCTGGACCTTGTTTTTATTGTGGACGGTGGGACAGTCAGAGTGGAAGAGCAAAACATCCTTCCATTATCATGGTCTGACCATCATCTGATCTGTTTAAGTTTCGCCATGTCTTCTAACCTCCGCAGGGGTGGTGATGATCCGCCCCAGGAGGCTGATGGATCCGGATGGACTCCTGAGGTCTCTTGGGGATCTTCCTGTTCTGGAGACTGGCGATCCTGTTGATGTCCTGGCTGATCGCTATAATAGTGAGCTGTCAAGGGCATTGGACACGATCGCTCCCAAACGTCCCCTCTCGCTGCGTAGAGTCACGTCAACTCCTTGGTTCAGTGAGGAGCTGGCCGTGATGAAGCGTGCGAGGAGGGGACTAGAGTGCATCTGGAGGAAATCTCATGACGTGTCTGACCAAGCACGGGCTAAAGCCGCTATTAAGGCTTACTCCGTGGCTCTGCGAGCAGCCAGGAAAGCTTTCACGACTGCCCGCATAGCGTCTGCGGCCAACAGGCCATCAGAGTTGTTTCGAGTTGTTGGGGAGCTCCTGCGGCCTCCCGAGACCCAGGAGCTTCCCGATGACTTAGCAACTCGGTGCAGCGAGTTCGCGCACCATTTCGCAGGCAAAGTTGCTCAGATACGTTGTGAGTTGGACTCCAGCTTAACTGTGGCTTCAGCGCAGGTAACCGAGGCACCTGTCTGTTCGATCTTGTGGGATTCTTTCCGGCTTGTTCTTCCTGATGACGTGGAGGGGATTCTTGGGTCTGTGAGGGTGACCACTTGCGCTCTGGATCCTTGTCCCTCTTGGCTGGTTAAGCTGGCCAAAGATGGGTTGTTGGAGTGGTTTGTGGCTATAATAAATGCCTCTTTGGGTCAGGGGTCATTTCCATCCTGTTTTAAGCAAACGGTGGTAAAGCCGCTACTAAAAAAGACCTCGTTAGACCCATCTGTTTGTAACAACTACAGACCAATCTCCAACCTCCCATTTCTGGGCAAGGTTCTGGAGCGGGTGGTTGCCACGCAGCTCCAGGGGTTTCTCAATGACACTGATTTTCTGGACTGCTCGCAGTCTGGCTTCAGGCCTGGGTACAGCACCGAGATGGCTTTGGTCGCCTTGGTGGATGACCTCCACAGGGAACTGGACTGGGGGAGTGTGACCCTGCTGGTTCTCTTGGACATCTCAGCGGCGTTCGATACCATCGACCATGGTATCCTTCTGGGGAGGCTCTCTGGGATGGGGCTCGGTGGCATGGTTTTGCAGTGGCTCCAGTCCTTCCTGGAGGGCCGCTCCCAGTTGGTGAAGCTGGGGGACACCTGCTCGGACCCCTGGCCATTGACCTGTGGGGTCCTGCAGGGGTCTATTTTATCCCCCATGCTATTTAACATCTACATGAAACCACTGGGAGAGGTCATCCGGAGTTTTGGAGGGCGTTGCCATCTCTACGCAGATGACACGCAAATCCACTACTCGTTCCCATCTGATTCCAAGGAAGCCCCTCGGATGCTGAACCAGTGCCTGGCCGCTGTGGTGGACTGGATGAGGAGGAACAAGCTGAGAATCAATCCCGACAAGACAGAGGCCCTCCTAGTCTGTCGTTCGTCGGATCGGGGTATTGGGTGGCAACCTGTGCTGGACGGGGTTGCACTCCCCCTGAAATCACAGGTCCGCAGTTTGGGGGTCCTCCTGGATTCAGCATTGACGCTTGAGGCACAGGTGTCGGCGGTGGCCGGGAGGGCCTTTGCACAACTCAAACTTGTGCGCCAACTGCGACCATACCTCATGAAGTCTGACTTGATCACGGTGGTCCATGCCTTAGTTACCTCTAGACTGGACTACTGTAATGCGCTCTACGTGGGGCTTCCCTTGAAGACGGCCCGGAAATTACAATTGGTCCAACGCTCGGCTGCCAGATTAATAACTGGGGCAAGTTACAGGGAGAGATCCACTCCCTTGTTTAAGGAGCTCCACTGGCTGCCGTTCATCTTCCGGTCCCAATTCAAGGTGCAGACCATCACCTATAAAGCCCTAAACGGTTTGGGACCCACCTACCTTCGTGACCGTATCTCCTACCATAAACCTGCCCGATCTCTGCGATCATCTGGGGAGGCCCTCCTATCGCCACTGCCTATATCCCAGACCCGTCTTGTGGGTACAAGGGAGAGGGCCTTTTCTGCTGTGGCCCCCCGCTTATGGAATTCACTGCCCATTGAGATCAGGCAAGCTCCCACTCTGTTAGCTTTTTAAAAAGACTTAAAAACATGGCTCTTCCGCTGTGCTTTTGGTGAGTAATTACTGCCATATATTTCTTTGTTACTCCCTTCCAACATCTATCCCCTAGACTGCTCCACCTTCATATGTCCCTGTCCCCTGTGGTGTACTCCTTTGTCTCTCTCACCCCGAGTTTTTATCTCTGTGTTCATGCGGCCCGCCCTTGTTTTTACTGTTTTTTTATTTCTTGATGTAATGTATATTATTATTTATTGTATTGTTTTAATTGTGTTATGATATGTTGTTTTTATATTTTATTATATTGTACTGCTCTGGGCATGATCCCATGTTAGCCGCCCCGAGTCCCCGTTGGGGAGATGGTGGCGGGGTATAAATAAAGTTTTTATTATTATTATATTATTTAGATATATATAAAATACAAAGACATGTTTGTGTATACTGACATGTACTCAGTATGCTCAGAACTCATTTTCCATGTTAGTACAGTTTGTTCAAGAACTCTCCAGTCACAGTAGCTTGAACAGTCTTTGAGCAAAACAGAAGAACTAGTACTACAGCTCCCATGACAAAGCATCTGATGGCATTGCACAGTTTCAGATACAAGAGAAGCAAAGGAAAACCTTCCCCTTGCCTCCCCTGGTCTTTTATAACTCATAACTGCATTGGTTAGCCTGCATTAAAATACACAAAGAAGAAACTAGGGGAAAGTTTACAACTATATCTATCTTGGCTAGTAGTGTATCAAACCAGAGCTTAGGGAACTTATTTTTTGACTATGTCACCTAGAATTCTCCAGATAGCATGGCCACTGAATTTAAAACCAACAGTTCAGGAGGCAAGTGCAGAAGGAAAAGGTCTGAACAGGACAGTTGTAAGGCCATTGCTAAGACATTCCAAGGAGAATTTTGGGTAACAACCAACCATGATGCCTTTAATTGCATGGATCTCCTTTATATGTGAAAGCAATGACTGGGAGATGTAACTATAATGACGGTGTTCTGTAGGCCAGCTGATGTGATCCCTGAAAACCTACCTTAGAAGTCTGACAATCTCACCAACATAGGAACTTCTTAGATACTGCAGAGTGAGGTAGTAAATGAAGAAGTATCCAGCAGTGAGGTGCTTTTATGAGATATTTCTTCACTTACCTCCATACTCTCATAGGCTTCAGAAATCCCTAGCTTCAAGGGTAGGGTTTTTTTTTAAGGGAGGGGGCACTTTTGGTCATTTCAATGATGTAACAATAAAAATGAATTTCAAAATGTTTGATGTTGTAAATTCAGCTTATGTCATTGTAAGAACTGAAGAGAATACTAGCTCACAGATTTTATGATGCTGTATTTTATTTTTATTGTTTGGACATCATTTGTAGCTATTATGAAAACTTCTTTGACAGTTTATGGATATGAATGAAAGAGTTGCTAAAATGTGTAGAATATATTAGTATAACTTTATGCTTAATCTGGAACTCGAGAAAAAGTTGATCAAACTGTCATAGTTTTTGAACCTTTCTAAACAGCAAGCTAAATGTGAAGGAAATGGTCCAGTAGCTTCTGTGAATGGCAATAAATAACAAGGGATTAGCAGCTTTCGGTCACCATTGTCATAGCCAATTGCTGAGTATTAAAACATGTAACCCAGTTTGATCCATGATGGAAACAACTGGGATTAGAGAGCTCTCTTTAGATATGGGGTTACAAAGATTGCTTACCCTGAGTTCATTGGATGGAGCAATTACTTAGAGAAAGGAAGGAAGAAGTTCAGTGTGGGTAAACATTGACTGGACAGGATTTGTGGGAAGAGCTTCAAAACCTTACTGTAAAATGAGTGCCCCAAGCTAAGCAGATTTATATATTATTATCTATCCTTCTGGAAGACTCAGAGCATGGAAAATAGAGTTATGCATGGAACCGTTTCGCTCTGTTTCATTCATTCTTTCGTTACTTTCAGAAGCATGTAAGGAGAAGGCCCCTCCCCCTATGAAAATCAGCTCGACATGAAAGCAAGTGGGAGTTGATCGTGGCTCATCTGCTTTTCAGCATCACAATTTAATTTTTTTTATTAATCCCCCAGCAAACAAAAATAAACCCCTAATTCCCTGGAAACTGCTATCAGTTACCTCTCCTTCTCCAGGAAGTCATTGTTTTTCCTTACTTGGAAGTGGGATGCCTCCTTAAAATACCTTGGAAGAGTGTGTGGCTGCTGGCTTGCACATGCACCTGCCTGCATCTGAATGCCTCCTCTAGTGTAAGAAACAGCTTTAATAACTTGCTTGCCTCCTTTAAATGCATTGGAATGGAAAGAGTGCATGGATGCTGGCGTAGAGTAAGAAACAGCTTTGAGATTAAAACTTGCTTGCCTCCTTTAAATGCCTTGGAATGGAAAGAGTGTGTGGCTGCTGGCGTGCATGGGTCTCCTCTAGAGTAGGAAACAGTTTTAAGAACTTGTTTGCCTCCTTTAAATGCCTTGGAAAGAGAGTGTGTGTGGTGTGTAGGCCCGGGAGAGAAAGCGCCTACAGCCAAGTGCCTCTCTTCTAGAGTAGAACTGCTTAAATGCCTAAAATGACGAGGAGGGGAGCCTGGGAAACCCCACCCCCCAAGAATGGGCCAATAGAAAATGGATCTCTTGGCACCCCAGAGCAAAAACAGACATCTGCCCTTCTGATTTTGGGAGGCCCCCAAAAAATGGATTGGGGTTCCCACTGAAAGCTGGGTTTACCTCCAAATGCACAACCCTAATGGAAAAGTGACTGTTTTGGACTACATTTATCAGAGTCCCAGTGGCCATGTTGGTTTAGATATTCTGGGATCTTTTAATCCTACAGTCAACTTCCCAGGCTCTATAAAGATCCAGAATCTAACCTTGCCCAACAGCAGAACTGGATATTTTCCACTATTCTACCAATAAAGTGCTCCACAACCTTGTACCACTCCCAAATTATTGCTTTCCTTTGCATTCTCTCTCAAAATGATGTCAGGAAGTCAAACAGCACTGCTTCCTCTCACCATTTTGAGAGAGATGACAATGGATATATTATTTGGTATTGTTGTTGTGTGTGGGGAGGTACAGCACATGGGAGGTACGGGGGCCCTGGTCCAGTGGGTTTGCCCATGTCTATCATTATTTTACCTTTTAAAATCCTTGCTGTTTCAGAATCAGCAGTGGACTTCCAGCCACATCCTCCGCACCCCTAGTACGTTGTCATTGAGTGTAGCCCCTAAAGGGTCAAGAGCAGGGAACTAGACCCTAGTGTATCCACCCCAGCAGGTGATGTTTCTTTTGCCGATAGGATTTTATGCTTTGCTCTTGAGATGTAAAACCAATGACATAATTGGAGGAAGAGCCATTAAACTCTGTTCTGATGAACTTTATCCTGGCTTCAGCATTTCCTTTCAAAGAGTGAGACAGTCTTGTTTCAGAGAATTGACAAAGACACTTCATCTTGTTCTTGGGAAACAGGAGTGACAGAAACCATCTCTCAATTTGATAAGAACATACTAAGGATGATTGAGGATAGATTATGACTAGCCTTATGTTCCCAACAGTAGACAGTTATTTGAGGATGCTTGCACATAAAATGCTAAGATGGCAGCACTCTCCTCATCTCTGTCCAGCCATGTAGCAATGAGTCTGTATGTGGTCAATGCAGTCCATATGTAGTGGCTCTAGAATTGGCCCTCTATATTTGCAGATTTGATTTCCCTATATACACATTTTAGTCTAGTCTCAACTCAAAAGACCTGGTTCGACTTGCTCACAGAACAATGTAAGTACTGTAGCACATATTTCATCAAAAAGGGAACCATCTCTGAGAAGAGTGGCAAAAGGTGAAGGCTGAGTTCCTCCTGGGGAAGCACTGAATCCACCCCTATATTTTCTCTGCCATGGCACCACTTCTGGTGTTTTTGATTACTTAGATGGGAAATGATGGTTCGGCAGAAGTGGCTGGCCCTTTGAATCATATTGGTGTTTTCCCCTCTCCACCAAATGAGAATAATTTTGGGTCACATTTTTGTTAACCTACAAGCTCTCCTTCCTATGAATGCAGAAGGCCTCCATTCAGAAAAGCCCATCTGGGTCCAACTGATTATGCATGGAATGGAAGAAGACACTATTACTATAGGAAAAGGCACCATTTTATTTCTCCAGTGCTCCATCTGAGAATGCCTGAAAATGTCTTAGCCTAGAGACATTTCTTAAATAATAGCACAGTGGGAAGTAACATGAGCCTAATCATTTCCAAATGGATCTTGAAAAATGTTTGGAAATTTACCATTATACAAAATTACTGCAAGGCTACTAGAAAGTTACAGCAGTTTCCAGTAAACTGCTTGCACTTTAAAGTTTCATCCATGTGGTCAGTTTCAGGACATCCAGTTCTCTTTTTATTGTATGTAAACCCTTGATACTTGTTATAAAGACATTGCTACAATGTTGGTATTTACCAAAATGTTGAACCTGGCATTCTAATAAAGGTTATGTATGACGTTTCCGTAGAAACTCAAGATAAAATGCACAATAGTTATATATATGCAAAATGGCTTAAGACTGCGTCATCCCCAAAAGACCATTTGAAAGTGAACGCCATGTCAGTTCATGACCCAGTCAAAACAGCTCATGCAGAATTCCTTATTTTCTCTACCAACGCACAAATATTAGCAAACACTTCAGCCTTGCAGCTGAAGTTTTCCTTTCTGCAGAAAGATTTAGTAGCCTTTCATGGAAACAATCTGCTCCCCATTGGCTGACCATTTTGACATTTCATTGGCCAGAAATATATTCTGGTCTAGAAATACATCATGGAATTGCAATCAAGGAAGAAGAAGGGATGGTGATGTGTATTAAATAAAAGGCAGTCCTGGAAGCTAGAAAGAATCAGCCACAGATTTTTGGGGTGAAAAGGAATAAAGACTGGGAACTGGAGGAAGAGATAGAAATCAATATTCTTGACTGCATAGAAAGCATTTTATATGCCGACACTTGTTCTCACATACAATTCTTTGATCTGAACACATGGAAAGTTTGAGCAAGTACGATGCATAATCTTGCCTGGTTTATTTCATTAATACAATTTGTGAACAGCTCCATGTCAGAGATTTTGGAAGAGGGGAAAATAAGTCAAAACAACCAAATCCAAAATATTACAAGAGAAACAGATTAACAAAAATGTGGCCCAAAATTATTGTCAGCTAGGAAATATGTATCAGAAGAAAAAAAAGTCTCCAGCAAATAAATAGTGCACACCTTCCTACAAAGAAGTGTTTCAATCCTTGAGGATGCACAGATCTTTCCCCTTTTCTGGACGGGTTGCCCTTCTGCTGAAAGAGCAGGTTTGTAGTTACAGATCCTATCAGATCCCTCTGTCACTGGAGGTCCAAGTGACCTTAACTCGCCTTTTTCAGTATTGTTTATAAAGGCTGTCTAAATGAACAAACAGACAAATAAACCAAGAATTAGTGGTTATCTCCTTCTTCCACATCCCACATGCCTTGGACATAATTGTAATCACAACCTTAACCTTTAAGAAACAATACATATACATACAAATGAAAATTTTCTTTCAACGGGTTCAATTGGTCCCGAAATGCCAGGGAGTGAACCAAAGAAATTGGATGTGTAAAGTGTTTGCCAAGGATCTGATCAGTTTTGAATTGCAAACAAGTTTGAATTAAGGGAATTGATTTTGATATTTTCCTGCATTCATTTTCATCTGTAATTAGGTAGAGCACAATAAAGGGGAAGTATCAGAAGGGGGCAGGACTGACCCTTTAGTTATGAGTATCACATAAGATGCACATTTGTTATCCCAGTGAGCAAAAAGAAGATAGCTGCCAAATATCCTTGTCCTTACATTGAACTCTAGCTTAAAGGCTGCAATTGGTAACACCTTTGGGAAGGATCATGTTTGAAACCAAAATTAATGTGACACATTAAAAAAAACTCTATACATATGTGGCTGGTTTGCGTGACATTTAATATGGATTCATTTTCTTGGCCTCTTTGGGCAGCTAGCCACACAATGTTACGGGAAAGTTTAGGTTCATAATTTGGCCCTAGTGGATGATTTTTTTTTCTGGACAACATTTTCAGATGATGAAGTCTTGAACTATAGTATATATGTAACTCTATGAAAAGAATAGCATATCTTAAGGAGATCTGGTTCTTTTTTCTTTGGAATTGGAATATAATTGAAATTTGGGTGGATTTTGGCAGCTCTTTGCTGTAGGCTAAGAAGTATGCAGAGCATTTATTCTAGATAATCTTCTGAATGCTTTACTATCCAGCTATTGGTGCTGCTTTGTGTGCTTAGGAAAGTGAGTATGGAAAAAGAGTCAGCCCTCCATATTCACAGACTTTTTATCCACAGATTCAAACATCCACAGCTTGAAAATATTTTTAAAATATTTCAGAAAGCAAACCTTAATTTTGCCATTTTATATAGGGGACACCATTTTACTTCATTATTGTATGTAACGAGACATGAACATCCATGGATTTTGGTACATACAGAGGGTGCTGGAACCAAATCCCAAAGGATCCCAATAGTCTACTGCAACACCATTCTGGACAATTATTGCCCAGTTTCTAAACATTACATTTTTAGGCATCATGGCCTGTCAGCTACAGGATTTCAGGATGAAATAGATAAAGCCATTTCAATTTGGTTTTAGGACTGGCCATGGAACAGAGACAGTCAAGTTATGTCATTATGATGAAAGGGGTGATTTGGGAATTCCCCCCAATCACTCTATAAATTGCCGGGTTCTTACCAAGCTGTTATGAGTCATCACTCGGAGTCCAAAGGTTGAGGACAAAAACACCTTTATTTGTAGCTACAGGTAGACGATGACCACACGTAGTGGTGGGGTCAGTAAAGATCGTCTCCCCCGACTCAAGCTCTGGGGTCCTTTTTATACCCTGGTTGTTTACAGATTTCTAGTTCCTCTTTCTGAACTAAATTTTACTGGAAATTCCCAGTTCAGTTTGTGGTGAGCTAGAATTTCCTGAGTTGTCAACAACTTCTAACCACAACTTTCGACAGGTGCAAGCAAAACACATGTAATTTATATATTGCATACATTTCTCAGAATCGGCTGACCACAACTGAATTCTTGCTTAAACATAAACACATGATGTCCTAAGACAGCAAGTTTGCAAACTTTATACTTATGGGGGACAGACTGATCCCTGGATTTTTAAAGCAGACAGGCATTCTAAAATGGAGTCACTTTGGCCAAGGCCAAGTGACCCCTTCATTCCCCCGTTTTTTCTTGTAACCAAGGAAGACATTTTCTTGGTTACACAGGCTATTTCACCTTCCCAATTACAGTGGGGTGGTGTCTTGTTCCATGGTGTTTAACTGCATGTACATGACACGCTGAACTTCCCTGCGCTGAGTGAAAATATCAGTGATCAGTCTGGCAACCATGTTTCTCAAGCACAACATGATACATGGCAGAAAAAGCAAGGCAAGAATTACAATCAGCAAAATTACAAACAATATTTTGATGAGGTCCCTCAGCCACCAGATATCCGGAAAAAAATTCAAAAGCCAATCAATCCAGCCGGTTCCCTTTGGGGTGTATTTAGCCCTTATGGTGAAGACAACGCTGTTAATCTTGGCCACATCAGATTCAATAACTCCAGACTCATTGATGTAATGGCAGCAGGTTATATTTAACCATACACATAAACCGCCTTCTGCCGCCAAAAGGTAATCTAGCGCCATCTTGTGTTGCATGAGAACTCCTGTCAATGAATCAATTTCGGTCTGGAGTGCTTTTATGCCAAAGACAGTCTGATTAGCCATAATTTCCAGCTGTGCGGAAATCCTTCTCAGTTGTTTAACATTTAGGGCAGCTCCCACCCAAGGAAACAGAATTGCTCCAAATCGTTCTCCCTCATTTAGGTACGTATTATCAGGATTGTAGCCACGTTTTTCATCATATGATCTTTTAGGCCTGTTCCACCGGTCAGTTGCTCCCAATGCTTGCAGGGGCTGCTCTCGCGGGTGTATCTCAATATTGGTGGGGACTAGGGTACCAATGGTGCAGGTACCAACCCACAGTGGGGGCAAGACTTTACCTCCCCACTTCCCACATATCCAGAAATATCCCGGAGGCAATCCTCCCATGGCATGGTTGTCAAGCAAAATACCGGGCCTTGGCCTACCAGGAATTTGATATTCCATTGGGAAGTTTCCTCGTGTCCGGACCAGATCTTGCCGCGGTGGGGGTGCAGCTCTCGCCACTGGTGATCGTGGTGAAGGTTCAGCACCACCCACAGGCAGTTGTGGTGGAGCCGCCGCTCCCGCCACAGGTGGCTGAATTGCTGCCTGAGGCAGCTCCGACCCGGGCTTAACCACATACATCTTAGGGGGGTTATTTGCTTTCCCATTACGTGCCGGACGAGAGGGTGGTGTCTTGTCATCACCCTCTGGCGAGGAAGCTTGCCTTCTTAATCTTTGTGGTTGTGGCTGTTTAACTCTATGGTGTATATTGTCATAGTATACAGGGAGAGAGAAATTACAATGGGGGTAATCTCCTACCTCTATAAGGGTGGCTTGGGGATAATTCTTATGTTCAATCTCTGAGATCCCATCTTTTGATCGTGTCAAACAAGCTGATGCGGTTGGTGCAGATTCATCATGGGCCAACATAAATTGAGCTGAATCAGTCAACCCCTCATGGTCAGCGTATGTCCAAGGGGTGAACAGTTTCCATCCACTTAGATCCAGCAATGGACCTGCTTTCATGACCCAACCCTCATATTGGGAACGAGGGCTATGGGCACAAACCCAGCAGTCTTTTACTTCTGCTTCCTTTACTATATCTTTAATTAGTTGGTGGAACATGTTCCTGTCCCAACCCATATGTGCCTGCACCAACGGCATCATGATCAACATTAAAAAGCACAATTGTGTCCTCATCTTTACCCTTGTGTTTGTCCTCAATATTACAACACTTTAGCCAACACAGAAACAGAATACAACCCACACAGGTACCCACAATTCCCCACACCCAAACCCAAGTGTCCATTCGGTCTTTTGGGACACTCTCGGAAGTGTACCCTCCTTCCTTCTTCAAGGCGGTTCTTGGTAACCTGACCTCTGGGGCTAGCTCTAGGTAGCTTCGGGCCCCTCCTCTTCAGGGCAGCTCTTGGTAGCTTGACCCTTAGGGTGTGTGAGTTTGAGTGGATTGTCCTTATGCAGGTTTACCTTCCAGGAGTCAGGATCTTTGGTGGTGTAGTCCCTTTTTGATGCAAGTGTAATGTACCCCGGCTTCACATCTCTTAACTTCACAGTAGTAGGAGTTATCAGGACCACCTCCAGTGGTCGAACGCCTCCAGTGGTTCTTTCCACCTTAGCCGAGGGGATTACACTGCCAATTTTTCAGCCAACCCTGGTCTCCTGGTAAGAAAAAATGTAGCGCAGTAACGGGAAAAGGGATGACACCAGCATACTTATATAGTTTATTTTAACAACATGTCCAGAGATTGGACTTCCCTTCAGAGCCCTGTTCGTTCTTTCCTCGAAGACTAAGGTCAATAACACAATGCAACTTCCAAGCGGTTCCTAACAACTGAGTTAGGCACCCAAGGACCTGGTGCACAAAGGCAGAGCCTTTGCCACCTGGTGAACAAATGGCTAGGCCATTGTCAACCCCAATGTGTAGAGCATCCCGTACCTAGGGATTGCATCCCTTGACATGGCACGCCTGACCTCTACAACTCTCTCAGCAGTGGTTGGCACCCCCACCCTGAGTATATAATCACAAAACTCTAGACCCTTGGCATCTTCGGCGAAATCAACTACTAAGGACTTAAAGAATTACATTTTAACAACAAGACGCCAGCCCATAAACATCCAGGGCTGGGTCCACTAGCCCGGCTGCAACCGGGCCCCAACTGGGCTGGTCTCCCTGGAACACAGCAGCCAAAACCTTGGCTCTATGAGACGCTCTCGCCTCCTCCCGTTTCACTTGCATAGCCTCTCGAGACAAATAAACCTGATTTGCAATTTCCAATATCCTTTCTAATGTCAGGTGGGCCAACCCCACCTCCTTCTGCAACTCTCTCCGTATGTCTGGCCAACATTGGCTGATGAAAACACTTTTCAACACTATCTTTCCATCGGCATGATCATTCCAATCCTTCATATCATAAGGAGAAAACTTCTCAAATGCTTCTCTAAGCCTCTCCAAAAATGCCACCGGACTTTCATCCTGCTCCTGTTCCATCTGGTAAATCCTTCTTACATTGGGAACTCTTGGAGTTCCTTTCTTCAAAGCACAAACAATTAACTTCTGGTACAATCTCAAGGAATCCCTACCATTTGCTGTATTTGGATCCCATCGAGGGTCTACTCTCACTGGGAACACTTTTTCCTGGTATACATCAACAGCATCTAAACTATTTGAGTTTGCATGTTCTCTCACAGCCTCTTGTCTACCTACTTGAGTCAACAACACTCTTTCTTCTGCGGTCAGCAACATTTCTATCAACTGCTTCAAATCCATCCAACTAGGATTATGTGTCAGAATGATACCTTCAACCAGATTTGCCATGCCCCTTGGATCTTCTGTCCAAGCGGGGCGGGCCTTTTTGATATTCAAAATATCTAGAGAGGTGAAGGGTTTATACTGAAACAGATTCCTAGTTCCAAACCTATGGTTCCCTTGATCATCTGGAGAAATGGGCACCAGCTGTGGTGACTCAACTTCACTTAACTTTCCATACCTACGAGCCCTTCTCATTTGCTCCAATTCCTCAAGTGCCTGTGCTTTTGCTCCATTCAGATTCCATTCACTTTCTTCCGGGGGTAGGTATGGTCCGAGGCTAGAACCCATCACAGGCTCCCGCACAGGGACTCTAGCAGCTGCAGTGGGGTGGAATCTCCCCATTGCACCTCCCCCTTTAAGTGGTGACAGTGGAGGATAGAGGGCAGGTGTATATGGGCGAGCCGGCATAGGTTCATGGGCCGGATCCCCTGAATTTGGATAGGGGAGGTACTGCCTTCCCCATTTCTTTCCCATTGGGGTGTCAATTTCCCTTTGGGAATCACCTGAACCAACTCCTCTCTTCCTCTCGGTCATCACATCATCCACATTCATGCATTCACATTCTCCCAACCATTCAGGTTGTTTTCGCACCACATCATACCAAGCAGAGATGTATTTGAACTGATTTGGATGCACGTCTGCAACAAATCTATAAACACTTAAAATCAGAACAGGATCGAGTGAACCTTTGGAAGGCCACTGGGGAGTGAGGGGAAATGAGACCCATTCTAACTCACACAACGCACGCAACTTATTTGGCCTCATTCCTTTCTCAGTAGTGTACTTCTTAAATTGCTCAAAATTATTTAACATACATTGGAGGGGGGTCATGGACCCTCCCGATTCTTTTGATTCTTTCCCACCCATGGTGGTATGTAAAAAAACCAATTTCCTAATGGAGTATGCCCCCGGACCGTGTTTGGATCACCCGTGCACGTCTTGTTACTAGGGTTTGCCTCCTAGACCCGATTGGATCTCCCTTTTCAGGTCTTTCCTAGAGCTCTTTTCTCCCTATGGGGTTCTCTTGGTTCCCAAGGGATTCCTACGGGACCTGGAACTATCTTTACAATTTAAAACTTCCCTCCCCGCAAAGCTTCTTCTTTCCCACCCACTGGGGTGTGAAAGATCAACCCAACAACAACAACAAGCGGTTCAAGAGGTATACTTGCCTAATTTTCGTCCCGTCCCGCGGCGGCCGCCTTTCCACGAGTGGTGGTTGTCTCACAACTTCTGTTTTGGAGGAGAGCACGCCTTCCCTTACCTCGGGTGATGTGAAGGGAACCACCGGTCTTTACCTCTATTAAGAGGCCGTGGCCACGTCTCGGTGCGGACCGTACGCAGCACCCTGGAAGGGGAGGGAGCACGCCTTGCTCCCAAGAGCAACTCCGAGTGGACTTCAACAGAGTCTTGGCAAAACTACAAATCCCAAAATTCCGGGCCCCACGTTGGGCGCCAGAAATGAAAGGGGTGATTTGGGAATTCCCCCCAATCACTCTATAAATTGCCGGGTTCTTACCAAGCTGTTATGAGTCATCACTCGGAGTCCAAAGGTTGAGGACAAAAACACCTTTATTTGTAGCTACAGGTAGACGATGACCACACGTAGTGGTGGGGTCAGTAAAGATCGTCTCCCCCGACTCAAGCTCTGGGGTCCTTTTTATACCCTGGTTGTTTACAGATTTCTAGTTCCTCTTTCTGAACTAAATTTTACTGGAAATTCCCAGTTCAGTTTGTGGTGAGCTAGAATTTCCTGAGTTGTCAACAACTTCTAACCACAACTTTCGACAGGTGCAAGCAAAACACATGTAATTTATATATTGCATACATTTCTCAGAATCGGCTGACCACAACTGAATTCTTGCTTAAACATAAACACATGATGTCCTAAGACAGCAAGTTTGCAAACTTTATACTTATGGGGGACAGACTGATCCCTGGATTTTTAAAGCAGACAGGCATTCTAAAATGGAGTCACTTTGGCCAAGGCCAAGTGACCCCTTCAATGAAAATTGTCACAGTTTGAGTACAAAGCAGAGGAAATTGGAATCTGCCTGCTTGCCAACTTATCTTTCTATTTTATATGCAAGAAGACCAAACAATCATAAGTTCCTCAGTTTGAAATTGTCATGTAGTTTTCCCTCAATAGTCCAATATTCAACAGGTGCTCAACAGGAGGAAAACAATAATATAGGATTTGGCAGACACCCCTGCCCCTATTTTGCATGACCTCTAAAACCACCTATCACTCCTACACAACTGTATCTTATGTGCAAAACTATCAGGATTGTGCTCATTATAGCCTGTGTGGAATACAACTCTCGCCCAAAATAATGTATGTTGCCTTATGCTAATTAAAAATGTGAAGCTCCCACTCTTTTGGGTTTTTTTAAAGTAGAAACAAGCTTGTGGACATTTTTGACACCCTTTTCCATCTAACATGTGACCTGCATTCATGGTGGGCTGTCATTCAGAGGAGGAGGAGGGAGAGGTGGGGGGAGGATAGTTGAGAAGTTTTTAACCAATATTTTATCATGAACTGATAGAAGATCTCAGCCAATGTCAGTGCACTTTAGGCATTCATCTTCTTTACTTCTGGAAACAGTCCAGAAGGTCAGAGCTTCTACATCTTTCCTGCTGCCTGCCTTCTGGACCACAAGAACTGCAAAGACTGCTGCCAAACAGGCCTACTGCTTGATCCTGCTGCCTTGGCCCTGCTGCCAGAACAGGGGTTGGTTTTACAAACGACGCCATTCCCCGGCCGAGCGCCACAGTGTGGGACCTCTTCTAGTTTATTATCATAAACTGTGTGATGCTGCTATAGCCACTGGCACCTTAGAACTGTGAACCCTTACTGCTTCTTAAGCTTCTACTGCTTCTACTGCTTCTTAAGCTCCAAAGGAGAGCAAAGCAGGATTCAGTTTAATAACAGGGTTCTTGTGGTTCTGTTTACATCTACAGCCAGGGCTAGCCAGATGTTGGAGGAAAGGGAGAGGGGCCTTGTAAGGGGGGGATGGGAGTCCACTGGCCGGAGGGGCCCCATCGAAGTAATTCAGGGGAGGGGGAGATACGGGAAAGGGAGGCCAAAATTAATTCGGCCTAGGGAGAGAACAAGATTTCTCGTAGATCTAAAATGGCCTCCTGATATGGTAAATTTGGATACCCAGGCTAGCGGTTCCTCCGGACTAAAGGTGGTGCTACTGAACGCCAGGTCTACAAACGGAAAAACTGCAATTATCCAAGATCTTATCTTGGAGGAGCAAGCAGACCTGGCGTGCATAACGGAGACCTGGTTGGATGAGGTGGGTGGGGTCAATCTTACCCAACTCTTTCCTCCCGGGTACTCTGTGCAGCACCAACCAAGATCCGGAGGACGGGGAGGCGGTGTTGCAGTGGTCTACAAGGATTCCATCCCCCTGACCAGGTGCCCCATCCCGCAGTCAACCTTGTTCGAATGTGTCCATCTGAGGGTGGGTGACCGGGACAGATTAGGGATTCTGTTAGTGTACCGACCACCCCGCTGCACTACAGTCTCCCTGCCTGAGCTGGCAGGGGTGGTCTCAGGCCTGGCATTGGAGTCCCAGTGGCTTTTGGTGCTGGGGGACTTCAATGTCCATGCTGAGACCATCCTGTCTGGTGCAGCTCAGGACTTCATGGCCACCATGGCAACCATGGGGCTGTCCCAATTGGTATCTGGTCCCACCCACAGAGCGGGACACACATTAGACTTGGTTTTCTGCCAGGGATGGGAGGAAGGTGGCGGTGTGGAGGAGCTTACCATCGCCCCTTTGCCATGGACCAACCATCACCTGATCAGGTTTAGGCTGACTGTGCCACCTAACCTCCGCAGGGGTGGAGGACCTATTAAAATGGTCCACCCCAGGAGGCTTATGGATCCAGATGGATTCCTGATGGCTCTTGGGGAGTTTCCCGCTGCCTCGGTTGGTGATCCTGTCGATGCTCTGGTCTCTCTCTGGAATGGGGAGGTGGCCAGGGCAATAGACATTATCGCTCCGGAACGTCCCCTCTTGAGTACCCGAGCTAAACCATCTCCTTGGTTCACCGAGGAGTTGGCAGCGATGAAGCGAAAGAAGAGGGAACTAGAGTGTGTGTGGCGTTCGAAGCAGAACGAATCAGACCAAACACGGCTGTGTTCCTACCTAAGGACATATGCCGCGGCAATAGATGCTGCAAAGAATGCTTTCTTCGCAGCTAATATTGCGTCTGCAAAAAACCGTCCGGCGGAGCTGTTTCGGGTTGTCAGAGGTTTGTTAAATCCCATCTCTCAAGATGGGATCCCTGACATCTCGGCAGCCCGCTGTGAAGCATTTGCTCGGTTTTTTGCGGACAAAGTTGCTCTGATCCGTTCTGGCTTTGACACCATATTAACGGCAGTCTCCGGGGATGTAACACGAGCATCTTCTTGTCCCATTTTGATGGATTCTTTTCAATTGGTTGAGCTCGAGGATGTGGACAAGGTGCTTGGAGAGGCGAGGGCTACCACATGCATCCTAGACCCCTGCCCATCCTGGCTGGTGAGAGAAGCCAGAGGGGGATTGGCCGAGTGGGTGAAGGCGGTGGTGAATGCCTCCCTTCGGGATGGCATATTTCCAGCGAGCCTTAAATTGGCTGTGATCAAACCGCTGTTGAAGAAGCCATCACTGGACCCCACTCAATTGGAGAACTATCGGCCTATTTCCAATCTTCCCTTTCTGGGCAAGGTCGTGGAACGTGTGGTGGCCGCGCAACTCCAGGCATTCTTGGTTGACACTGATTTTCTAGATCCGGCACAGTCTGGTTTCAGGCCGGGGCATGGTACCAAGACAGCCTTGGTCGCCTTAGTCGATGATCTACGCTGCGAGCTGGACAGGGGGAGTGTATCCCTGCTGGTTCTGCTGGACCTCTCAGCGGCCTTCGATACCGTTGATCACGGTATCCTTCTGGGGCGCCTTGCTGGGATGGGGCTCGGAGGTACTGTTCTGCAGTGGCTCCGGTCCTTCCTGGAGGGTCGATCCCAGATGGTGTCATTGGGGGACACCTGCTCGGCCCCACAACCATTGACTTGTGGGGTCCCGCAGGGTTCAATACTGTCCCCCATGTTGTTCAACATATACATGAAGCCGTTGGGAGAGATCATCCGGAGTTTCAGGGTGAGGTGTCATCTGTACGCAGATGATGTCCAGCTCTGTCACTCCTTTCCACCTGTCACTAAGGAGGCTGTTCAGGTCCTGAACCGGTGTCTGGCCGCTGTGTCGGACTGGATGTGGGCTAACAAATTGAAATTGAATCCAGACAAGACAGAGGTCCTCCTGGTCAGTCGTAAGGCTGAACAGGGTATAGGGTTACAGCCTGTGTTGGACGGGGTCGCACTCCCCCTGAAGACACAGGTTTGCAGTCTGGGGGTGATCCTGGACTCATCGCTGAGCCTGGAACCCCAGGTCTCGGCGGTGGCCAGGAGAGCCTTCGCACAACTGAGATTTGTGCGCCAGCTGCGCCCGTACCTTGGGAAGTCTGACTTGGCCACTGAGGTCCACGCTCTGGTCACATCCCGGCTGGATTACTGCAACGCGCTCTACGTGGGGCTGCCTTTGAAGACGGCCCAGAAGCTCCAATTAGTAAAACGGGCGGCAGCCAGATTGTTAACTGGGGCGGCTTACAGGGAGCATACTACTCCCTTGTTAAGCCAGCTCCACTGGTTGCCGATATGCTACCGAGCCCAATTCAAAGTGCTGGTCTTGGCTTACAAAGCCCTAAACGGTTCTGGTCCAATTTACCTGTCCGAACGTATCTTCCCCTATGAGCCCACAAGAACCTTAAGATCTTCTGGAGAGGCCCTGCTCTCGGTCCCACCCGCCTCACAGGCACGGCGGGTGGGGACGAGAGACATGGCCTTCTCGGTGGTGGCTCCCCGGCTGTGGAACTCCCTCCCCAGTGACATTCGGCAGGCCCCATCCCTTTTGGGGTTCAGAAAAAAACTGAAGACCTGGCTATGTACACAGGCATTTGAAGAATAAGCATGTGTTGGCTTCGACTCGGTCTGAATTACGGCTCTTGTATAACGTCTGGTGGATGAATGGCATAAGCACTTTGCATTGTTTTAAACTTTGTATATTGTATTTTATGACTATTTTATGACTATTTTATGATTGTTTTAACTGTTTTAATCATTTTAGTTTATTGTATATCCGTGTAACGGCATCAATTGCCAGTTGTAAGCCGCCCTGAGTCCCCTCGGGTGAGAAGGGCGGGGTATAAATAATTGAAATAAATAAATAAATAAAATAAATAAATACTTCTATTGTTTACCATTCTATTTAGCTATTATTTAGTCTTTTTCCATGGCCATGATTGATGGTGGCTACAAAATATGCATGGAACTCTTCATGTACGTCACACATTCCTTCTTTTATTTTTAGACTTATAATGTGAAACCTAAAATTATCATTATTTTAAAAGCATGACATAACTAGAATTTCAGGCAAGCTTTATGCAAAATCCAAAATATGAAAATCAAATTAAGTAGCCACACGTCAGCTCCAGACGACATAAAATTCAAAGTAGAGGCCAAATGCAGACATCAATGCGCAAGGGAGTTTTGATAACAAAGGGGTGATTTAAGTGTGCCAGTGTGGTTTTGACCAGAGTATAAATGTTGAAAAATAAAGTACATTTCAATACCCTTACAGCAGTCTCTGTTTATAGGCCTATGTGCCAATGTTTGGAATAATTAGTTGCTATTGCAGGTATTCCAGAATGCCTCTGTTAAAGTCATCTTTCTTCATGATCAGATCAACATTCTTCTTTGAGTCTTTGCTCTGGCACTTTGACACTTTCCACCTTGACTTTAAGATAAGGCAAAGCAGGAATTTGGGAGTAAACCATCTCTGTGTGTGTGCATTTGTGTTTAGATGATGCAGACAGCTTCTGAGATTCTCTTTCTAGCCTAAAATAGCATAGATGCCCCAGACAATATGTATGACACAGCTTAACATATTCCTCTTTATTGTCTAAAGTGGGAAGAATCTTCTTTGTGACTTACATTAGCATAACTGAATTATATTAAGAATCTATGCATTTTCACAGATGTGGCGTAAATAGATATTGCATATTCCTGTGCAATAGTTTTGCCTGCTGGTGCAATAATCAAGCATAGCTTTATCCCAAGGACAAACAACCATCAAAAAGTCTAAGAGGGAAATGTGGCATAGCCCAGCTGACCACTTTCTCAACCTCTTTGCACCTCTGTGGGACCTACACATATGTATGCTGGAGGAATATTGTATTCTGCCAGCTCCAAATATTCTCTTGGCAAAGATGATAAATTCCTGAGAGGTAAAACCATTCTTCACTGTATCTATAGACCAGAAGCATGCATTTGCTGGATTGGCAATAAAGCAGAGAAACTATGTGCTCATCTGAAACACACATTGAGAATTTAAATTTGAGGCTACATCAAAAGACAAAGCACCTCTGAGTATTCCTGGCCCTAAAATCCCTATGGAGTCATCATAAGGGAACAAGTGATTTGAAGGTACACACACACACACACAAAAGAGAAGAGTTCAGCTTCTTCCATACCTTCACTCTCTCCTTCTCATTTGCTGTTATCTTTCAAGCTGCCCTGAAAACCTTATTTAGGTGTAACTTATGTTAGAGTTAGCAGCCACTGAAAATCTATAGTCACTCACTGCTGGTTTATGCCTTTGTACTGCTAAAAAGCAGCCTGTTCAATGAAGATCAGTGTTAGATGAAAGCAAGGAAGGGAAAGCAAGCATTCCCATGGGAACACTGTGGTTTCTTCTTGGGGGGGGGGGGGGTGTTTGTTTACCTTCCAGCCAAGCTAAGTATCTAGTTTCTTCCTCCAAATGCTTTAGCACAGGGGTCCCCAAACTAAGGCCCGGGGGCCGGATGCGGCCCTCCAAGGCAATTGACCTGGCCCCCGCCCTCAGTTTTAGACTTAGGCTCACCCAAAGGCTGAAATGACTTGAAGGCACAACAACAACAATCCTACTTGATTATCTCATTGGCCAGAAACAGGCCCACAATTCCCATTGTAATCCTGATAAGTTTACAGTTTGTTGGTTAAAATTATTTTTATTTTTAAATATTGTATTGTTCTTTCATTTACTAATATTGTAAATGAAATATTGTGAATGAATGATATGGTAATAATATAATATATTGTGTATACATATAATATTGATAATAATATTATAATGTAATACAATATAATATTTATTTATTTCAGTATTTCTACTCCGCCCTTCTCACCCAATAGGGGACTCAGGGTGACTAATAATAATAATACAGTATAATAATATTGTATAATATGATAATATTAATTATATATTATATATTAAATGTAATATTACTAATAATATTACGGTATAATGGTATAGTACAATATAGTATTATATAATGCTAATATTGTGCTACGCTAATAACATAATATATTGTATGTACATACAACTTGTAAGCCGATCTGAGTCCCCTTTGGGGTGAGAGAGGGTGGGGTATAAATGTAGTAAATAAATAAATAAATAAATAAATGTTGCTGGGTTGTTGTTGTTGTTGTTTTGTTTTTGTTTTTGTTTTTTTTTGCATTACAAATAAGACATGTGCAGTGAGCATAGGAATTGGTTAAATTTTTTTCCAAATGATAATTCGGCCCCTCAACAATCTGAGGGACCATGAATCAGCCCTCCACTTAAAAAGTTTGAGGACCCCTGCTTTAGCACTAGTCCTGTCTTCACAAGCACTTCATATTTTGGTCTTAGGTTCCTACTATGTGTTGACTATACATTAACCATTATCATCAGATTTTATGGATTGGACCAGAATTTCCTGTTAGTTTTTTAAATAATATTTCTGGCTGGATGCAGGGCACATTGGGCATCCCAACCTCGAGATGGCTTCAAATTGCATTATATGACCTGTGTAGAGGGCCCTAGGACAGCAGATCTCCTTGTTCCTTTTTCTATCTTCTTCCTACTTACATTAACTTAAGTAAAGTTCTATGGGACATGGGCTGGTGCCTTCTCTGCCAGTAGCCCAAAATCACCTTGCATGTGTGGTTGTGGTGGCAGAGGTCTTCTTGTTCATTTGTCCTCATGCACCTTGTTCTTCCACCTGCCTATCTCTTGTTCTTCACTCTTAAGAGAAAACATCTGCTTGTAGCACCCTGTTGACACATTACGCAATTACTTGAATATGAGAACATATCCTACAAGTGAACACCAGCCGAGTAGCTTCCCTGGCACCACCCACCTAAACACAGTTTTTCTGTAGTCCTTTCAACTTTATGCCACTGGGGTGGTTCAATATGATTACAAGCAGGTCCAAAAGCTGGCTCCAACCTCAAGTGTAACAGAAACGCAGGAATCTCTTCTGTATGTGCTGGCCACAATCTCTGCTTCCCCTGCCAGGAAGCTTATGCTTTGGCATTTGCAGACACATCACAGCTGTCTAGCTGATAAACTGACGCACTCTGGGTGGCCGCATCCTCCTCCTGAGATTTCACAACTGCTGCTGCCACTGAGAAGTGAGGCTGGTGGTTTCCCAACTCTCCTTCACAGAAGGGTGAGATTGCAGCACAAATCCAGAGTTGACTTCTTAGCCCAAATGACATTCTCTTCCATGGAACAATATTTCTTTTTCATCTGTGAAGAATTTATCCTAAAATATAATTGTTAGTCCCACATAGAATAAGTCCATTAAATAAAAAGAATGTATTTATGTTGTCCCACCATGTTCACAACAATCCAGTGTGTTTGTTCTAGTTGGGACCAACAATTGGATTTAGGTCTGAACATGCAGCTCAGTTAAGGGCCTCGTGCTTTTAATGTGGTAAGATTCATTTTCAACATGATGTGCCATGCTCACAAAGCAGATGTCACTGGTTAGGAGAATCCATGGCCTGAACTGTATGTGGAATCTTTGTGTGAGCATATATGTTCAAAACCAATCTAACTCGAACTCTACTGGTGTTTAATAGCTTCTTCTCTTTTTATTTTTGTATTTTTATTGTAACTTCTATTTTCCAGCAATTTTGAGAGTTGTATAAATGTAGGGATATTTAATATAATAGAGAATAATGTGGAGTACACCATCTAAGTCATCTCAGATGCAGCAGAACTTGGGTTATATATTTATTTATGCTACTTATTTATATATTTATTTATGCTACAGTCATATTTTTCCTTCCAGGTTAGAAAAAATGAGCATCTTTTACATTCTATAAAATTAAGAGATCTAACGCCACAAATACAATGAAACCAAATAGCAAATCAATTAAACCACATTCTTATGGACAATAATTTCCAGATTCAGCACTACAATAAAACAGAATCTTCAGATTGAGCACTACAATCAGTGCATTCCAATAAAAGCAGAATTTGCAAATATTACTTTTTTGAACAATATTTCCCAGAATTCTCTATCCAGTGTAGCCAGTGGTCATCCTGGTGGATGGCTACTGATGTTTATAGCCTCAAAAACTAAATTTTCAGTTCTGATAGTCAAAAAACTTCACATTTGATCTCCCAAAGTAGTTCCACATATGACATTGAGACCTCTAAGAATTTCTCACAAGTGGGGAAAAAATCAGTTTTTGGTTTCACTAAATTTTTCACTTTCCCAAGTGACTGTACCCTTTGGCTCACACTTGCATCCACTGGCAAGCATAGCAACATTCGCCAAAAGAAAATTCAGGTGAAAATGTGTTTTGTGCACATTTCCTTTAAAATTGGTTTTTATGATTTAAAAACCCCATACTTTTCCTTCAATGTCTCCTTTCTAAACAAGCATTTCCACTTATTACACAGTGACTTTTTCTGTACTTTTCCTTAAAATGAACAATTTCTTGACTTGGATAGCAAAATTCTGGGGGGGGGGGGGGGGGAATGATTTTGGCATAGACGTATCTTCATTTGTTTATAGGCTTGGCTGGTCCAAAGCTGCTAAGTTCATAAAAATATTCAGATTGGATAATTATAAGTAACTCTCTGCTTCCTCCATGTGGATAACTATGATGCATGATTCAAACTGATCACAGACTACTTGTAGCAACCAAGAAACTCTCAGGAAAGTGAAACAAACATGAATTAAAAAGCATTTTTTAACCTGAGTTTGAAGGCAGCTTCAAAGCATAGTGGTTATACAATGTGAACATTATGAACATGTGATGCAGCGCACTTTAAGACCTTTAAACCCGGATAGGCATAGTTGGGGGATACTCCAAAATAAACCTTACAGTGCGCATCAATACGCTCTACTATAAACCATCTCACACAGCACAAGTGTTTCCACTCCGAATTGCTCTGAAGACTTTCAAAGTGCTCCACATGAGCATGAAAAAACTTCCTAGATTCTCTGCAGCTGTGATACTGCGAATCAGTTTAAGGCCAGTAACTGGTGCACGCAAACACCATTTGGCTCCCAAACTGGTTTCACCCCACATTATGGACTTCATCAGATGGGGATGCTGGAATTGTTATGGATCATGGTGAATCAAGTGGTACCCAGCGAGGGGAACCCGTCGCCCCATGCCCTGCATTGCCCAGCTTCCTTACTACATCATCACACGGGGAGAAGTGTTTTATGCCTGGCTTCTCCCATTGACTCCAATTGAACATGGGAAGCTTCCCATGTTGCTGCTGCAGTGGCATCCACCTCTATAGTTTTACGATGCAGCTCTGCAGAAGTGGCATGGGAGCCAATGGTCTCTGTCATAAAACAATAGAGGAACTGGTTCATGCCACCAAAAGTCCCCCATCTGATGAGGTCGTAAGTGGTCAGTGTAGATGTGACTCTTGGGACTCCAACACAGACTGTGCTAATCAAATTTGTGAAATCAAACCTGCAGAAGGTAAACCCACAGATGTGAAGGGCTGACTATATAGACCATACTTTGGAAAGCATTGTTACTGCTAGTTTAGCCCCCCACTCTCACCACTGCTTGACTCAGCAGAGGTGAAAAATGAGGAGAGGATTGCCTTGATCTTCTTCTCTGGGTGACTTTGCAGACAAGACCAAAAAAAATCATTGGCAAGCAAATGGGTCACAGTGAAAGAAAGAAGAAGAGAGTTACTTTCATTCACCAGCACTCTGCAGTCACCTCAACAAATGACCTCCCAGAACCCCAAGCCTGTTCTGCCAGCTGCAATGCATGCATGCTTGTTGCTTCAAAGCAATTGAGTTGAATGCACATGGAGATTGACACAGCATCTGTTCATTATGTAACTGCTTAAATAGTAAATCATTATATGATGAACCAATTAAGATTGTTTTAAAAAAAATTCTAGCAATCTTCTTTTAATCATAACCATGTTTGTACATTTCAGTTTTATTGTGATTATTGTATTAGGGTCTTAATGAAGAGATTTTCTTTAAGAGTTTTATTCAAGAACAGGGCTTATTTAAAACAAACGAATAACTAATAATGGAAAACCAGGTCTCAGATTCCATGTGGCCCTCTCTGAGAGTATCCTGATACTGAAAGATTTGAGTGATGGAACACAACCAGCTCGTAATACATTGCTGACAACACTTCTGCTTGCCTGGCAATGGTGACTACACCAGCCCTCCAAGGATGCTGAGCATAGATAGTTCAGTTTCCCATGATGGTTGATTCTCTGCTGCTTGTTGACTCTTGTGTGACAGCAAGGGAGCTCAGTATAGAAACATAAAACATTGTCACCCAAGTTCATCAGAAGAGAGAAAGGCATTTTCTTTCCTGAGCTCCTCCCATTTAGTAATGATGATACCTGCCATGGGGTTAACTTTCTGGCTAATAAGCAAGGCCATAAGTCTAAATGATCAACATGCCAGTTTATTTAGTCTGTACTTTTTTGTTTGCTTGAACCTCCTTGCCAGCCAATTCTTCATAAAGTGAGTCATGTTTCTGTGAAAAGGGTGACCAGCGATGACAATTTCTTCACGTCCAAGGATACAGTAGCCATAATCTTGTCCCTCACAAATAGCGCTGTGTTGATGACTCAAAGCTATACACCACTGGTATGATTGCAAGATTTCTTATCATGCAACCAGATAACAAGCAACACCTAATGACACCAATTCCTTCTTCTACAAAAAACTATTAAAAATACAGGGAACCTCTGTAGTTTTAAATCTGGGAACCCTAACTACCAAGGCATAAACGGGAAGAAGAATTGTCCTGATTTGCATCCCCATGTTTCCACTCTTATGCATTAATATACACTGAATCAGGCTGGTCCTCTGTTAATACAGATCGAGTATCCCTTATCCAAAATGCTTGGAACCAGAAAAGTTTTGGATTTCAGATTTTTAAAGATTTTAGAATACCTGTACAGTAGAGTCTCACTTATCCAACATAAACAGACTGGCAGAACATTGGATAAGCGAAAATGTTGGATAATAAGGAGGGATTACGGAAAAGCCTATTAAACATCAAATTACATTATGATTTTAAAAATTAAGCACCAAAACATCATGATTTACAAGTCTACCACTTGTTTGGGAGTGTGGCTCACTTGTGTTGTTGTTGGCCGTGTTGGCCCGCCTTGTGGGAATCTAGGCAGGAGGCAAACTGCGTTGGATAATACAGAACGTTGGATAAGTGAAGGTTTGATAAGTGAGACTCTACTGTATTTGCAGATATGTACATAATAAGATATGTTGGAGGTGGGACCCTAGTCTTTTCACCCACACAGTTATATGTATCATAGCTTCCTTGAAACAACACCCTATACATTGGACAAAATGGACTGCAGTCTACAAAAACTTAAGTCAGATAGGTTTCTGCATTTTCAGAATATAATAACCCTTCTATTGTCAATATTCTTAGCACTAGTGAGTAGTGGCTAACTTCTTAAAGAAAACCTATGAATTCAGGACCCTTTCTTTTCCCTGTTGTTCAAATTTCATCTCCAAGTCCTTGCCAGCTGTAAACTCCAATAAACCTAGTAAATAAGGGATTTGAAGGTAAATGTGTGTGGGTAGTATGTGGAAAATGTTACTTGTTTGGACCTAACTCCTATAGTCCCCCAGTCAGCATAGCCAATGACAGGGGATTCTGGGAGTGATAGCCCAAAAATGTAACTATAAGCTTTGGCTATATGATTCCTCAAATGGGACCATAATACTTTCCCATAATACTTTCTCCACAATGCAATTTGTCCTGGTTTGGCTTTATTACACTTATCAATGCTGAGGGTTTGCATAAACCTTGGTATTTCAAGCTGCACACTTATATTTTGGAGATTACCAAAGACTTTCAGAAGCACTCAATGTTCATTTTGCTCTGTTCCCATTAAGTCGACTAAAAATTTCCTTGCCAAAGCAATGAAGGTTCCCATTGTCTGTCAGCTGGACCTTGATCTACTCAAAAGCCACCCAAACAGAACTGGAATAAAAGCAACCAGGCTCCATTACCACAGGGCAAGAACCCAGAATATTTTGTTCTGAAGTCAGCAGCTTCCCAGATCTTTCTTTGACAACAGAATCTTGAATCCGATTTCTACAAGCCAGGCAAGATTTCACTCCACCTCGCCTTTCCCTCCTGCTGAGTTAGATGAGTGGAGGCTATTTTGAAGCTGAAAAAGTGGGGATTAATCAACATGGTCCCTGCCAAACTAATACAGTTGGGGGTATATGCTCTTCTACTTGGGTGAGAGGATGAATGGACACGTTTTGACCCTGTAGGCTCTCCTGCACCACTTGGCAAGGCACAAAATAGGTTTTGCAGCTGTAGGTGAAGATTTGTTTGTCTAGCTGTTTGTCAAACAAGAATCGGCAACATGCAAGATCCTTCAGATATTATTGGAGTATATTGGTTGTGCAACAGATGATAGCAGTTGCAACTGTACAACATCTTGAGGGACATATCTCTCCATCATGAGATGTGCTCTTATATTATACCAGGGTTTCTTAAACTCTTTCCACTTGAGAATTTTTCCCATGATTCCAGGTATACATAATAGGTACAAAAATATTTACTGATAATACATCAGCATTTGCAAGGCTTGCTAAACAAGCTGATTTTCTTTTTGTGGAGTACAACTGAAGCATTTTCTGCAGAGTCCATCATAAACACTTCACACTGTTGCTAACAGATTAGTGTAATTGGATGGTGTTCAGAAACCTTTGATTATTGCCAATTTTATGTTACCCCAGCATTGAGCTAAGGGCACCACATATGGGGTCAGAACACACAGTTTAAGAAGCCCTGTTATAAACCAAGACCAAGACAACTGAAGACAATCAATTTACATAGGTTATGGGTTATAATAATAATAATACTTTATTTATATTCCCCCCTATCTCCCCAAGGGGACTCAAAGCAGATCACACTACACATACATGGCAAACATTCAATGCTGTTTGGAGACCGGACAGAACAAGACAAACAGAAGGAGGTATGTAGTCTTGAAGTCCAGTTTTTTTGGTGCCTTGGAGGTTGAGGTTGCGCTCAGATTTTGTCACAGGGCGTGCTGTTGCTCCATTCTCTATGATGAAGAGCCATCAGGACTTCCTCCTTCCACCTTCCTCTCAGTCACCGCATTTCTGGTCTTGTTATTTATGGTGTCATAAAATACCTTCCCTGCAATTTGTGGTGCCTAATTTCTCTACTTACAGCTTATAAGCTGTTTTCAAACTGCTTAGGTAAACAGTGAGCTGGGCTTGACGGTCAGGTGCTCACACCGACCGGGCTTTGAACTGGCCACCTTTCGGTTGGTAGTTCTTATTACTGCTGGTGATTTACTAGCTGGGCCACAGCCCAGCCTTTTATTCTGATCATCAGCATACATCACAGCATCATTAAAGGTATAAAAGGAAGGTATAAAGGAAAACAAAAATATAACAAAAAACTGTTCACATGCACAATGAAAATACATCATAGGGGAAAAAACAATATTAGTCAACTTGTTCAAACTCCTTTCAACAGCAACCTCATTTAAATGGAAGATGTCTGAATAAAATAGCTTACTAGGCAATAGAAGAACAAGAGGGAATGGGTCAGCCTATACTTTGGAGCAGCCACTAAGGCCCCTTCTGCACAGTCCTGATTGCCAATCACTTAACACTTTATATCTATATTGTGTGCATTCAGCTGGGCTGCTATGGATCTTTTAACTGATTCTATTTTAATAGAGGTTGTTTTATCTAATTTATATATTGGGTTTATGTAATGTTATTATTGTTTTCGTGTTGATGTATTTTATTTTATGTATTATGTATTTTATGTATGGCATCTTTGTGTGCTATTTTGTAAGCCACCCCAGGTTCACTATGGGAGATTGTGGTGGGGTATAAATACATTATTATTATTATTATTATTATTATTATTATTATTATTATTATTATTGACACAACAACATTGTATGACACAGCAAACAAGATAGATATGCTGGATTTCGTATCACAAAATCCCAAGTCGAACACTTCCCAAGTGTCTAGGACTGTGTGATGTATTTTTGGATGATGATGATTATTATAGAATAGAGTCCTTCAAGTAGGATCTAAGTCATATGGTGCTTTATAAGTCACAAATATCGACTTTAGTTGTGCCAAGACTAGAAGCCAGTGCAGAGTGATAACCAATAGAGCTGAACTAACAAGGAAATTACATACTTTCTGCAATCGTCTCCTGTCAAGAACCTGCCCATGGCATTTTAGACCACAGATGAAAATACTTAAAAGCACAAATAATTACTGAGTGTGGCCGTTCCCTTTTATGGTGATGTGGATGTGTCTGCTATGTAAGACAAAAACACTGAGCAATATCTACACCTTGTTTTGACAATGCCTCCAATTTTTATTAGCACAGAACTTCTCCTTCGTGGGCTAGTGCCAGAATTTTTTTTACCTTTCAGGATAGTGGGCACAGAGGCAATAAAAAATAAAATGATAAAGTCATATCAGGAGAAAGTGAAGCAAATCGGTAGCTTTGCATACACATGTTTTTGCCTTCAATACGTCAAACAGTATATTTTCTATTAACTGAAAAAATAATCCAAAAGAAGGGGGGAAAGTTACTTCATTGCAGTTTGGGGAGGGCAGAAATTGTGACTCTCAATGTTACGTTGCCATCTGGTGGTTATAGCAGAAATATTGTCAAATTACAACACAATCATACATCATCTCAACTACAGATTGTTCACATTCTTATTAGCCTATATAGGCACATTCCTCCGTACAGGAAATACCCACCTTCTGACCTTGAGCCAGTGACCAACAGTTTAGAGCTGCATGAAAACTTGGTTGCTGGGAGTTTTTTTATATATATATAGTTTCTACTTATTTTGACGACTCTCTGAAAATCTTGGGACTGACCCTTGGAAGCAAGGATCAAAGTAGGCTCATTTGGAGAACCAGGGCACACACTTTGGTTCTCAGCTTATTATGTCCACCCTGCTAATCCCATTGGAAGAAACAGAACTGGGGGATTTGTGATCTAGTGAGGCAGAAAAGGCTTTGTATCACTACAGCTCCCTTGCTTCTATAGCACTGAGCCATGGCAGCTAAAGTAGTGCCAAAATACATTAATCCTATACTGTCCATGCACCCTTAAAAAAACAGTGGCAGCCTGAATATTCAGGGCATTTTAAAGAACATATTGCTTTTCACACTCACATTCAATGTCTAGCTAACCAATTTTGTTCTAGGAATCATTACTATAGCTTGGAATGTTACTTTTAAGAAGGAATATAATCACTTGTCAAGGAAGCTCTCCAGAACTGAGCAGTTATAGGATGATGCTGTAAGACAGCACTTCTTAAACTGTGGCTCCCAACCCCAAATGGGGTTCCTGAGTTCAATGTTGGGGTCATGAAAACATTGGCAACAGTAAATGTTTTCTAAATGTCATCTAATGGCTGTTTTAGACATTTACACAAATCTGTTGTGTAGCATTTCTAGTGGATTCTGCAGAACAACAACAACATACCCCCCCACCACCACCATCTCCCAGAAGGACTCTGGGTGGCTTACAGAAGCACATACAGTGCCATAACACATAAAATTAGAGGTAAAATAACATCATATATTAAACAATGATAACAACAGTTAAGATAAAAACAATACATTACAAAAAGTCCAATTTCAAAATAAAGGAAACACAGTACAAATTGCCATAAAATGAATAATACAGCATCCCAGCCGTGGCCCAATTCAACCATTAAAATGCTGGTGACAATATTAGTCTGGTCCTTAGATTCGCAGATACCTTAATCAGAGGATGATTCAGCTATGCTCCACAAAATAGGAGCCTGTTTAGCCAGCCTTGCCAATGCTGATTTGATATCGGTAAATGTTTGATTTTTCTAATACTTATTTTATATACACATATAACCAGGGTCAAATAATAATTTCTCAGGCAGAAAGGTGTTGCAATTGGAAAAAAAATTAAGAAGCCCTGCTGTAGTACACAGATGAACACCTTCCTATTACTGCCCAGTTATGCATGCCTTCAGCAGGTCATTTAATCAGTTCTTCTTAAAAATATTTTCTCAGGCTGTGCCATCAGTATACCTGAATACCAAATTTATTTAAGCCAGCAAAATGTACATGTCTCCTAACATTACATTTATCGTCATGAAAGATTAAATCCAAATCCTTTTAAGAAAACCTTTCAAAAGCATGACACAGGTTTCCCAGTTCTTCTTTCAAGTGAGTGATGACTTCTTTCACTTTTCGTGGTGAATCGAGCACTTCTATGCTGCATGTAAAGGGATCGTAATGCAAAGGAAAAGGTTTCTTGAGTGTCAAGGCATATTTCCTGTTGAGAGAAATTATAATCAAAAGATGGATTTCCAGTTGTTTTTTCAACAGCAAATTTGCCATCTCCTGACACACAGTGAACTGGATAGGAAAAAAGAGTAGCACAACATGGTCAGAGGTTGGCTGGGGATTTGGGGTACTGTGGGTCCAAAAAAAACCTTTCTAAACTCAGCACTAAGGTAGCAAGAATTATAGAACTTTTGTGTATCTCTCCACACATTTATCTATGGTATATTTTACAGGGAAATATTTTAAAAACCAGCTCATCTCTGTGTACCATGTGTTCACTGTAGCATTGCCAGAATCATCCCAGACCCTGAGGTTTCTGGGCCAAAACTTTGCGACAGCCCTAATAAGTAAGTGTTGTGCATTTTGTACCAAATACTAAATTACTCACAACTTGTCATGCAAATACAGAAAGAGAGAGAGAACACAAAATATTATTTTCTTGTTTGAAAATTAAAACAAATTTCTTAGCTAAAGGGACTGTTCCCAAATCAAGATAAATTGAGGGAGTCATTAGTTATCCCTTACTCAAGCAATTGGGAAAAAGAACATTTAATTTGGCTTATTTGCTTCTTTTTGCTTCTAGGCAAACTCATAATGGAAGCAGAGAAAATAGGGGGGGGGCTAACTGAAAAAATATACAGGTTGCCGGGATAGTTTTTTGCAAGTTGCAACAAATGAATCAGTCCTTCCAAACTGTAGAAAGCTCTACTAACGGAGCTGGAAATTAGCACAGAGCCCGTCCCTTGTGCCAGGATCCTAGCTTCCTAAAAGTGAAGGGTGTCTGCCCTCTTGCCTCACGAAGATAAAACTGGAGCCCCATGGCCAGGCCCTGAGATCTGGCGACCCAAGTTCATTGTTTTCAGATTGGTCTCATTTTTCATTACTTACTGGAGCTGAGATTTTGCATCTTCAAAATGCTCTGCTACAAAGTAGATGGACTGGAATGACTGATCCTGGTATGGCTGGACCACCATCATATCTGGGTCAAAGGGTTTGTATTCGGGCTTCTCTGATAGAGCATACTTTCACGAAAGAGTAATGAGAGTGTTAAAAAGTAATTTATTGATATGTCAAAGAGGTTTACATAGGTGCTGATTTGGACCTCAGCAAATAGGCAGCATCCAAAATGCTGTCTTAAAATGACCTAGAAAGAAAAAAGGGGATCTATGCTAAGAATACTATGTGACTTGAAGGATTGTCAACCCTAGAGGGAGGAACGGCTTACTCCACACCTCCCACAAGATGAGCAATTCCCTCATAGTTAACAAATATAAATTGTAGACCTGCAGGTATTTCATGTTTGCCTGCAAGCTTGTTTCACTTGGCTTGCTCATATTTTGTATCCAACGTTGTATATTTCTAACTGTGGATAAATTTGTACTTACTTTATTTGGAAGTGGGTTCGATAAAATCTAATCACCCTTTCCAGTTATAAAAAAGTTTGGAGTTATTACTAATGTTATTTTAAATATGGAAACCTTGTTACACAGCCAGTTAGGGCATCACAAGTGCAACAGAATCTAAACAACTTCTCTCCCCAGCCAGCCCAGGACATCACAAAATTCTTTTGCTTTGTTTCTTTCTTCTTCTCCATCAATTCTCCATTGTGGAGAAAGGATGCCAGCAGCAGGATCAAGATGGTCTGGAAAAACTTCACTGTCACCATCTGAGCAGAATGAACACATCACCAAAGATGATTTGCCTTTAGAACTTCTTCAGTTAAACAGATTGGAGGAAGCACAGAACTCCCATTTTTATAATGTGTTGGTCCAGAGCCAAGATAAGTTACTTTTTGTACAACAGCTACCAGAATCCCACAGCCTTTCTAGCCAGTGACTATGATTACTAGAAGATCCTGGGAGCTGTATTCCAAAAATGTAATTTGTCCAACCTTTGAATTTACCCCAAGGATGGCATAAGACATCTGTGAGGGAGGGAAAGCTGTTTTGCATAGAAATGGCACCAAAATGAACTTTTGAATAGATGGAACACTAATTTCTTCATTAGCACTGTATAGTTCATAGGCTACCTCTGAAAGGACACTCTTTAAATCTAAACCAGATGCCTTAGTCATAATACGCAACAATATTATGTTTCAGCTTGTGAATACAAGCTGAAAGGTTTTAGGATCTCAGGCACATTTCTTTCCAGCAGAATCTTTCATTTTTGCTGTGGGAAGTTATACTTCAAAAAGTTGAATTGACCCAATATAACCTTGTAGCAGCTGAGGGAACCTTGTGTTTCTACAAACAAAGCATGCAAGAAGGGTAAGGTCTGCCAATTGTGAAGTATGGGCTGTTGCATTTTACTGTACACAGGCTGAGCTCCAGGCTGGGTGTTAACAGAGGCCTCATTTGATATAATGCAGAGCAGCTGACAGTACAGTAAAAATTACAGAGCAAAACAAAGTGTCTCAGGCACATTCTTATTCCTCAGAAAACAAATGGTTGGCCAGAAGGCAGGCTCTTCCATGTCAGTTATGGGAACAGGCTAGAAGCTGGGATCATTACCTTTGGGGACTGTAACTCCAAGGATCCTCTAGCTAGCATAGCCAATGACTATGCTCACTGGGGATTCTGAAAGCTACAGTCCAAAAACGTAACTTCCAAAATTTGATTCAGACATTGTTGTATAGACCTTTTCTTCCACTCTGAAGGACAAAATGTTGAGTGACCTTAAGAACTCATGTAGCAAAACCAGACCTAAAGTGGTCAACAAGAAATTGCAATCTCCATAACTTAAAATAAGAGTATATACTGTGTTTTCTAAGAATATAATTCTTGACTAATTTTCCTCTGAAAGGAAGCAACAAATAATATTAGATATTTTCTTCCTGCTGCAAAAAGTATTTGAAAATCATAGTTTTCAAAGTCTATTTGCAATTCAGTATAAGATTTCTGTGGGGATTCATTCTCTGCAAAATTCACATGTAGTTGTTTTGCATACAAAACAGCACAAGAAGCAGTCTTTTCCATAATCATATTTTTTCTGTACGAAAATAAATCCTGTTTCTTGTGCAAAAAATGCTATTTTCTGTGTAAACAAATAAATACAAAAAATGTACAATTGAGCATAAAGCTCAGCACTGTCCTTCAGTGATAATAACTGGTAGGCTTATCTAATTAATACTGTTATCTCGAGACAGCTAATCTTTATGAAGAAGTTACCCATATCTTGAAAACTGAAACATAAATGCTTTTAAAACTTACCATCAGCTCCCCATACGAGGAAAGGAGGCCTGCTCCATAGGCTTTGATAGCTCCATTTTGTTTGCAAAGACCAAATTCAACAGTAAACCAGTAGAGCTAATAGAAACACAAAGAGATCCTTAAAATTGCCCTAAATCATATCTCCCTCTACTGTCTGCATCCTGCTGCTCACTACCAGGTTGCCTTATTTTGGTATGGAGAATGCAAACTGCATCCATCTGTTTCCTGATTTATACATTTCTCTCCATATTTCTGTGCTTCTGAGAGGTGGTCTTCTATTGGCAAGAGTCATTGCTCTTCCCTGCCCCCCAAATGGATCAGCCTAGCATACTATGGGGAAAGCAAAATAATGATCTGCAGTTGAATTGTGGTCACCAAGAACCAATACTACAGAGAAGGTTAAGGGCAGCAAGTGGTCAGGATTAAAAGTTTTTGATTCCAGAGTAATTGGTGTATTTGCACGTGTGCCTAAGACCAATGTCTTAATTACACATACAGATAGCAAGATTATTCTTAACATATAGATCCTATAAGTCTAAATGGGTGGTGAAAATTGAACTTTTTTTTCATGTCAGGAGGGACTTGAGAAACTGCAAGTCGCTTCTGGTATGAGAGAATTAGCCATCTGCAAGGATGTTGCCCAGGGGACACCCGGATGTTTTGATGTTTTTACCATCCTTGTGGGAAGCTTCTCTCATGTCCCTGCATGGGGTGCTGCATGAGGGAGCTCATCCACACTTTCCCCGGATTCAAACTGGCAACCTACAGGTCAGCAACCCAACCTTCAAGTCAGCAATCCTGCTGGCACAAGGGTTTGCGCCACTTTGGGAATGCAACTAATAAGGAGCAAAATGAAGAAATCGCTTCCCTATGAGAATTGTGGCTCCCAAATGTAATATTCATTCAGTACACAAATTTCTACCACTGCAGTCACTTTAAAAAGTTCAGTAGAGTTTTTAGAAATAAGGATTAAGCTTTCAGAAGAAAGTGGCTGGAAAAATACTGAGGAATATGCAGTAACAGCGTTCCATGCAGTCATGCCGGCCACATGACCTTGGAGGTGTCTACGGACAACGCCGGCTCTTTGGCTTAGAAATGGAGATGAGCACCAACCCCCAGAGTTGGACATGGCTGGACTTAACGTCAAGGGAAACCTTTACCTTTACTATGCAGTAAATGTAAGAGTTCTAGAAGTGAATAATTTTATATGTCTGACTTACTGCAATGCTAGAAATTTGGTGTAATGGAGAGAGAAAATGTCATTTGAGAACATTATTCTTATTTGGTGGGGCAGCTTATTCATTTTATCCCTAACCCTCTGTTCTCCTGCAGTGTCCCAATTTTTCAACTGCAGCTAAACCTATGGTTGGTTTTCTACTTTGATCATGCTAGAATGCCAGAGCATCCTGATTCATAAGAAAACTGGAATAATGGAGATTAAAAGAATGTGTGCTTTGGTTTTTCGAGCTCAAATACTAAAACTTTTGGCAAATACAAAGTAGTTTACAAGATAGCAATGTGATAATTAAAAATTTAAAAAGCAGTCTTATATATGGAAGGAGTCTGGCATGCTGGTATTCCATGAATCCACCATCACAATGCAATGCATACTCACAGCTGATAGATTTTCTATATCTGTAGCAGATGCTCCAAGGGAAGCCAGTCCAATATCCTAAACCAAAAATATTGTATTATTGCTATACTGGAAGAAACAGTCAATCAAATCAACAAAAATAGCCACGTAAAAGCAACGCTGTTATACAGAAATGGTTTTACCAGCAAAGTGAAAATGTAAGGAGCAGTTTAAAAATTCACCAACAATTGTGGGAAAGGAGGCAGGTTAAAGCATGGTGAAAAGTATGCTAGAAGCAGACAGTCTTAATTGCTTGTTGTTATATTATTATATTATTCTTTAGACAGGATTTCCAACTGCTACATGTACTCTCTATTACTGTGCACATATCGGTGAAAACACAGTCTTTTTGGGTTATAAAGTCAAAGGATAAATCCTTAGCTTCAACCTAGTTTTGCAGACCTGTTAATCACTTCCACCTTTGATTGAATTGATCATATCATAATTGTTCATAATACAGTGGAACCTCTACTTAAGAGTGCCCCAATATAAAAGCATTTTGAGTTAAGAACTAGCACCAGAGTTCAGGGCTTTAGGGCTTCAGGGGAGCAGCCTCCGTGCCTCGTGCTCTTGTCCACTTTGGGAGATAGCTGTCTGCTTTGTGCTTGTCAGCTCTAAGGAACTTTAGGTTAGTTGATTTTTGTGGTTTTTATTCCTGGTATATTTGGCTTCATGCAGAGAGAGAGGGGGAGAGAGAACAAAAGAGGAAAGGTGGCTGGAATGAGTACAGTATGAAGAAAATGATGCTTCTGTTTCTTCATTTTGTGCTCCTTTGCCACAACTTTGTGCTTCTACCATTTCAAAGTTGATCTTTATTTTTTATTGCTCCATGTGACTGTGCATTTATACATTATATGTTATTTTTAAAGTACCTTTTCTTATTTAAAAACATGTAACAAAAAATGGAGGGGGTCAGGGCCCTGGAAGAGATTAATAGCATTTCAATGGGAAATTAGCTTTGAGATAAGAGTGTTTAATAATAATAACAACAACAACAACAACAACAACAGCTTTATTCTTATATCCCGCCCCATCTCTCCGGAGGGACCTGGGGCAGCTCAAATAGAGACCAAGCCAAAATACAACATAAAATACAACAGATTCATATTGGAATCTCTATTTTGTCACACAGAATTTCTAATATAAAGTCTTTCCTAATCTACCATATCTATGTGATTTAAGCAAGGCCTGAAACCATCATTAAATATTTGAGATCCACATGGTACGCAGCTATATAGCTCAACATTTCTCAGCTTAACACAAAATCTTATATTGTTGTTCCCTTATAATTAATTTTAGTGCTAGTTATATCCCATGGCAAAAAGGTATTATAATGCTGCTATCATTGCATCTGCAGAGAACCGTCCATCTGAGCTGTTTCGACTGGTCAGAAGACTTTCGAATCACAAGACTGGAATCCCTGATCAGTTGACAGCTCACTGTGAAGCTTTTGCTCCGTACTTTGCAGATAAAGTCGCTCAGATCTGTTCTGACTTTGGCATAAGTTTGAATACTGTTTCCATGGATATGACTCAGGCACTTGCTTATGTATTCTTTTTGGCTTGTTCAGCCGGAAAACATGCACAAGATCCTTGGGGACAGCAGCCTACTACGTGTGCTCTAGACCCCTGCCATCCTGGCTAATCAAACAAGAGGGACTGGCGGAGGGGTGAAGGTGGTGGCAGCAAAATTCCAGCAAGCTTGAAAGAGGTGGTTGTCAGACCATTATTTAAAAAGCCATCACTGGATCCCCCCCAATCAAACAATTATCGGCCAGTATCAAACCTCCCCTTTCTGGGCAAGGCTCTGGAGCACGTTGTTCAACAACAGCATATGAATGCGTCCCTATGCATAGATTAAAGGAGCTTCCCCTTTTCATACACACAGAGGGAAGAAAAATAACACTGGTCAACACACATTTTGGTGTCTCAAATGTCAGCCCTCTTTCTGGGTATATTTGACCTACAGGTTCCAAAAATGGCACTGGTTTCCCCCAGGAGCTCTAGTTTTTGAGATACATAATGTATGCCAACTACCAGTTTCCATTTGGTTGCCCACAGAAAACCATGATAACCATATTTAAGAAATTAGAACTGATGCAGTCAATCTAATGCTGTTTTCTGAATCAGGACCCCAAATAACCCCAGAAACAGGCCTAAAAACCAAGACACCAGGTGGCAATAACAAATGTAGTATGCTGCAATTACAGTGCCAAACATATGCTACTAATCTTTTCATTAAGGCCTAGGATTTCCAAAGGACATGTTTCTGTCATTCCTCCTGTCTTTTTACACTGTCAGTTTATGAAAGCAGAATCTATACATTTCATAACTACTCTGATTACCCTTCCATGTTCTCTACTCTGATTTTCAGGGTATCATGGAGAATCTTCCTGTCACTATATCATCATTTTTGGTGCAAATTCCAAGAGTTGAACTTGAATATTTCCACTTACAAAACCTCTTAAGCTTCTCTCTGTCTGCACAACAGCAACATTACCTGTGAGAATTGGGCAAAATCCTTATCAGCTAACATGGGAACATGGCCCAACAGTTCATGACAGCAATCCCTGTGAAAACAAAACTATGTTTAAAACATGTCATAAAATGAGTTTCTTCCTTTTTGTCTGGCAACATGTGGTGGCCGTGTTGCAAATCCAGAAAATGTACATAGATCTGGAATTCAATTGACAGACCCAGTCTTTTAGACTTGAACATGCCCATCTGTATTTTATGTGTTTTTATGAATGTCTGATGTAATTTAATAACTTTTTAATTGATTCACAATGTATTGTACAATTTTATATATGTGTTTTATTGTAAGTCCCCTATTGGATGAGAAGGGCAGGATATAAATATTGTAATAAACAAATTGTAATAATAGATCTTCTCTGGAATTTTCCATTGCTTTACTTGAATGTCTTTTCCCCCATCTTCTTGTCCACTGCTGTAGGGCGAACTATCAGTGGTGAAACTGATAGCATCAGAGTCCATACAGCTGCTGATGTCCAGATCCTTGTACTGGTTGGAATCTTGCTCATGACATACATGTGTTTGACTCTACATTATGCATGTGTATATGCTGTTTTGGATGGTGCACAAAACATAAATCCCTTTAGCACCATGCAGAACATCTCTCCTAAAGCAACAGTAAAGCTGGCTGGACAAATGTTGGTGGTGTTTTCTACTGTAGCTTCTCATTGGCTTGGGACAGGGGAGGGTGGAAACTCAGGAGAGCAAGAAGCAGCCTGTCTCACCTGCATCTGTACCCAAGGGGATGAGAAAACATTGAGCTTTTTCACATTAAATTCTAAAATCTCTACAAACTGATCAATCTTGCCTTAAGATAATGTTTATTAATCCAGCAAATCAAGTCATCCCAGCATTTTAAGAAAAGCCATGGCTTCCCTCTATAGAATTTAAACCTGCCTGCAAATTATTGCTCATATTCTAGTACTAACCGATTATATACATGAATGCATACGTAATTTACCATTACAATTGGCCCTCCACATTTGTGGATTTGACACATGAGGTGTGTCAAATCCACATTTATTTGAAAACATGAGGTGCAAGTGTGTGTGTTCATTTTAAAGTGGAACACCAGCTGGCAGCTGTATGATGTCTTACATATTAATCAACCAAAGGACAATTCATTTGGTCCAAAAAATGTAGCATTGTATGTGTATGTGTGGGGCGGGGGGAGCATTACATATGATCAGCCTCCTGTGTGGTTTGAACTTAAGACAAATTTCCACAAGTTTTGAAAAAATTAAGTGGACTTTGGCAATTCAAATGCTGATATTGGACTCTAATGTCAACATTCGGAAAACAAGCATAATATAGTAAAATATGGATCTTCCTCCTCAAAAAAAGGAGTGTAGGATCTGAGAAGGGTTGGTGCGGACAGAGAAGGGTGTTGTGTGTGAACATGTCATAAATAATTGAAGTTGACAGTGAAAATAAAACTCATGCCAAAGTGTGTGAGAACCCTGAAGTTTTCCTTTATATTCCTCCCACTCCAAGCTACTTTCCTCACGTCCCAGTCCTGGCAAAACTGAAATATCATGTTTATGCAAAGCGCCAGTCCAATGTATATGGAACCACTACTGTCCTTGTTAGCCAGGGCTGAGAGCTATTACAGGACCACCTCACTCCTACTCACGGTTCGGGAGAATGCATAGGGGACGATGAGTGCCTGATGTACTGTGTACTCTGAAAGACACGGAACGCCAATCCGGCAAGGAAGTCCCGAGCAGATAGAAGCCCTGCGGCTGGCCTCAACTTAAATCCTGTCCTTTCTGGAAGAAAAATTAACAGAGCAATTACCATAAATTGAAGTGTATATAAAATCGAGAAATGTTAATGAAATCAGCATGACATCAATCCGGGTGGCATCAGCAAGGGCGGGGGAAGGAAAATACAGCCTCCAAATAAGAATTCTGACCTTCAATGAAATTTTCCTTCCATTGCCAATGAAATTTTCCTTCTGTAAATATCTAGCATTGTAGTTTGAAACACTGAAAATCATTTATATCTAGAACTCTTATCCAGTTCAACCCTCACATTGTAAGACAAGTACTCATGGTTCTGTCTGGCAAAATATATCCTCTATAGGCATTTTCTAAGTCCTCCAGGGCAACTCTACAGTAACTCCTGAAAGAAGTAATTCATTTCAATAGGGTTCGCTATTATCCAAGGTTTCCTGCTTCCATGGTAAGTTTGTGAATGTATTCTCTGTGGATATGGGAGGGGGATCATACTGTGTAGCAGTGGTTCCTAAGCTTTGGTCTTCCAGGTGTTTTGGACTTCTGCTGCCACAGTTCCTAACAGCTGGTGAGATCACTGTGATTTCTAGGACTTGAAGTCCAAAACCCCTGGAAGACCAAAGGTTGGGAACCACTGCTATATGGGATGTGTTACCATTCACAGCCCAATTCTATGGAGATCTAAAGCATATTTCCAATTGCTCAATTAAAGTTTTGGTTACTGCAATTCTAAACATTTGCAGATTGGTGGAAAAATTCACCAGAGAATAGTATTCTTATTTGAGGAGGGGCAATGTTCCATAAGGCTGCTACCATATAACTGCAGCCTAAGTGGACTTTGGAGCTCAGTAAACAGGAAAATGTCACTTTTCAGGGACATTTGTTTTTAGCGGAAGTCTGGAGTGCTATATAGGATAAGAAGTGTAAATAATGAGGGAGCTATTTCATCATCTGTATGATGGTTGTTGTTTTTGGGTTTTATTTTTCAGATGGTGGAGAGTGCTATGGCTGGAAGAAGTGCAGAGTGGTTACCTTACTTGTAGAAGAGATATGGAAGCCTGATATCAGAGTAGCCACACTTCAAAATGGATAGTTGTGCATGGCATGGGCTAGATCAGTGGTTCTCAACCTGTGGGTCCCCAGGTATTTTGGCCTTCAACTCCCAGAAACCCCAGTCAGTTTCTAGGAGTTGGAGGCAAGAACATCTGGAGACCCACAGATTGAGAATCACTGGACTAGATGGTTCTTAAGCCTCCTTCCAACTCTACTATAGACATATACTGTTTGTGGGCCGCATGTGAGATTCACTATTTTGTGTTCTCCATAACGCTGTGGAGGCATAATAATGGAGATACAACCTCCCTCCCTGTTTGTTTAAAGCAAGGCAAATGGGAATATATTCCTTGTTTAAATGGTGAATTAGATTCTCGGAAACACAATTTTCCGAGAATGTACATTTTGATGTACCTTTTTAATTTTAAGATAATACAGGAAGGGGGTTGATGACTCTAAGGAGCACCACAAAATTTCCACATTATGTTGTCACAGTGGCTGTATTGTATACCTCACTACCGGTGGGTTTTTAGAGTTCTCAGATATGCTGAAATTGTTCACCCAGCATCTACTAGTCATTGTATCTAAACCAGCCAACCTGGTGAAGGGTAGACTCTGTGCTAGGAAGGAAGCAGACATTTTTGGTAAATAAATAAATAAATCTTAAACTTATGGACTGATAGCTACAAGGCACTGCTACTACCTTAGCTTCATACCATTTTCATGCATTCTATAATGCCATAAAAATATCTTTCCCAGATGTTGGATACAGTCTCTCTCTTGGAAAGCCCTTTCTTTTTAGCTTTGAAATAAAGTTATATGTTCCCATTCTCCATCCGATGCAAACATTGTGCTTTTTTAGCTAAATGATTCCCCAATTTTCTCAGGTTAACAAATCCTCATTGAGTCATCTGAAAATTAGATAACACGTCTATTAGAAAACAAAGAAGAAAACCAAGCTCGTATTCCTAAACTATGGCACTCTAGGGGCTCTCACTCTGCCATGTCTGTTAGGTGGGAGCAAAGCTGAAAAGGACTTTTGTTTTTATTAATGTGTAACATGGGAAATTTTACTTATATTTTATTGCTCTCCAATAAAAATAAGTTTGCAATAAAGAACTGGAGGTGAGACAGGGTCTTCTTGGACAAATTGCTTAATGTCTTCTGGAAACCCAAAGAGAGTTGAAAGAAAAGTCATGACCAATTGCCCTAAAGAAACCTATAGAAACAAAGCCCCATTCTCTTGGCTGCCAAACTCTGCTGCCACATAAAACTGCTTTTATTCTTTGGCTGTCACTTCTCCTGCCTTAAAATCCAGTCATTTCAGTATACCAATATATGCAGCCCAAAAAATAATACGGTCTCTCTCATATACTATTTAATTACTTGAAAATCATGCAGCCTTCCTGTGCCTAGATATATAGAAAAATTTTCCTGTGGTTAACTGGCACTGTCATGATGATCACGTTGGAAGAGTCCCCAAAATATCATTCAGAATTGGGCTTTAAAATAACCCAATATCATATTCATCCTACTCCACCTGCAGTCCAGTTTTGGGAGTACACCATTAGCCATTTTTTGTTTCTTCATTCTCCTGCTGTTGCTAAAAAAGCAGAACAGAGTGGGACAATTACTTTCTTTGATCTAGTTGTGATATTGCTGTAATATGTTGTGGAATTATGTTGTCTTTTTTGCTGTCACATCAGAGTGTTGATTCATGTTTTCCTGGAGGGTCGTTCCCAGATGGTGAAGCTGAGGGACACCTGCTTGGACCCCTGGCCATTGACCTGTGGGGTCCCGCAAGGGTCTATCCTATCCCCCATGCTATTCAACATCTACATGAAACCGCTGGGAGAGGTCATCCAGAGTTTTGGAGGGCGTTGCCATCTCTACGCAGATGACACGCAAATCCACTACTCATTCCTATCTGACTCCAAGGAAGCCCCTCGGATGCTGAACCAGTGCCTGACCGCTGTGGCAGACTGGATGAGGAGGAACAAGCTGAGGATCAATCCTGACAAGACAGAGGCCCTCCTGGTCAGTCGCCCATCTGATCGGGGTATCGGGTGGCAACCTGTGCTGGACGGGGTTGCACTCCCCCTGAAATCACAGGTCTGCAGTTTGGGGGTCCTCCTGGACTCAGCGTTGACGCTTGAGGCGCAGGTGTCGGCGGTGGCCGGAAGGGCTTTCGCACAACTAAAACTCGTGCACCAACTGCGACCATACCTCGTGAAGTCTGACTTGACCACGGTGGTCCATGCCTTAGTTACCTCTAGACTGGACTACTGCAATGTGCTCTACGTGGGGCTTCCCTTGAAGACGGCCCGGAAATTACAATTGGTCCAGCGTTCAGCGGCCAGACTAATAACTGGGGCGAGTTACAGGGAGAGATCCACTCCCTTGTTCAAGGAGCTCCATTGGCTGCCGTTTATTTTCCGGTCCCAATTCAAGGTGCAGACCATCACCTATAAAGCCCTAAACGGTTTGGGACCCACCTACCTTCGTGACCGTATCTCCTATCATAAACCTGCCCAATCCCTTCGATCGTCAGGGGAGGCTCTCCTGTCGCCACTGCTTATATCCCAGGCCCGCCTTGTGGGAACAAGGGAGAGGGCCTTCTCTACTGTGGCCCCCCGATTGTGGAACTCACTGCCCGGTGAGATTAGGCAAGCCCCCACATTAGCAGCCTTTAAGAAAGACCTGAAAACATGGTTCTTCCATTGTGCCTTTGGAGAGTAATCACTAGATAAATCCCTTTTGCTGCTCTCCTTCAATATTTGTCCTCCATATTGCACCGCCACTTTATGACCCTGTCCTCTGTGGTTTTTACTCCTACTTCCTTTCTCACCCTGAGTTTTAACCTAGTGCTCATGTGGTTTTATTGCCCTTGGTTTTATTGTTCTTTTGATCTTGTTTAATGTAGTGTATATTTTCTTTTATTGTTGTTGTTTTATTGTTGTTTAATGTGCTATGATTTGTTGTTCTATTATATTTTGTTATATTGTATTGTTCTGGGCATGGCCCCATGTAAGCCGCCCCGAGTCCCCGTTGGGGAAATGGTGGCGGGGTATAAATAAAGATTATTATTATTATTATTATTATTATTATTATTATTATTATTATTATTATTATTATGGTCTACTAAACAAGAGCAGACCATACTATGTACCTTCAGTGCATGGGGTAGGTCAGATACCCTATGCACTGAAGGAACTTTAAAATGATGGGAACCCATAGCAAGCTTCTCTGCCAAATCCAACCATAAGGGGAAGAGAGGCAGGGAACCTTGGGCTAATGGTCTCTGCTAAAGTACCCAGGTCTGAGAGTTGTCTTGGTGTCCAAGGTCTTGCTGCTAGAGTTGGAAGGATGGTGCCACACTAGCTTACCTGTTAAAAATGCAGAAACCTCTTGCAGTTGAGGGATACAGTCTGCTTGGTATCCACAGTATTTTTCAAGCTGGTCGAATGCTTCCAGGTACCGTTTACAGGCATGAGTGGGATACAGACTGCTCAGCTTCTGATAGATTTCTTTCCTGAAGACAACCACATTTAGGTGGTTATTAACTTTGCTAGGAGCAGTATCGCTTATATGACCCATGCAGTATTCCTACTCTTATGGGATTTTAATTACCAGGCTGTTCATATTGCCAAGTGAGAAAAGGAGCAGATTTTAAGCAGAATCTTGTTGGCACCTTACGCATGTCTAAGTTCTCCTGCAGAACTACTTGGCATTTTTATCTGATGTAGAACATTTGCATTCGGTTTGACATTGTGAGAGCAGAGATGTGCATGCTGTGGCATTGTGTCTATGGACATGCATGGATGTGGAGTTTGCAGATTGTTCTCTATTGACTCTAATGGTTTGGAGTTACAAAAGAGTAGATTTTGATTGAATAGCAGAATGGACTTCTTAACATAAAGAGCAGTTTGGAAGTGGAACCAATTGCCTATAGAGGTGGTGGGTTCTCTTTCTCTGGATACTGAGGATGCTTTAGCTGGGGTTTCTGCACTGAGCATGGATTGAACTCTGACCCAGAAAGCCACTTCCAACTCTGCTTCTATGTTTTTATGAAAAGTACAGGGCCACTGTCCTATATTTCATCTTGCAACCCTATTACTGAAGAACCAGTGAGCTGAGCACGGACTAGAACTCTAATGTTCAAATCCTTGCTCAGCTATGGAAACTTATGGAGTTACCTCTAACAAGTCACAATCAGCTTCAGAGGAAGGCAATAACAAACCTTTTCTGAAGAAATCCTACCAAGAAAATTATATGGTAGTTTCCTTTAGGACTGTCATAAGTCAAAAATGATGGGAAAGAATGCAACAATTACCCTATCACTCATATACCATTTTGGTTACAGGTTCCGTAGTAAAGCCACATGACATTTGTTTTTCTGATACGAATTCTGGTTTTTACCTTGCAGTCATAGTCAACAGAAAGAAGAACACAATGAATTCTTCTTCGGAATAAAATTCTCAGATACATGCAAAACTAGTAAAGTTAGCTCTTCATATTGAACAGTGGTTCCCAAGAAGATACCAAGAAAAAAAATGGTTAGGCTGTGTTATTATCCGTAGTAGTAACAGTGAAGCCGCGGATCATATTTTAATTCTTGCAGACCACTGGTGGTCCATAGACCTCAGGTTGGGAACCACCAATATTGAAGGATTCAACTATCCAAGGCTTGAAAATATTTTAAAAATATCCCAAAAGCAAATTTAGAATTGCTGCTTTATATAAAGGACATCATTTTACTATGCCATTGTATATAATGGGACTTGACCATCCACAGGGGGGTCCTGAAATCAAATCCCAGCACATACCAAGGGTGCACTATATTGATGCTTGCTTAGGAGCTATGTTTAAGATTGCACCTTTAATATAAAAATGTGAATGTTGTTCCAATGCATAAAATATATTTAGTGTTTCACATTGTTTGTTTTGAAAACCTCTTTTTTAAATGTCAGGAGCGACTTGAGAAACTGCAAGCCACTTCTGGTATGAGAGAATTGGCCGTCTGCAAGGACATTGCCTAGGGGATGCCTGGATGTTTTGATGTTTTTACTATCCTTGTGGGAGGCTTCTCTCATTTCCCCGCATGGAGCTGGAGCTGGTAGAGGGAGCTCATCCACATTCTCCCCAGGTTGGATTTGAACTGGTAACCTTCAAGTCAGCAACCGAACCTTCAAGTCACAAGGCTTTAACCCACTACGCCACCTCATGCAATGCCATTATGCAATAGAAAGCCTATGGAAAAGCGGGGGGGGGGGGGTTGCTTCTTTCCCTCAAATTCAATTTTGGGATTGTATTTCATATGTAAATATTATTTTATACAAGTTGAGATCATTCTTAGAAAGACTGACTAAATATAATGGCCTTTTTTCTGCTTGGATATTGTATTTTCTCTTTCTTCTGCTGCTGTAAAACAACAACAACAACAAATAAAAACCTGCAAGACATTTGTTCCGTAACAGTGTTTGGGAAAGAAAGTGAGCTGAGAACCAATGCCAAAGCAAATGGCATCAGACAAGATACTATGTAAACACACAGTGCTCTGTGGGGATCAAACAGTAGATCTGAGCAACCACTAGTAAAGATAACCCTGCTGCGCCTAAACCAAAACTAAATGGATGGCTTCACCAAAACTGAAGGAAACATTTTACATCCTCATCTCTATTTTGTTGGCCACCACACTAGACACCATTATGAAAATCATAAGCTTACCATGTAGCAGTTTCATGTGCAGTGTACTCAACTCTTGGTAATGGGTCTCCGCTGTGGAAGAGAAGAGATAGCACTTGATTCAAATCTATTTGGATACCACAAATGAGCTATTGTTATTTTGGTTTCACAGTCTACTAGGTGTTATCATCTTGAGTTTTGGACAATCAACTACAGTAGAGTCTCACTTATCCAACACTCGCTTATCCAATGTTCTGGATTATCCAACATATTTTTGTAGTCAATGTTTTCAATATATCGTGATATTTTGGTGCTAAATTCATAAATACAGTAATTACTACATAGCATTACTGTGTATTGAACTACTTTTTCTGCCAAATTTGTTGTCGAACATGATGTTTTGGTGCTTTATTTGTAAAATCATAACCTAATTTGATGTTTAATAGGCTTTTCCTTAATGCCTCCTTATTATCCAACATATTCGCTTATCCAACATTCTGCCGGCCCGTTTATGTTGGATAAGTGAGACTCTACTGTATTTGGATTTTATTCAAGGAATTTTGATTCAATACCTTTTAGCATTCTCCCTTTCTTTTGGTGATTATCCCAATTTTCCAGCAATAAGCATTCTACACATCTTAATTAAAATTCAACTTCCCATCAATCCCAGAAACACTTGCAAACAGAGAAAACCAGACCATATACCACAAGAGAATATGGACAATAAAAAACCAAACATGTTTTTGTTTAATTCTGGACTGTTGTTTTACTTACTGTCTGAAGTTAAAGGCCAAGTCAGCAATAAAGGCTCTGCGCTTCCTGTATTCTGGATCACTGTATCCCTAAAAATAGAAGGAAAATACTTCTTCAGTCAAATCAACCAAAAATGCACACTTATAGAGTTTGAATTTAGCTGGGAAAATGAGAGGTGAATTTGGAAATTAAGCAACACTTAATTTAAAATATGGAGTAAAGTATCTTAACAGTTATTTTTGCTGTTAACAGCCATCAAATCAGCTTTGATTTATAATGAGCCTATGAATGAAAGACCTCCGAGTCACCCTATTCTCAACAGTTCTGATCAGATCTTGCTGACTCAGAGCCATGGCTTTCTTGATTGAGTCCATCCATCTAGATTACAGTCTATCTCTTTTCCTATTGCCCTCCACTTCACCAGCATTAGCATCTTTTCTAGTGAGTCATCTCTTGTCATGATATGGCCTAAGTATGATAGCCTCAATTCACGAGTTTCTCTTTAATAACACTTTATGAAGATAACAGAGATCTTGCCCAGGATCCTACTGTAGCAAACTGTCAATGGACTATTTTGTGTGTTGTTTTACAATCAACCCACTTACTATATGGGTGATCAGCAAGAAAAGAGGCATTGGGAATTGGGGGCTGACTCTGAGCTTCATGAATTTCTGGGTTTGGGAGTCCTCAAAGGCAAGGCATTATGGAAGGGATGGTTTGGAAAATGTGTGGAATGGCAAATACTTTGTTTTAGGAACGCCTTGAAGTCAAGTATTCATGGAATAGACAACTCAGACCCAGACTGTTCACCCTCTTATTACCTTTTTCATCCTCCTGTTGTTGCTATCACTTTCTCCTTCTTTTTCTTACTGTTCCTGACACCACTACCACTTCTCCCACAAGAAAAACTTTGGCAATAGAGCCATAGCATTGACAGAACAAGATTTTTCTTCATTGTTTTATTTACTGTACTAAATATCTCTTTGTGCAATGTTCTAAGGATAAATCTATATTGTAGAATTAATGCAGTTTGACAGCACTTTAACTACAACGATTTATTGCTAATTATTCATGTTCATATTTAATAGGCATTTTATTGCCTTTAGGCTTAGATACCCTTGAAAGTATACCCATAACTTACTGGGTGGTGATGATCTGAACCTGGATCATATTTGGTGATCAGGCGATGGCACTGGTCAAGATCTCTTATTTTCTTAGGGAACCAGGGAGCTGTTGGCAAGAATATAAATAGCATAGTGAGGATATAGTGTCTGTATTTTTCCTGGACATTATACAAGAGCACAAGCATTATCAACCAGGTGGACAGGAAGACTTGCAGTTTTTGCAAAGTTAGTTACTGAAGATTTGTATGATTTGCTCTGTCAAGTCCACTTCTGTTCATCTCCTCCCCCCTTCAAGTAAGATTTTAAAGAGAGAGAGAAGGAAATCAGTAATCTATGGTCAGTCTTTTTGATAGGGTTGTCTGCTGTATTTTTATATTTCTGGTTGTGTTTCTAAATGATATCAGACTTTTTAAAATTAGAAATGGTTTAATGATAGGCTGTTTGTGTTTAGATTTTTTTATCAGCTTTTTGTTTGTTTTGCTTTGTCTTTAATCCCTTTTTAATTCCATCTTAAGACACACATTAAATGAAAGGAGGGCTGGACCCTATGCTTCTGGCATCTTTGATGGGATTTTGGTGCTTCTTTCTGATGTATGATTTCTGTTTCAAGTGAATGCCAAAGTGTGGCTTACATACTTTTCTCTTCTCTCTTTGTCTTCACATCTTCAGCCACTTCCTTTAAAGAACTGATAAGGTTGCTGACTTTACAGTTTGGAACCTCACACCTCACAAAAACCTCAAGATCCTCATCAGTATTTCTCCAAATTCTAATGGGCCTCGTTTCCAGGTGGTCGATTTTGACTCCAAATAGCTGTAGAAGACAGTCATGGTCAAACAAATGTATTATACAGTGTGTCCAATGACATTGTTAAAAAGTGCTCCCAAAAGTAAAAACAAAATAACAAGGAAGTCAGCAAACCAGGAATACAATTCCCCTTCTGCCTCAAAAGAACCAATTAATGGTGCATCTACACCAGGCATGGCAAACTTGGACCCTCCAGGTGTTTTGGACTTCAACTCAGCTTAAGTGGCTGAAGGGGAAAAAGAAAGGGCCTGAGGCTGTTAGGAATTGTGGGAGTTGAAGTCCAAAACATCTGGTGGGCCTAAGTTTGCCTATTATATAAAAGACAATGCAAAACAATATACATATGTAAAACAATAACTTATAAAAACAAATTTACAATAAGAAATAAATAAACATATTTAAAAACATTTGTCTAATACAGTTATTGTAGGCAACTCAGCAAGCCAGATGGTAAACATTAGCACGACTCAATAAGAGTTAGCCTTCCTATTACAGCTGAGTGTCTTCATCAAAAGCTTGAACAAACAGGAAGGTCTTTAGCTGCTTTTTAAAAGATGTCAGGGAAGGGGCTGTTTTAACCTCCTTGGGGAGGAAGTTCCAAAGAGTTGGAGCAGCCACCGAGAAGGCCCTCTCTCATACAAACACATTTGTGATAGTGGCAGCAACTAAAGGAGGGCCTCGCTAAAAGAACATAACATTTGGGCAGATTGGTATGAGGAGATGTGGTCAGATAGGTAAGTAGGACCTGAAGGAGTTAAATCATTTCTCCCTGTGTTCCTGTCCCCCCCCCCCCATGTTGCCTGATCAAAACAACAAATATTTATGACATGGGGGGAGGGGGAGAATAACCAACGAAAATGGGGGAAATGGTTTTCCTCCTTCAACTCCCCCCACTCAAAATTCCTGAGCTGGAGACCGAAAGGTCCCAGGTTCAAACCCCGGGAGCAGCGTGAGCGGCCACTGTTAGCTCCAGCTCCTGCCAACCTAGCAGTTTGAAAACATGCCAATGTGAGTAGATCAATAGGTACCGCTCCGGCGGGAAGGTAATGGCGATCCATGCAGTCATGCCGGCCACATGACCTTGGAGGTGTCTACGGACAACACCGGCTCTTCAGCTTAGGAATGGAGATGAGCACCAACCCCCAAAGTCAGACATGACTGGACTTAACATCAGGGGAAAACCTTTACCTTTACCTTTACCTTAGCCAACATAGCCAATGGTGAGGAATGGAAGGAGTTAGTTCAGCATCTGAAAAGCCATGTGATTGTTGCCCTGCTGAAGTGAATAAGATCCATTCCCATGAAGGTGTGGCTTTAGCACAGCAGGTTAACCACCAGCTGCAATAAATCTTACTAATTGAAATGTGGGCAGTTTAAAAGGAGGGGGGGGGGTGAGTACTCGACCTTCAGCCCAGCTCACTACCCACCTAGCAGATTGAAAACAGATGTGAATAGATAAATAGGTACCGCTTAAGCGGGGAGATATTTTAATGGTACCATAAGGAAATACAAGAAAAATGCCAGAGATCAAAAAAGAGGGAAGTCTGTGAACATGGAAGATGGACATGGAAGACATGGAAGACATCTTCGACATGGAAGGTGGAGCAACAGCATGGCCAGAATTGAGCACAACCTCCAGGACACTGAAGATGAAAAATGCCTCTATATACAGTAGAGTCTCATCCAACATAAACGAGCCAGGAGAACGTTGGATAAGTGAATAAGTTGGATAATAAGGAGAGATTAAGGAAAGGCCTATTAAACATCAAATTAGGTTGTGATTTTACAAATGAAGCACCAAAACATCATGTTATACAACAAATTTTACAGAAAAGGTAGTTCAATACACAGTAATGCTATGTAGTAATTACTGTATTTACGAATTTAGCACCAAAATATCATGATATATTGAAAACACTAACTACAAAAATGCGTTGGATAATCCAGAACGTTGGATAAGCGAGTGTTGGATAAGTGAGACTCTACTGTACCTCTATCTGTACTGTTGTCTGTCCTGTCTGTGTATAACGGCATTGAATGTTTGCCATGTATGTGTTCTGTGATCCTCCCTTAGTCCCCTTCGGAGTGAGAAGGGTGGAATATAAATGCTGTAAATTTAAAAAATATGACTGCAGCCCTTGCCCTATGACCATCTGTCAGGGGTGCTTTGATTGTGTGCTCTTGCATGGCAGAATGGGGTTGGGGGTCTCTTCCAACTTTGGGATTCTAAAACAAAAAACAAAGAAGGTGCAAAGAGAGCTGTGCTTTTAGTAAACTGCCCAGATCAAAGGAATGTATAGGTGAACACGGAAGGAAACAACTGGCTATCCAAATCACCCCCTTTTAGCGCTCTCTCAGTTAGCATACATGCAAGGTGCTCTTCCAAGAGGTGGAAAGCTCAGGGTTGGCGGGGGGAGAAAAGCCCTGTTTCTCGGGATCCAAGGTGCGGAAAGGGCCAAGGAAGGCAAGGCAAAGCGGTACCTCGAAGGCTTGGGCTGCGCGGGCGATGCCTGTTCTTTTCCCGCCGCGGAGGGCGAAGGTGAGGCAAAGTCTCTCTCTTTCAGCCTCTTTGGGGGCGCGGGGACGGTCTCCCCATAATTTCGACGGCTCCATCCCTGGAAGAACGGCTTCTTCGGGTCTCCTGGGAGGATTTGGTTCCCTCCCCGAAAGGGCATCAAGCTCTCCTTTGAAGAGGCAGGAGGTGGAGGGCGACAGGATGCGTCAGAGGGGATCGACCTCAATTCCCATTCTCCCCGACGTCTGGGGAAGATAGGAATCGCCGCCCTGCGCTTCTGGGTGGCACCAGGGGAAGGAAGCGCTCTCCGCCTCCAGGTCTCGCAAATAGGGATGGATATGATCCAGTGAGGAGAGTCAAAAAGACGCCAGCGGCCCACGATCAATCCATGATTATTATTTTTTTCGTGTCAGGAGCGACTTGGGAAACTGCAAGTCGCTTCTGGAGTGAGAGAATTGGCCGTCTGCAATGACGTTGCCCAGGGGACGCCCGGATGTTTTGATGTTTTACCATCCTTGTGGGAGGCTTCTCTTATGTCCCCGCATGGAGCTGGAGCTGATAGAGGGAGCTCATCCGCTCTCTCCGGGTGGGATTTGAACCTGGCAACTTGCAGATCAGCAGCCCAACCTTCAAGTCACAAGGCTTTAACCCACTACTCCACCGGGGGCTCCAATCCATGATCAATAATGACCATTCGTTCTCTTTGAATTCCTCGTCATGATTAAATATCCACAACCCCCTCAGTCTTGTTGAAACTATGGCATAAAATGCGCAATATTATATTGGCTTAATTTCAGACCCCCTCTACACTGCCATATAAAATCCAGATTATCTGCTTTGGACCGGATTATAAGAAAGTGTAGACTCATAATCCAGTTCAGAGCAGATAATGTGGATTATCCGATGCGATAATCTGGATTATATGGTAGTATAGAATCCTTAGAATCCATAGCTTGGTCTCTTTTTTTTTCCTCCTTCATTTTTAGATGGAGTTCTTAAAATTTTTCCATTATTTGTCCCCTGAACAACTTTTTTATGTTAGTGTGCTTCCTACATATTTATCTATTTACACATTTACAAACCAATCAACCAATCAATCCAATCTTTCCTTTTACTGGAAACAGGCAGGATTTCAGGCAGCAAAAGCACACTGTTTTTTTTCTGTAAGAAAATATATCCTGAAAATATAGAGTTTATTTTGATTTGAGTCATCTACACTGCACAATTATAACAATTTTATCCCACTTCGATCCCTCACTGTGCTTTCTATAGAATCCTGGGATTTTTAATGTGTTGTTAAAGGCTTTCATGGCCGGAATCACTAAGTTGCTGTGAGTTTTCAGGGCTATATAGTAATGTTCCAGAAGCATTCTCTCCTGACGTTTCGGTTTTTTAGTTTGTAAAGCTGTCTCTTAGAGCAGTAGTTCTCCAACGTTAGTGCTTCAGACATTTGCGGCTTCACTTCCATCATTCTCCTTAAAATGTCTTTAAAATGACTATGAAATACCCTGGCTTTTTGGGCTATACACGAAGGATTGACATGACTTCACAGCCGTTTTTATTCCTCCGCCAATCGTGCTTTACGATGTTGAATGAGAACAATAAAACCTCAGGCTTGATCTTAACATCTTTTTTCAGCGCATCTGTTAAGAAGCAAAGGTTCGTTTGAAAAGAAGAACTCAAAGGATGTTTGGAAGTGTCAAATGGTCTGCGGTTTGTTACCTGAGGTTTAACTCAAAGTCGGATTGTACTGAATTTAAACCAGGGGTCCTCAAACTTTTTAAGCCGAGGGCCGGTCCACAATCCTTCAGACTGTTGAAAGGCCGGATTATCATTTGAAAAAAAAAATACAAACAAATTCCGATGCACACTGCACATGTCTTATATGTAGTGCAAAAACAACAACAACAAGAACAATGAAAGAACAATACAATATTTAAAAATAAAAACCATTTTAACCAAAATACATTTATCAGGATTTCAATGGGAAGTGTGTTCCTGCTTCTAGCCAATGAGATAGTCAAGTTAATTAGGATTCTTGTTGTTGTTGTTGTTGTTGTTGTTGTGTGCCTTCAAGTCATGTCAGACTTTGGGTGAGCCTAAGTCTAAAATGTATTTGTTTATTATTTATTTATTTACTGCATTTATTTACTACATTTGTATCACACCCTTCTCACCCCAAAGGGGACTCAGAGTGGCTTACACATTATATGTACATACAATATATTATATTATTAGCATAGCACAATATTAGCATTATATATTACTATATTGAACTATACTGTAATATTATTAGTAATATTATATGTAATATAGAATATATAATTAATATTATTATATGGTATTATTATTATCAATGTTACATTGTATTACATTATAATATTATTATCAATATTATATGTATATACAATATATTATATTATAAAACTGAGGGCGGGGGCCAGGTAAATGACCTCGGAGGGCCGCATCCGGCCCCCGGGCCTTAGTTTGGGGACCCCTGATTTAAACAGTAACGACAAATGGAGCACAATTTCATTTCATTTCTCTATAGTGTGTGTTCTACTTCATTCTTGGCTCAGGTTGGTTGAAGGACCAGCGTCCTGGCAGATTCATAACAGAAAGAAATTGATAACTGGAGTCATTATACATGCCTGGGTTGCTGTGAGTTTTCCGGGGTGTGTGGCCATGTTCCAGAAGCATTCTCTCCTGACGTTTCGCCCACATCTATAGCAAGCATCCTCAGAGGTTGTGAGGTGTCGGAAACAAGGCAAGTGGGGTTTATATATCTGTGGAATGTCCAGGGTGGGAGAAGGAACTCTTGTCTGCCTGAGGCAAGTGAGAATGCTTGATTAGCATTAAATAGCCTGGCAGCTTCAAAGCCTGGCCGTTTCCTGTCTGGGGGAATTCTTTGTTGGGAGGTGTTAACTGACCCGGATTGTTTCTTGTCTGGAATACTCCTGTCTTCTGAGTGTTGTTCTTTATTTAATGCCCTGATTTTAGAGTTTGTTAATACTGGTTAGCAGATTTTTATCATTTTTATGGTGTCCTCCTTTCTGTTGAAATTTAAAACTCTAAAATCAGGACAGTAAGTAAAGAACAACACCCAAAACATGGGAATTCCAGACAGGAAACAATTAGGACAGCTAACACCTCCCAACACCTCTAGTAAGCATATTTTGATCATTTTATGGTTTCTTCGTTTCTGTTAAAATTTAAAACTCTAAAATCAGGAAAGTAAATAAAGAACAACATTCAGAATTCAGGGGAATTCTAGACAAGAAACAATCAGGGCCAGTTAACACCTCCCAACAAAGGATTCCTCCAGATAGGAGGCAGCCAGGCTTTGAAGCTGCAAAGCTTGTTGTTGTTTATGCGTTCAGTCACTTCCAACTCTTCTGACCTCATGGACCAGCCTACGCCAGAGCTTCCTGTCGGCTGTCGCCACCCACAGCTCCTTCAAGGTCAAGCCAGTCACTTCAAGGATAACATCCATCCATCTTGCTTTTTCTCTGCCCCTCTTTCTTTTTCATTCCATTTTCCCCAGCATCATTCTCTTTTCCAAGCTTTTCTGTTTTCTCATGATGTGGCCAAAGTATATTTGGTTCTAATATCCTTCCCTCCAATGGGCAGTCAGGCATTATTTCCTGGAGTATGGACTGGTTGGATCTCCTTGCGGTCCAAGGCACTCTCAGGATTTTCCTCCAACACCACATCTGCAAGGCTATTCAATGCTAATCAAGCTAGCCGGTTACAAATTCACATTTGTCTCCAACAGACAAGAGTTCTTTCTCCCACCCTGGACATTATTACACACATATATAAACCGCACTTGTCTAGTTTCCAACAGACCTCGCAACCTCTGAGGATGCCTGCCATAGATGTGGGCGAAACGTCAGGAGAGAATGCTTCTGGAATATGGCCATACAGCTCGCAAAACTCACAGCAACCCAGTTATTCCGGCCATGAAAGCCTTCGACAACATTATTTCATCTTTTTTCAATAATTATTTACATATTATCTCCCAGCCCACGCGGGAGAGTGCAGGACAGGTAAAGACATTTTAAAAGAACAAGGTTAGCACTTGATGCAACTTAAAACCCGAATTTATACACTTTTAAAAAACATTTATGTTAGCTATCACGTGAAAGAAAAAACCCTCAAAATTTCAAACGATATACCGTCCATATCTCTCTTCAGTCCGAGTGTAAAAATAGCACATGGTGAGGAATTGTCAACAGCATCCATAACTTTCATATAAATATCTCTCTTCAACATTTTCTGCCTTCCCAGTATCTTTCAGGGAAAATCTTAATTCTGTCCTTCCAGATTTTTAAAATCTCACCGTATGTTATTTCCCCAGAAAACAGGAAAGTCCTCGTCCAAAATATAGCATCGACTTATCTATCATGGGCAAACTTGGGCCCTCCAGGTGTTTTGGACTTCAACTCCCACAATTCCTAACAGCCTACCGGCTGTTAGGAATTGTGGGAGTTGAAGTCCAAAACACCTGGAGGGCCCAAGTTTGCCCATGCCTGATCCAAATTATGAAACCTCGCGGATCATTTGGTATTTACCGAAAAGATGGGAAGCTCCTCATGCCAAATATATTCCCCAGCTGTTCATCTAGCTATCATAGACCTACTATCTTTGTTCTCCCCTCCACCTGTCTCTTGCTCTGAAAGGCCATTCTCCTTTAAAAGCAAGAGGAAGAGAAACGAAATCTTTGCATTGCTTCCCGAGGGGAAATCTCGCTTGCATCCAGGCGTCGATGTCGCGCTTGCTTCACTCCGGATTTGTTTCTCATAGTGTTTCTTCCTCTTAAGTGAACGTTTTCCCCGTTGGTTTTCGCCTCAACCCGCAAAACATAATGTCACCTCAATGTCTGATGTTCAGTTCATTCGTTTATGTTCGTTTTCCTGCTTTGCCTTTGAAATAGTATACATTTACTGTCCTGATTTTAGAGCTTTTTTAAAAATACAGTAGAGTCTCACTTATCCAAGCTAAACGGGCCGGCAGAACGTTGGATAAGCGAATATGTTGGATAATAAGGAGAGATTAAGAAAAACATTAAAATAGGTTATGATTTTACAAATTAAGCACCGAAACATCATGTTATACAACAAATTTGACAGAAAAAGTTACACATTACACATTAATGCTATGTAGTAATTACCGTATTTACGAATTTAGCACCAAAATATCACAATGCATTGAAAACATTGACTACAAAAATGTGTTAGATAATCCAGAACATTGGATAAGCGAGACTCTACTGTAATTACTTACTACATAGTATTACTGCACATGGAACTACTTTTTCTGTCAAATTTGTTGTATGATATGATGTTTTGGTGCTTAATTTGTATAACGATTACCTAATTTGATGTTGGATAAGTGAGACTCTACTGTACTGGTATCCAAATTTTATTCATTTATAATACTGGCTACCAGAATTTTTTTTTTCAAAAAAAACCCTCTAAAATCAGGACGGTAAATAAAGATCAACACTCAGAAAACGGGGATTCCAGACAAGAAGCAATCAGAGCCAGTTAACATCTCCCAACAAAGGATCCCCCAGGCAGGAAACAGCCAGGCCTTGAAGCTGAAAGGATATTCAATGCTAATCAAAATGGCCAATTGCAGCATTCACACTTGCCCCAGGCAGACAAGAGTTCTTTCTCACACTTTCTCCCACTCTGAACTGTCCACAGATCCACTGTCCACAAACCCCACTTGCCTCGTTTCCAACACCTCACAACCTATGAGGGTGCTTGCCATAGATGTGGGCAAAACGTCAGGAGAGAATGCTTCTGGAACACGGCCATACAATCTGGAAAACTCACAGCAACCCAGTGATTCTGGCCATGAAAGCCTTCCACAACACAAGATTAAAACAGCTATCATGTTCCCTGTCTAGACTCCATTATGAAAGACTCAACATTTACTCTAGGTCAGGGGTCCTCAAACTTTTTAAGTGGAAGGCCGGTTCATGGTCCCTCAGACTGTTGAGGGGCCGAATTATCATTTGAAAAAAAATGAATAAATTCCTATGCACACTGCACATGTCTTATTTGTAGTGCAAAAAACCCCCAACAATTATTTGTTTGTTTGTTTACTACATTTATACCCCACCCTCTCTCACCCCGAAGGGGACTCAGAGCAGTTTACTAGTTGTATGTACATACAATATATTATATTATTAGCCTAGCACAATATTAGCATTATATATTACTATATTGAACTATACCACTATACTGTAATATTACATGTAAAATATATAACATATAATTAATATTATATTGTATTACTATTATTAGTATTATATTGTATTACATTATATTATTATTATCAATATTATATGTATATAGGTACACAATACATATTATTATTACCATATCACAATATAAGTAAATAAAAGAATAATACAATATTTAAAAATAAAAACAATTTGAACTAACATAAACCTATCAGGATTTCAGTGGGAAGTGTGGTCCTGCTTCTGGCCAATGAGATAGTCAAGTTAATTAGGATTGCTATTGTTATATGCCTTCAAGTCATTTCAGACTCTGGGTGAGCCTAAGTTGTAAACTGAGGGCAGGGGCCAGGTCAATGACCTTGGAGGGCCGCATCCGGCCCCCGGGCCTTAGTTTGGGGACCCCTGCTCTAGGTGGTCTTAACACCGTGGAGTTGCTGTCCAAGGTACTGAAACGCAGACCTCTAATTCAAATTCAGAGGCTGAAACCCACAAAGTTGTTCATTCTGTGCTTCTCCAATTTGGAATGCTTCTGAAAGTGTTGCTAGTCTTTCACCTTTGCCTGCTTGCCATTTGGGATTGAGTAAACTGAAAGCATGTTTATAATCTTTTATATGGAATTTTATATCGTTTTAATCTGTTAATGGATTGATATGTGTTTTAATTGCTTATATGTTTAGATTGCTTACATTGTGAAGAGATGTGTTTTATTGTTTACCTGTGCGGCATTGAATTTTTGCCAGATTTGTACACCAGCTTGGGTCCCCCCCTCCTCCGAGAAAGGCAGGGTAAAAATGAAGCAAATAATAATAATGAATAAGAATCTTTAACATAATCAGGGACAGCTCCCTTAAGATTATGTGACAGCTCCCTTAAGACTGGTTTTTATTTTATTTTTGCATGAGCTTTAATGCCTATAAACTCACCTATGTGGGTATAGTACCAAGTGGTATTAAGGCCTCAAGTATAAATGATAATTTTGCAGTTGTATGAGTGGGATAGAATGTAATAGGATTCAGACAGAAAGTATGACATTGTGTTCTTCCCATTGTTGGTCCTAAGAATACGCAAATATTTTATAGAATTATCTTGTTTCTTTTGCTTGTTTAAACTATCTATCTAGCTATATATAAAGGTAAAGGTTTCCCCTGACATGAAGTCTAGTTGTGTCCAACTCTGGGGGTTGGTGCTCATCTCCATTTCTAAGCCGAAGAGCCGGTGTTGTCCATAGACACCTCCAAGGTCATGTGGCTGGCATGACTGCATGGAGCGCCGTTACCTTCCCTCCAGAGCGGTACCTATTGATCTACTCACATTTGCATGTTTTTGAACTGCTAGGTTGGCAGAAGCTGGGGCTAACAGTGGGCACTCATTCCGCTCCCCGGATTCGAACCTGCAGCCTTTTGGTCTGCAAGTTCCAACAGCTCAGCGCTTTAACACACTGCGTCATTAGAGGCCCCTCTATCTATCTATATATCTATCTATCTATATATATATATATCTATATATAATACCACATGTTGGAGTTAGAGATAAGTAACATACATGGGAGTTAGTGAGCAGCTTCTCATGAATTCTTTGGAAGTAAAATATAAAACAAGTTAAGCTATGGGTTAATAATATTTTTAAGCATTTCTTCTTGTTTTTTTAAAACATTATTTTTTTTTATTTCATACATTTGTATTCTGTCCTCACCATTGGGGTGGGGGTGGGGGGGACCAGGGCGGCTTCACAACCAGCAGTCATTAGATGCCAAAAACACACAGTTATAAAAACAATTACAATTTAAACAGATAATTAAAACATCAATTACAAAACATCATTTAAAAATTACACAAGTCTAAATCATAGTCTGGGGTCTATCCATTATCAGTCACATAAATACATATTATTATTGCTGCATTTTCTGCCCGAATGCCTGGTCCCATAACTATGTTTTGAGTTTTTTCTGAAAGGACAGAAGGGAAGGGGCTGACATGATTTCATTGGGGAGGGAGTTCCACAGATGAGGGGTCACCATTGAGAAGGCCCTGTCTCTCGTCCCCACCAATCATGCTTGCGAGGGTGGTGGGATTGAGAAAAGGACCTCCTCTGATGATCTTAACCTTTGGGGTGGATCATAGAGGGAGATACGTTTGGACTAGTGAGCTGGACCGGAACCGTTTAAAGCTTTATAGGCTAAAGCCAGCATAAATATCTGTGTTCAGGGAGGGGGCGGAGAATTAAATCCAGGTTATGAATGACTAGCTGTGATACAGTTCTCTATGTGAAAGTACAGTATGACCCCCTTATCCACGGGCTTGATAGCCATGGTTTTATTTATCCACACTCCAAAAAATATTCCCTCCTGGAAGTGTTTATAGGCCTCTCTAAGTCCTCCAAAGTCTGTGGGTGGACTATCAAACTACAACTCCCATGATTCCATAACACTGAGCCATGGCCATCAGAGTGGTGTTAAACTGCATTAATTCCACAGTGGAGACACACTCTAAATTCTGTTGAACTTACTGCCAGGAAATTACTTTCTAAATCCGTCTAAAGGCTTTGCCTGGATCATCCCTTTCTGTACTCTCTCTCAAAGGCTTTGTTCAACCAATACCTATAATTAAGATGATTCATTTCAATTGTATTAACACAGATGGAAAAGCACATGTTTAGTATCAACAAAAACAGGACTTGCACTTCAAAGCCTTTCCTCCTCCTCTGTTGCTGAATTGGAATATGGCACTCCATCTTTCAATTATTAACTCTCAATCTACCATTTAAAGCCACCTCCAGATATACACAATGAAGGGGCTCAACCACAAAGGGCTATCCCTTTTGAAATGGTAGTGGGGAAAGGTAATTTTAAAATTAGCCATCAGCATTTCTGTTCAAATGAATCTCAAATCTGTCAAGTCTCTGTGTGTGTTTGTATGTACTGGCATCAAAGCTCACCTTGAAAAAATGCAAATGCCAACAATTGGGACAATAAATGTATTTTATTTACATGGAATAATTATATATTTTTAATTTTACTTTTAAAAAATACAAGGATTTTTTATCCTGGTTTTTATTAGAGATATACATGAAGCTACATTTGCTCAGAATATTTAGCTTTGCCTCCTCTTGTATTCTTCACCACCCCACACTCATTCTCTTCCTGTTTTGCCAGTTATACTGACGTATTTTTTTCTGGTGAAACATTTCCATTGAAAGTGCATTTCTTTGACATATCTAGACAGTTTTTACTGGTGATGTTTTAATGCCACCAGGGTACCTCAAATTGTGATAGCATGATAGGATTTTTGTCAAACCCTACAACATCTTGAAGAAACGCCTGTGAAATTCATATAAATTACTATAAGTGCTCGGACTATGCATAAGCAGATTGGATAGTTTCTAGATATCTTGTATATCAAAAGTGATTTGTAATTTTCTGAGATTGTTGTTTAAGATACATGTTTAAGAGTTCCCTTTTACATATAGAACTACGTGCATTTCTTTAGATCCAGACTTCATAGAGCAAATAAGATGATAAAATTGATTAGAACGATCAATATTAAATTAGTACATCTTTTCAGTCAGCCTAAATACCCTAAAGGCACCAAGTACTGTCTGATCTTGGAACCAGGCAGAGCCAGGCCTAGTTAGTATCTGGAAAGGAGATCATGAGTACCAGGTGCTAGAAACTATTTTAGAGGAAGGAACTGGCAAAACCCACTTGGAGGATTCCACCTTGTCACTATAATTCAACAGTTGACTTGAAGTATGTACCCACATATACATAATATCATTCCCCATTCCCCACTAGCTCCGTTGTTCCCTCTGATCCTTCCTGCAGTATCTGAAGTAACTGCAAGTGCATGGGAGGGTTGGATTTTCTGAGCACCATGATATAGTTGTGAATATTTTCTGATGTACTGTGAGACTAACTTTATAAAAGATCCGATGGAGAGGAAAAGTATAAGACTGATTTACGCTTATGGATCTGCTATCTTATTCTCTAAATCAGAGGTGAGGAATCTCCGGCTGTACAAATGATGGAATATGGTGTGACTATCTGTGAAAGCTCAGAGGGCACATCCACAACTGAAGGAAGGCTAAAACCGAGTATAGCCTTCCTTCAGTTGTGGTTGTGCCCTCTGGGCTTTTGCAGATAGTCACACCATATTCCATCATTTGTACAGATGTTTATTTTTGCCTCTTCTAAAAGCTTAAAATGTCTCCCAAAGTCTTATATGCTTTCAAATCTCCTGCATATGTGATAACAGTCAATTTGTGAGAATATTATAAATTTCATAGGGTTTTCTTAGGGGAAACTAGTAGTAAAACACAGAAGAGTGATGTGCTGAAGGTGACACTGACCTTGTTTTGGTCATTGTAGAGGGTGGCATTCTCTTCCACCATCTGCAAGGACCAATGCTTCTTCTCCTCTGTCCCATAGTTTTGCTGCAATAGTTCATCTGAACAGCCATTCTGCAGTTGGTGGAGAGCACATGAGATATTGCTTGACTGCAATTCCTGTCATCCCTTGTCATTGGTTATAGTAACAAGAACTTATGGGAGCTGCAGCTGAAGAAGAACTGGAGAATTACCTACCACTGATAGTTTACAAGTCTGCAATCCCATTTACTTGGACATTAGTCCCACTGAACCAAATGAGACATGCTTCTAAATAGGCATGCATATTAGGGCATTGTCAAAGTGTGAATGTCTAGCAACTAAACCTGGCATTTTTTGTTACAGGTAACAATGGAAGAATTTGCTAATTAATTTGTCAAATATGTTAATATGATACATATAGTAAGCAAATGATATATCTGATACATGTCTACATTGTGTTAATTATTGGCATGATGATTGTTTAAAAGTTTGATGTTTGTTTCAGTGTTGGTCTTTTGGCTTTCAGAACCAATGCGAGAAGTCTGAGATCATTTTCTTCATTTGATCTTCTGAAGAGCATTGCAAAGAAGTCCCATTTCATCTAAAAAGAAAAAAAGAAATTCTATGTTTTGCTTTGTTTTTGTTCATTTATGTTCCATCAACAAACACGAGGCAAGGTGTATGGAGTCATTCAAATTGTATCTTCATAATAGCACTAGCAGTTAGATTTCATTATTCAAAAGGGCAGCACATGGATTTCCATTTCAGTCTCCCCAATGAAAGTTCTATGTTCAGTCTAAGCCTGCCTCTAACAGCAAATATGGTATTGACATGGACTAGAATACATAACACCTACAAAGTCTTAATGCTGCCAAACTGGATTAGATGAGTTCTGCACATCTCTTCTGCAGTTTGCTGTGGTATAGTGCACCAGCATTAGCCTGGCCTTTCTACCCTGAAATTTTGTGTTTCTATGTGTAGGACAAATGCAATTCCCCTAACAGGCACATTTAATGTGAAATCAAACCAAATTTATGTATTTTCTGTAGTAATTGTGGTGGCCTTCAAATAGCAGTTGGATTCTAAGTCCCATCAGTCTCAACCAGCATGAGCAATGGCCAGAAATTATGGGACTTATAGCCCAAGAACATTTGGAAGACCTAAGATATTGTCCTGTGGTATAGATTACCAAAATCTCAGTGGCATCAATAGGGTTGGTATCCAACAAGTGTAGTAACTCATTATCACCTCCATGGACCTCTTCCCATTCCAGACCATGCCAGAATTTTGTAGCAAAAACACAAGAAAAATTGACAAAATCAATGACTGTAAAAGAACCCAGTAGCAATTAAAACAACAGTGTGGACTTCTGGTGCATGTTGACGAAATCATGCAATAGAAATGTCATAGAACTTGAGTAATAATGATATATCTGACTGGATCATATGTATGCTATTAGAAAGTTAAGAGAGTTAATTAGCACGGTGTTTTAGCCTTGTAGATATATTGACACAGTGCTGGAGAATATTTTTGTGGTTATAATAAGGTAGGCTCATTTTTGTGGTAATATCTAATAATAAATTTCTGCACAAAATTTGCAAGTCATTTTTATGCTACCCAGTATGGTCTGCACCCCTCTATTGATGCCACTGGTAGACTGTGAATAAAACTGTTACTGTTACTGGAATACTGAATGCCTTTTTTGTTCTGAACATAGAAATAATTCTGTTTCAACAATTTCATCTGATGGTTGTAGCTCTGGTGTGCAGAGACTGAGACACTGGGGCATGCAAGAGTTCTTTTTGGACATCAGAGCAAGCCAACAAAGAGCTTTGGATTTGGTGCCTGAAGGGGAAAAAATCAGTGCAGGTTCTTACTGTTGATAGCGTCTGCTAAATTCTTCAGCTGCTTGGTGTTATCCAGAACCTCAATCCTTTCAGTATATGGATTGTACCGGACTGAGAATGGACGAGGAATGATGGAGGCATATTTCCTGAAGGAAAAAACAGAAACTTTAATGCATCCAGATGGATGTGCTTTTGTTGGATACCATAGTTAAATTATACAAAGTTATTTTATGCCTAGTATGAAATGGAGGGATGTAAGATGGAACAGAAAATGTGTGCAATAGATAACACTGAAAGCAATTGTGGCTGGTGACATGCTTGCATCCACATCCCCTGCTTGATTTGGGATGAGAGATCACTTGGAGAGTGGCTGTTCCATGTGTTGTTTGGTGTATAATGCTCTTGGGCTTCTCTCATATGTTCTTTGGCACCCTCTGGTGGCATTTTCCATTTAGTCCTTTATCCCGTAGGTTGTCTTTCAGAGGTCCAAAAAGACAACCTACGTAGTTTCAGATTCAATGACTTGAATGACGTTAAAATGGCTTTAAAATCATGGGTCACAAAGCAAAACCCTGAATTTTTCCAAAATGATTGTGATGCCTGGGTTAAACAATGGCGCAAATGTGTACAAATTGATAGTGACTATGTTGAATGGTAGTTTTGTGTAGAGAATATTTCAGGCTATGATCTGTAGCAACTTCTGCTGCTATATGTTCATTCATAATGTTTTTATGACACAGGAGGCAAAACGTTTTGACCTAACCTTGTATGTTTATTAAGTAGCAGTGCATATCTCCATCCAGGACCATCTCTATCTAGAGATATAAATCTTCATAGAAATTAAATAATTACCTTAACTTTTGCTTTGCATCTTTAAAACTTTCAGCAACATAGTAAATAGGCTGGAATTCAGTGACTGGATATTTCTGAATGGATGTCCTCTCTAGGTTGAGAGGTTCAATCACTGGTTTATTTGACAAGCAATGCTAAATGAGAAAGGCAGAGGATTTTGAACATTAGCAAAACATTAGGATTATTTTTTTCTATAGCATAAGTTAATACCTAATTCTGACAGGAAGGTCAAATAGTGAGGGCCATCAGGATAGTAGTTAAGCCAAGACCACCAAGGGTTAAATTGCACACTATGGTCTGTTTCCTATTACTAGTCTCAAAAAGAGCAGACCCAATGAATCAATGGGATTTACCGACAAGGTGGCTTGCCATACAACGAATGAATTGTATAGGTTAGTGGGTCTGCTATATTTAAAACTGATCAATAGGCTTCACGTCTATGTCAAATGTGCATCTGAGATTTTATTCTTCACTTGACCAAAGCAAATACCAAAGCAATCTTGATCAGGCTTACTATGTACAAGTAGAAGAAGCAGGCAATATGTGTAGAAATTTCTCCTTTGTGTTGTAATTGTAATGTGCCCTCAAGCTGAATCTGGCTGATGGTGACACAATAATTGGGATTTCTTGGCAAGATTCATTCAGGGCAAGGTTGCCATAGCCTTTCTCTGAGGCGGAAAGAGTGTGACTTCTCTAAGGTCACCCAGGCTGAGCAGAGATTCAGACTCTGGTCTCCAACACACCAACACACAAACCATTATACAGTACCATTCTGGCTCTCAATTCTCTATTTCCTGTGTGCAATGAGATATTTTCACATTACACATTTAAAAGGAAAATATGAAATATAGTCATCTCTTAAAATAACAACAAAGTGATGATAAACAAAAAACAAATAAATATAACAAAAATTTAAAATTAAAAGCACAGCTATACAATGTCAAACCAGACCAGATCCCAAAAGCTTAGAAGTAACTAGTTCCAAACAGTAGTTATTTATGCCTATCAAATAACTCACTGCACTCTTCAATGTGGATGTGAGTTCAAAAGACGGTAAGACAAATCCATAAAAGTTAAGGCTGTTCATGATGGCTAGTCATCACAGCTACATTTCTACTGTAGTGGTAGCTGGTGAAGCTCCACAAGGTTTGAGCTCTAGCTTTAAAGGAGGTATCCTAAGTGCTAGGGAGCCCCGGTGGCGGAGTGTGTAAAAGCACTGAGCTGGAGACCGAAAGGTCCCAGGTCCAAACCTCGGAAGCGGAGTGAGCGCCCGCTGTTAGCTCCAGCTCCTGCCAACCTAGCAGTTCGAAAACATGCCAATGTGAGTAGATCAATAGGTACCGCTCCGGCAGGAAGGTAACGGCGCTCCATGCAGTCATGCCAGCCACATGACCTTGGAGGTGTCTACGGACAACGCCGGCTCTTCAGCTTAGTAATGGAGATGAGCACCAACCCCCAGAGTCAGACATGACTGGACTTAACGTCAGGGGAAAATCTTTACCTTTACTTATCCTAAGTGCTAAATTTCATTTGAATCCTTTAAAGGGAGAGAGAGAGGAGAAAGGGTGGGGAAAGTGTGCTTGATTTGAAAAAACACCAAAAACATTCAGAAATCCATACCTGTAATTCACCATATGATGACAGCAAACCAGCTCCATAGGCTTTAATAGCATTGCCTTCTTTGCACAGCCCAAATTCAACTGTAAACCAGTAAACCTAGTATAAAGTAAGGGAAGAAACTATTTCTGTTGGTTATGTACAAAATTCCAGATTAAGCTAAACCAAAGCGTCTTATGTTAGGGCACTACAGGAATGTCCAATCTCTCAGTGTTGGGCTTCTGGTAGATTGAACAATTGAAAGATAAGAATGCTATTCTATTTAGTATATGCCACCTCGCACACCATCACTTTCCAAGAAACAAGCAGCAATTGGTGGCTCCTGTGTCTTCAGGACAATTAATTCACCCCAGATTTTAGCCTAAACTGTTAAAGAGGCATTCAAGGTGCTAACCATATTTTGGAGGTAGAATTTAGTACTCTGGACCACTTCTTTGCTATCTAATCAAAATCTGTTGTAGATTCACTGCTCCAATGATGTAATGAGTAATGAATTGCTATTTCAATAAATATGAAATGCAGGTAATATTTGTTCCCTTTTTAACATCCAGGAATTTGAAGGAAGATGGCTGTAAAACCTCACAATGCAATGACAAACCTCAGCCAGATATGATATTTATGCAGCAATTAAAGTTAGTCATAGCATTAAATTGAAGATGCTTGAAAAGTTTGTTTAGTCCTTTTTTTGTGATCAGTTCTCTGCATTTCCATGCTGGCTGTGGGGAAGTCTCTCCATCCCAGGTGTCTTGCCTACCTGCAAGGAATTCCTGATCACAAAGAAGGAGGTATTTTCTTATACAGGCTGTCCCCAAGTTACGAACGAGATAGGTTCTGTAGATTTGTTCTTAAGTTGGATTTGTATGTCCAAACAGGTATGTTTTTAAATGTAACTCCAGCCATATTTATATAAATATTAGCTTTGGATAGCACAGGGAGGGGTTAACACTTTTGTGGTGTTTGTTCTGTTGTCTGTGCCCCTGTTCAGAAGATTTCACCTCACTTTCTGTCCCTGTGAGAATTTGATTTTGAAAATTTTGACTTGTTGTGGAAACAAAGCTTGCTGATAAAATTTCAATGGAGATATCTTTTCCCCATGATAACTCTTTCAGGAGTGGATTTCCCTTCGCAAGGGTAGAGTTCTCTCACTTCCTGTTGTCTTACCCCCATTATTAACTATGAGTTATTTGTAAGTTGGATGTTTGTAACTTGGAGACTGCCTGTATCCTCAAATGAATCCAAAAAGCTGCATTTCTTAAAATTCTCTCTTCTACTCGGATAGTAAATGACTACTTTTTGCACGTGTCCAGTGTGTAACCATTAACTGCAGGCTGCTGCACACATCATAAATTATTAAGACTCCCGTGATTGTAACATCTTAATGCCACAAACATTAATAAGATTAAATCTGTGAACTGCTTTAGTGATATAATGTAGCCATACATGGTCTATGAACATAAATTACTGTATTTCATCACATAATAGTCAGTTGCATGAAAATATGAATATGACTAAATACCATTATATAACCTGACTTCCTGCCCCACCATGTCATAGAGTTGTGCTAGAGGACCTAGAAATTCCTAGCAAAGTGACCCCTCCAGGAATTTGCTAGGTCCTTTAGCACAACTTGGTGGTAACTTCTGGGAAAAAATATGATCAAATTACCCGGAGGACCTAGATAATGGGTAGAGAGACGATTTTTCCCCAGGTGAAGGGAAGCAAAACTGTGGATACATTTTCTGAGGTTATTTCCCAAGTTGTATAGAAATATTTCAACATCGTTCCATATTCAGCATTCAGTATTTGTACAATGTTTATCCTGAATTTGGGATAGAGCCATTCTAAAAGTGCCCCTTTCTTCAAACAGTTACCGTAGCAAGTTTCTCAATGTATTCATCTGGAGCTCCCAGGGAAGCCAATCCAATTTCCTGTAGAAATGAAAATGTATTATTGTTTGATGTTTTTTGAAAAGATACATGTAATTTAAATACATATTTGTATATAATGGCAGTTAAGTAGTTTCTGCATAAGTGAGATGGTGAATCATTTCCAGTTCTTGGTCCTGACTTTAAGGAACTTATCCATGGTGCTGAAAATTTGTTGAAAACAGATAAAATGGAACACATTCACATCTCATTTAAATGGAGGCTACCATTCATTGCTGTTTATATATTAATTTTTATGTGGCTTGAAAACACACATACATGCAGAAACCAGTGGAACGAATTAATAAACAACTGGCACAAACCAAAAACAGGTTGATTCATTGCTCCCTCCCTTGCATAAGCTATCTAAAATTTGTCTACCCAATATTGAGACTCTTTCAAACAATGCATTGCAATTATCAATGAGCAGGTTGAAATCCTGCTATATCAGTGACACTATGACCTCAATGTGACAATACATTTTGAAATAGAGTTCATTTGCAAGAGCTCATAGTAAAGATTTTGAAATTTAATTTGACTGCATAGCTTCTATGGTTTAAAAAATAACTAACAATGTGTGTATACATGAGTTCATCAGGACTTACATTGACCTAAATGGGTACATAAATAGCACACCTTTAAAAATTCCTAAGATTGTAGTCTTAAGTCTCAGTAACCGCATGTTGAAGGATGGGGTTTTTATTGCATGCATGTATGACTGTAAGAATCACAGAATTAGACAGTTTCATGTATGGTTGAATGATCTTTCCTGTTAGGTGCCATCAATAAAATAAAGCCTTTACTTACTTGGGAAAACTGAGCAAAACTGGGATCAGCAAACAAAGGAACATGACCTAGAAGTTCATGGCAAACATCACTAAAAGAAAAATAAAAAGGCATGGATTGTGCAAGTTTTTTTTTTTAAAAAAAAAACAAAAACCAACAACCATATGCATATCAAAAAGTTTGAAAAGCTGAGGTTTGGACTAGAGTTATGCAACTGACTGTTCTGAATCCGTCAATGAATTAAGCCAATTTGGACCATTCCAAAGTAAGTCTGAATTGGAGCCAATCTTGGCATTTAGAGACACTTTAGAGGCACCTCTGGAGGATCCTGGGGATGCAAAGTTTTTAAAGATCCTTGTGGGGAGAGGCTTTCCCTTGTTTCCAAGATCATCACATTTGGGAAGAGTAGACAACAGTCTTCTTAGTGCCTTTCTCCAACACTACAGAACTCTTTCTTAGTTGTTTGTCTTTTGCTTTCTTTCCAGCATCTTTCCAGACAGGGTTTTGACTATTACCTCATATGGGAGAAAAGTTATTTTGTGTGGTATGATGTGCTTTAATTTCTTTTTTATGTTTTAAAAATGTTTTAATTTTTTAAACTTTGTACTATTAATAATTTTTCATTTAATTGTGTTTTTAGATGAATAATAAGATTTTAGTTCTTTCAATTTGTTGTAGGAGCCCCCGGTGGTGCAGTGGATTAAACACTTGTGCTGGCAGGACTGCTGACTTGAAGGTTGGGTTGTTGACCTGAAGGTTGCCAGTTTGAATCCAACCGGGGGAGAGCGTGGGTGAGCTCCCCCTATCAGCTCCAGCTCGAGGCAGGGACATGAGAGAAGCTCCCCACAAGGATGGAAAAAACATTAAAACATCTGAGCATCCCCTGGGCAACGTCCTTGCAGACAGCCAGTTCTCTCACACAAGAAGCAACTTGCAGTTTCTCAAGTCGCTCCTGACATGAAAAAAAATGTTGTGAGCCTACATCTCAAAAGAGAGTAAATAAATAAAATGCTAGTACCCAGAATAATCCCTTGTGTTGTACACATTTATTTTGCCTCAGGCCATACAAATAAAATAAAATGTTGTGACTGTATAAAATATTTCAGGTTTGCAACACCTCTTAGCCCAAATACTTACGGTTCTGGTGTGTACATTGGTTTTGATGAATGACGAATGTATTGGGTAGAATGAAACACTCTGAAAGCCAAGCCACCCAAAAAATCCCGAGATGAGAGAAGGCCAGCCACTGGACGTAGGCGAAATCCAGTGCAGCCTTAAAGAAACAGAAAGACAGGTTAGAGCCTGGCTTAAATTACATCCTGACAGATTTAGACTTTTCTGGTTTATTACATAGTACAATCACATATGTATCTGTTCAAAAGTCCATGTTCCATAGGATTTATTCCCAGATAAGTATGAATACAACTGGGTTTCTAAATCTAAATCCAATTTCTAGTTCCAACTATAGCAGATGCACTGAATTGTATGACTGCTGCTGCTGGTGTATACCTTCCAGTCATTTCCAAATTATGGTGACCCTAAGTTTTTACCACAAGGTTTTCTGGGGCTGAGAGTGTGTGACTTGCCCAAGATAACCCAATAGGCTTCCATGGCTAAGTAGGGAGTTGAACCCTGGTTTCCAGAGTCTTAGTGTGACACTCAAATCACTACATCATGCTGATTTTTTGAGTTACTGAGTGGTAAGTCAATACCTCAGTAAACAAGGGGTCTACTTTAGTGGGGGACCAGGAATTGGACTCAGGGGAGAGAGTTATACAATCTTCTGGATTTGGCTAGACTGAAAATGCCAACAGTCTCCAGGAGTTTCAGTTCAATAACATTTGAAGGTCTGCATGAGTCCCATTCCCGATGTAGTATTTTACAATTTAAGCAGCAGGATTTATATTGATAATGTTTGTCAATGATATAAGATGATATAAGGCCTAACTTTGCACTACTACCTACTTTTCAAGAAGTTGGAGACATCTTCCAGCTGTGGAATATTGTCTTCTTGGTAACCACAGTATTTTTCCAGGAGAGGGAAGACATGATTGTGTTCATAGCAAGCATGTGTAGGATACAGAGTCTTCAGCTCCCTGAAAACTGTTCCCCATGTTTTCTTCTCTTCCTCCGTGTAAGTCACTCTGGGGATAGGCTGGCCACTAAAACAAATAAATGACTTAAAATGAGTAGGGTGTAGATCATGGGTTTGCAGGGTCAGAACTCCAGGGGATTTTTTATTAGCTGAGACAATGTGCTCTGTCACCCATTTTTTGAGTCCCCCACAATTTCAGGTTTCCGAAACTTTCTGAATTCATCTGAAATCTTTACAGTAGTTAGTGACTTTGAATATTCCCAGCAACAATTTATTCTTGTGGAGTTACTTGATTATGAATGAGTAAGCTTTGCCCACTCACACTATATAATTATAGCACTATTATTTTCATTTTAACTGCTATAGTTTCATCCTATGGAATCCTAAGGCTTATAGTTTGGGCTGAGAATTCAAAAAGCCTTTCTCTATCCTGCAATCCCTGGATTCCATGGAATGGAACCATGGCAGTTAAAGTGGAATAATATGATCGTCTGAAGATGCTAGCCACAGATGCAGATGAAATGTCAGGAGAAAATGCTGCTAAAACGTGGACATACAGCCCAGAAACAACACAACACCTCTGGAATAATGCTGCTATAAAGTAACAGTCGCACAGAAAAAGAAGTGAAGATACCCCTCTTTTGGTAATCATCAAAACATATTATAATTAGTGTAGAGTAATTGGCGAAAGGCCTAATTAAATTTAACTAACTTGTAACTAGCTCCTTCCCAATGCAGAACGCTGCAACAAGTTACACAACCATTTACACTATTGTTTTTCCTTTGACTGGCAACAACAACCTAATTAGTGGATTTCATTCTTTCTTTGTCTTGCTTTGCGGATTTGGTACTCTGGAAAACCATAAATCTGACATGAAAGGGCTGTAGAAAATAGGGGGAAAGCATAAAGCAGTTGGCTCTTTAGATCGCTTCTGGCCCTAAAATTTTGTGCTCCTAAGAATCAGCTAAGGCAATTGCCCAGCAGGGGAGGCAAAATCTGTCTTTTACTCTAAATACAGTTACAGCACTGCCAGTCTGGCCAAAGTCTTTTGACCTTCTCGCTTTTGTTGCCTTGACATAAGAACTGAGGGAGCTTAATTCTACATAAAAATGTATTTTTTTAAAAAATGGACAGGCAACACTACTAGGATATCTCTTCTTATTCAACACCCTGCTCCCTGAAATTCAAATGGTCTTTTCCAGCAATTTAATACGGTCTGTAGCACTGCTGAGATAATGTGAGGGATTTCCAGAGCGGCAGGGCCTTTGTCAAAATATAAGTGATACCCCCTCCATTCCCTTTACCTTCAGTTTTAGCCTAGTCCGGAGGCAGCCCCCCAATAAGTGTGCAATTTTCTATGTCTCTGCACCAGTCCTCCTTGATCTCTGGAGCTTTAAACGTGATTTTGAATGATTGAGAAGGGGAAACTGGGTCCGCTTTGGTTTCTATAGCATTGACCTTTCCTAATTAATCCTTAGGCCACCTTCATGGGCCTGGAGAAAAGAGCAGGGGCTTAAAACACCGTCAGACACCAATTTGAAAAGCAGCTGAGATCAATAGACCACTGCTTGGAGTAGCAGGTGAGAAGAGGGAGACAGGAAATCAGAGATGCTAATGGTACAGGGAGATAAAGATGAATGGCCAAGGGATTTTTTTAAAGGGGGCTCATGGAGCACTTTCTTAATTTTTCCTTCTTTTTCTAAGGACCAACCTCAATAAGGCTAGACTTTTACAAACCCTATAATGGTTTAACAAGTAATATTGTTTTGTAAACGGCTTCCTCTGTTAGGGCTCAGGTTGGTAATTGTTTCAGCAACACATCTACAAAATATGCCAATTAAAATAACACTATGAATCCAGAATGAATGCTGAAGTATGATTGGTTTATATCAGCCCTGATATGTTTATATCAGCCCTCATTCAAGACACCTAGGAGCCAACCTAGGAATCTTTATGAAGACTTTGGTTGAGAGAAGGAGACATATGGAGTCATTACAATGACCTCCTCCATGGTTGAAAAAGCACCTGAATCCTGCTTTCTCCAGGACTCTAACCACTACACCAGGCATGGGCAAACTTTGTCCCTCCAGGTGTTTTGGACCTCAACACCCACTGGCTGTTAGGAATTGTGGGAATTGAAGTCTAAAACACTTGGAGGGTCCAAGTTTGCTCATTCCTGCACTACACAGACTAACTATAAAAACTTGTTGCAGAGTTTTAGAAGCCAGTCAATGAAAGTCTCCCTCCATTCGATAGAGGTTGGATTTAACCCACCAATTAACTTGTTACATTATCAAGCCGAGGATGAATATCCACCTGGCATGGAACTTCCAGGTCTAGATTTCTTGCACCCTTTTGAGGGGTAGAACTTCCATTAACTATCTCAAGTAAAACAGAAGGTCTTTCCTCTGTTTCAAATCCTATAATATGTGTAAGTAAAGACCACTGCATGGCTGAGACAGTGATCAACTGACATCATTGAGTAAATGAAAGCATATGACATCTTTACAATTGCTTGGATTCCCAGATCAATTTCTACATTATTGCCAGAATGAGAAGATTGAAAATCTGTCAGCCGGAGGGTTGGCAGTTCAAAGCCGTGAGTCAGGGTGAGCTCCCGACTGCCAACCTAGCATTTTGAAAGCATGCAATGCAAGTAGATCAATAGGTACCGCCTCAGCAGGAAGGTAAAAGGGAGCCCTGTGCAGATATGCAAAAACATGCCTGCAACAGATCAGAGAATCTACAAATAACAGGCTCCTAGGCATGGAAAAATGGAACAAGAGCAACTCCTCATGGCCCGAAGTTGAGCATTGCCTCCAGACGCCGGAGATGAAAAAAGGGGGAAGACCTTTATCTTTACCTCTGTCTGTATTGTATGTCATTGTGTAAAAAGGCATTGAATATTTGCCTTATATGTGTTCTGTAATCTGCTCTGAGTTCCTCCGGGGAGATAGAGCAGAATATAAATAAAGATTATTATTATTATTGTTATTATTATTATTAATGACCCAAGTTTTTTTTTCACAATACATGTTCACAAATGTTCATACTCACTGTCTGTAGTTGTATGCTATATCTGCAAATTCCTTTCTTCTGGCCCGGTAAACAGGATCTTTGAACCCCTGCAGAAATATTATGAAAATGATTGTTTTGTGAGCACTTCAGAAACCAAGTACAGTATTTCAAGCTTACTTACTTCATTTTACTTATTACCATTATAAAACCAATTTAGTGTTCAATCCAAATTAACCAAGAAGGGTTTTCAAGTGTCCAGTTAAAAACACAAAATCAGTCTTCTTTGGCTGATGAAAGGTCTTCAGCATTGTAGACAACAAAATTAGTGATGTTACCTTGATAGTTTTTTTGACATCTTAAATGTTATTTCAGTCTACGTGTGTTTGCATTCTCTCTTCCCACAAACCAGAGGAAAATAACTGTTGCCTAATTAATACTAGCAGATGGATGTAGACTACGCATTTCCTTTCAGTTCATTGAGATTTGGTTTGGGTTTGTTGATGGTTTTTATTTTGCTTTCAAGGATTGCTTGCATTATTTTGTCCCCGAGAGAAGCATTGAGAGGGCTCTTTGATTCACTCTGTTTTTCAGAGCAATTGGGTCTTTTCATTTCACATGCTTTCTTCTAGGATTCTGCCAAAATATCGTACACTAAATAATTGTAGAGAACATGTCGCTCATTTTAGATGAAACTCATGAGCTACCGAACGGCTAATCACTCTGCATCAATTAGTGTAATAGCAGTAATTATTATTTCTCTTTTTCTGCAGGGCATGTAATTTATTTTCAAGTACTCAGGTTTGGTTAAATCAATAGCAGTAATTTTGCATCTCCTGACATCAAAATAAAGTACGCTTTCCTGTCTTTATGAGTGTTAAGGGATGATGCTGATGCTGGGTATTATTTTTACTATTATTATTATTTCAATTTATATCCTGTTCAGCAAGGTTAACAATCTACCGAAAAACATGAAACCACAAATGCCTAAAATAATAAACTACAATAAAATGCTAATATAACAATAAAAAGAAGACAATGACACAGAAATAAAAGGCAGATCAAACATTTCCTTATTTTACAAGACCATCTATAGATATTTTACAACTGCTATCTGAAAGAAAGGTTAGTGAAGAAAACAGATTTCTAACTAAATTGAGTTCCATTAAACATTTATTCATATTAAAATTAGCTTGTCTGACAGTTGTAGGCTGTTGTAGGATGGCGAGAAACATCCCTGAAGTCTGGAAAGTTATTTCTTAAAGCAATGTGTTCAGGCTCATTAAATGTGTTCACAAGGTGATCTGTTGTCATTGCTCATTGAAATCATGACTATTTTCTATACACAACAACTAACCATATTGTATGCTCTAGAATAGTGGTTCCCAACCTTTGGTCCTCCAGATGTTTTGGACTTCAGCTCCCACAATTCCTAACAAGTGGTAAACCGGTTGGATTTCTAGGAGTTGAAATCCAAAACAATTGGAGGACTACAGGTTGGGAACCATTGCTCTAGAACAAGTAACCTGTTCTAGAGCACACATAGGCAAGAACAGCTATATACAGTCAGGTAGTGTGCATTGCATTCACTATATCAGAATTTGCACAAAAAGATTTAGAGATATATCAAACTTATTTTTCTTACTGGGTGATCAGCATCCAGTTCTGCTCCATAACTAAGAATCTGATTTGCAAATCTGTCCAGTTCTTGTATGCTTCTTGGGAACCATGGTACTAGGAAGAAGAAAGAAACATGAATTGCCCTTAAATTTCTTTTGTTGTTGTTGTTGTTGTTGTTGTTGTTGTTGTTGTTTTGACCACTTCATATAAAAAGAAAATGAGAGCCTAATCTGGTGAGGAGTGGAGTCTGATATGTAAACAAGGTGGTAAATTTGCACCAGATTTTGCAGCAGACTATAATGGATCTGTCAAGGCTTTGGAACTCTATCTGCCAAATATGTTCAGCACCTTGGATACCCCTTTTTATGCTTGTTGCAAAACCTGGAGTGGCATCACCATCCTATTGACTCGAAAACCTCCAGCCACGACTGCTGTAATCTTTACCCATTTGATTAGTAGTTACCTGACAATTCAATGAAACAAATGCTGACAAGAAGGAAGGATTAAAATAAACTATAAACTATATCACACTATTTCTCAATAAATATATCATGTATAAATAGGCATCTAACCAGGAGAGATGGTATGGACAGATCTTCTAGCATCTTTCAGACTGGCCAATGTATTGGGATACTTTTTTCTAACTGTGTTAGTATTTATGGAATCAACAATAATAATAATAATAAAACTTTATTTATACCCCGCCACCATCTCCGCGCGGGCACTCGGGGCAGCTTACATGGGGCAGAGGCCCATACAACATAAGGACAAAATGTCTTATTTTATGTAATTTTGCTTAAATAATTAAATAAGCAAGACTTCTCTAATGGGTGTGTTGAACTAAACCTCCCAATATTTATTCCATAATCTCTCTTAAATTCTGGTGCCCAGGATTGGACACAGTATTCCAGGTGAGGTCTGACCAAAGCATAATAGAGGGAGACTTATAGAGAGCATTTATAAAAACATTTTAGCACTTCTTCAAGATGTTTTACATGCATTATATCTGTGATATGAAAGAGAATTTCTTTCTCTTACATAGCCCTTAAAAGCCTTTGTTTGTAAACACTGCTGAGAGCACCCATGCTTTTAAAAAAGAATGTCCCTCTGAAAATTAGAAAATATGTATGATTCCATCACTAGAGGGCAGCAGCAGGGAGCTATTGATGTGTGTGTCCATGTGCTTTCAATTCGCCTGTTGACTTGTGGCAATCCTATGCATTTTTGTAGAATTTTCTTGGGCTAGGAATACTCAGCAGTGGTTTTGCCAGTTCTTTCTGGGGTGAGCTCCCACTGTTAGCCCCAGCTTCTGCTAACCTAGTGGTTCGAAAACATGCAAATGTGAGTAGATCAATAGGTACTGCTCTGGCGGGAAGGTAACGACGCTCCATGCAGTCATGCTGGCCACATGACCTTGGAGGTGTCTATGGACAATGCCGGCTCTTTGGCTTAGAAATGGAGATGAGCACCAACTGTCAGAGTTGTACATGACTAGGCTTAATGTCGGGGAAAATCTTTACCTTTACATTTAATTTTAAAACCTATTAAATGTTGTTTTTGCATTGCATTACATATGCATTTTAATGGAGCCCACTTAGCAATTATATGAATGTTTGTGGCTATGTCAGTGTAAATCGAGCCTGTGTCTGTGTCTTCCTATCTAAAATTGCATAAAATGCTTTGTATGAGGTATACAATTGTATGGTATATAAAGTGATACCATAAAAGCCATAAATACACATTTAAGCATAAGTACATATATGTACAAGCACCATTAGGTTCATCAGTACTTACTTTCATGAAAATGAGTTTCAATGTAAATATGTGAGTCTCTATATTTAAATGTAGTTGCCATCAGGTTCCAAGATATAGCTAAAACTAAAATAGAGTTAGGAATTGGCTATCACCTCCAGGCATTGTCAATTCTCAGCTTTCTGGAGCTTTGCGGTTCTGAGGATGATGGGAGTTGTAGTTCTGCATATCTGGTGGGGAAGGCTGGACTCTATTATTGTCAATTTGTACAAAGGCTAATTTGGACTATGTGGCTCATTCTAAGCCCAAATCCTGTTGCAGTGACATAGCAAAAAACAAAACAAAAAACCAAGCAAACCTTTTAATATATAACTATAGCAATATAATTTATATCTACTTATAGCCAAATTGATCAATAGATAGGTGGCTGGAGAATAAATTCCTCAGCAGGTGTATATGTGATTTTAATCAATGCTTTAATACTTAATGTTCAATTGCATGATTTAAATTGTATTTGTTTATATTTATATTTATACATATTGGCACTGAATTGCTGCTTGCTGTAAGGCTGCCCTGAGTCCCCTTCTGGGTGAGAAGGGTGAGATACAAATATGTGAAATAAATAAATAAATATGTAGATAAAATGTGTCACTTTCTTTGAATGGTGAGATACAAGGCCCTTCAGCATGGCTTCTTGTGCCCCAGTTCACCAGACGTGGCTGTGGCGACGTCCCTTCCTGCTGCTATTAATGAATGGCCAGGCTGTGCTGTTGCAATGCTGACCCCTTGTGAAGCTCTGCAGGGCACACGCCGGGCTGATCAGTAATAAATATTGATTTGCTTGCTGGAGGAACAGCCGTGTTTTATGGTCCCGCTGAGGACACCCAAGTAGTGACCAGTTTAATGTGGGGGTCAGATGCTTAATTGGATGCTAATTAGCAGTTTATATGAGGGACCACCAATTCAAAGGGCTCCAGAAATTCTGCAGATCTCTACCCATTCTGGGGAGGGGTCAAAGGTAGGACTTGAAAATTTATTGTGTTTCTTAGGCACAGGTCTGAGTCCTTAAAAAAAAAATAACAGAGCCAACTGCTCTGGTCACCCCCAGGGTTCCAGCAAACAACACTTATACAGAGGCTGGTTGTCTCTGAGCAGCAATAAATCATCTCTTCCTTTCTAAACTCAAGCTAAATTATACTTAATCCTTATATTCAGGGCTCCAATGGGTCTAACACTATTTTTGCAGTTGCCCAATTTTTTACAAAAGGACTTTTTAAAAACCCATATACTGTTTTCATGACATATCTGTTGAACTCTTTCTTTAAAAATCCTGCATTTAGTGTAACTTTGCAGATACCGTGGCTGTTTTCAGATGTCAGAGAAACAGAGAATATCCATCTGTCTAGGTCAAGAGTGGGGAAAGTGCAGTATGTGGCCACTTGCAATCTTTGGACTCCAGTTTTGTGGTATCAGAACCCCACATCCTGCTCTACACAACTCTCTGAATTATTATTTTTACAAAAATATCAAGTGTCATTTTAGATGATTTTGCCCCCATGAAAACAAGATTCAATGCCAACCCCAACCTTTATCTAGAACTCTTGCCTTCCTCTAACTCCTTTTTCTGGAAATATCAATACTGTGGCTAGAAATAATAAAATTTTGCCTTTTTGCCAGGATATGATTTTGTTTGGAGTGTTTAAATTAGTGGTTCCCAACCTTTGGGCCTCCAAAGGTTTTGGACTTCGGTTCTTAACAGTTGATAAGCTGGCTGGGATTTCTGGGAGTTGAGGCCCAAAGGTTGGGAACCAGTGGTTTAGACTCTAAACATCCCAAAAGTTTCCCAAACTTTTATCTTCCAGGTGTTTTGGACTTCTCCTCCTAGATTTCCTGACTGTTGGCCAAACTAGCTGGAGCTACTGGGCAGCTACTTAGCGCAGAAGTCCAAAATTACTGAAGGATTAAAGTTTTTAGACCACTGGCAGTGAGATTAATGCCACAAAGAGATCAAGGTAGAATTAGCCCCAGATCTCCACACCATTTTCTATTCCTGCTCTAGTTGCTGGGTGTTACCAGCCTTAACCAACAACTTAACCAATGTTGTACTTCTGCACTTCCTTTCCCCCCTCATTTACAACCACTGATCCAAAGATGTTTTTGATTAACCAAAACTTAGATTTACAAGCCAGCTTCTAAAGCCAGGGCTTGACCTTGATTTCCTCTTTCATAACACAGTTAAGATTAACCACAGCATTTGAAAACAGGGAGGAAAATTACATCAGTTCTGGAATCTGCCACTTTGTGCACCTTTTCCAAATAAGATTGGCTTTGCTTATAGAAACTTCACGATTGACTAAATAGTGTGCAAATCTTAACCAAATAATCATAGAATAATAGAATGATAGAATCACAGAGTTGGAAGAGATCTCATGGGTCATCCAGTCCAACCCCCTGCCAAGAAGCAGGGAAATTACATTCAAAGCACCCTCAACAGATGGCCATCCAGCCTCTGCTTAAAAGCCAAGGCTTTCTTGTTGACAAATAAACTGTATTGTTGCCAAATAAACATTCCTGGGATGCTTGACAATGACAATGATGTAGAACTTTGGTCTTCCCTTTTGAAGGAGGCAGTAAAATTATAACTAAGAAGGAGGTTTTTTTAAATCCTTCTAACTTGAAAAGTAATTAAACCTTTGCTTTTAGGTGACTGTGACCCCCTGCCAAGCCATAATGTATTATCTCTCATTTTCCTTTCCTGGATAATGGTGTCCAGTTCCTCCAAATATTTCTCTCTTCCCCTTTGCAATGTCATGGGTAGGACACAAAGGAAAGGGTAAGGAGATTATCAGGATTTACTTCAGGGAGATATTCTTGCCCTTTCATGTTCCTCCCAGGAAGGAAGAAGAGGCAGCAGACCTAAAGCACTGAAAGTCAGCCTTAACTGAAATCCTATTAGGATCACATCTGTTGTCCCAAAAGCTATATTCATAAGAATGGGATGGATGTGGGTGAAATCAAGAAGAGGCTGCACTGAGCATTCAGACTCTATATCCAGAAATGATTGCTTTGGTAGCTGTTTGGCTCTCTCCAGAGGACTTCTCTATCATTTTGTAGTGCCTGCTTATTTATTCTTTGCACTGAATAAATAAATCTCATATATTTAGTACTGATTACAAACAGGTGATCCTATGGACCCATGTGAAGGATTCTCAGAAGTCTGTCTTGCTACTGTTGGAAACTGCATGATGGGCTCCATCAGGTAGGGTCATGCTCCCAGCTTTCCATTATAATCCCTCACCAAATTTCCCTTCATATTTTTACTTTAAAATGGGCATTTTAGCCCTCCAGAAAGTATCCTGGTGGTAATTTTTGCTCAGCACTTGTATGTTGTTGAAAAGGAACCTTGTTGTTTTCAACAATATATTCTTACCGGCATCTTTCCTCTTTTCCCGTGAGAGCTCATGAACATTTGCTCCAATGTCATCTCTCAAAGTCCTGATGATTTTCTCAAGAGCAGGTATGTTCTTGCTTTCCACGTTGATGAAAAACTCATATTCATCTTTGTTCAGTCGCGAAGGTCTGGACTCAATGTGGGTCAGGTTTATCCCCCTTTCCTAGAACAAAATAACATGTCAATATGTCACTGTTTTCAAGGTAGCCCACAAAGTGACTGAGAAAAATGTTTTGCTTTAAGATCTGGATTATTTCTTTATTAAGTTGATTTGTCCTTATGATAAGGAACCATCCAAATCTTCACATTTCTTCATAAATTCACCAAAAGGTCAATCCCCAAACTTAAGGATCAATTATTGGGAATTTGAAAAACTGATATATTTTTTCATCCAGTCAGATGACTTCAAATGCTTAAGTCTGACTTTTAATCTTTGCACATGCAACCATGTTAGTGAAGGATGATGCCATATTTGCTTCTAGAAAAGCTATATAGAAGGACTAGCTGTGCCCAGCCACGCGTTGCTGTGGCGAAGTTTGGTGGTATGGGAAATAAAGTATTGAGGAATTGGTGGTAGTTAAGGTCAAGGGTAAACGTTTTCCCCTGACATTAAGCCCAGTCATGTCTGATTCTGGGGGTTGGTGGTCATCTCCATTTCTAAGCCGAAGAGCCAGCGTTGTCCGTAGACTCCTCCAAGGTCATGTGGGATGACTGCATGGAGTGGCGTTACCTTCCCGCTGGAGCAGTACCTATTGATGCACTCACATTTGCATGTTTTTGAACTTCTGGGTTGGCAGAAGCTGGGGCTAACAGTGGGGGCTCTCTCCGCTCCCCCAATTCAAACCTGTGGCCTTTCGGTCCAGAAGTTCAGCAGCTCAGCGCTTTAACACGCTGCGCCATCAGGGGATATTATTTCCTAAAGGTTGTGAATATACAATATTTCTGATTGGGTTTTGTTTTTGTTTTTTGTCTGTTGGAGGCAAGTATGAATGCTGCAATAAGGAAAAATGATTAGGATGTAATGGCCTTGCAACTTTAAAGCCTGGCTGTTTCCTCCCTGAGTGAATTTTTTGTTGGGAGATGTTAGCTGGCCCTGATTGTTTCCTGTCTGGAATTCCCTTGTTTTCAGAGTGGTGTTGTTTGCAATATTTTATGTGCTTCTACTGTCTGTGGCCCTGAGAAAACAGAGGATTTGCCAGACTTTGATGATGGGAATACTTTGTTGGGAGGTGTTAGCTGGCCCTGATTGTTTCCTGTGTGGAATTCCCCTGTTTATTTACTGTCCTGGTTTTAGAGATTATATTGTTCTGCATTATTCTATCCCAGTAATTATTTCATATTAAAGTAGAATCTCACTTATCCAACATTCACTTATACAATGTTCTGGATTATCCAACGCAGTCTGCCTTTTCATAATCAATGTTTTTGTAGTCAGTGTTTTAAATTCATTGTGATATTTTAGTGGTAAATTTGTAAATACAGTACAGTAGAGTCTCACTTATCCAACATAAACGGGCTGGCAGAATATTGGATAAGCGAATATGTTGGATAATAAGGAGGCATTAAGGAAAAGCCTATTAAACATCAAATTAGGTTATGATTTTACAAATGAAGCACCAAAATATCATGTTAGACAACAAATTTGGCAGAAAAAGTAGTTCAATACACAGTAATGCTATGTAGTAATTACTGTATTTATGAATTTAGCACCAAAATATCACGATATATTGAAAACATTGACTACAAAAATGCATTGGATAATCCAGAACATTGGATAAGCGAGTGTTGGATAAGTGAGACTCTACTGTAATTACTACATAGCATTACTGCACATGGAACTACTTTTTCTGTCAAATTTGTTGAATAATATGATGTTTTGGTGCTTAATTTGTATAACGATTACCTAATTTGATGTTTAATAGGCTTTTCCTTAATCCCTTCTTATTATCCAACATATTCACTTATCCTGCCAGCCTGTTTATGTTGGATAAGTGAGAGTCTACTGTTTATTGATAATCTTATATTATCTGCTTAGAACTGGATTATATGAGGCCCCTTCTTCACAGCTGTATAAAATGCACACTGAAGTGGATTATATGGCAGTGTGGAGTCAAGATAATCCAGTGCAAAGCAGATAATATAAGATTATAAATGGGTTCTATAGCTGTGTGGAAGGGCCTTGAGTCTACAATGCCATATAATCCAGTGCAAATTAGATAGCCTAAGTCTGCCTGTCCCCTAACTGAACCCTGGCTGTCCCTTGGCTTGCTAGGAGTGGGTTGCTAGGAGACGAAGTGGGCAGAGATTAGCCCTCTAAACTGGCAGCAATTGGATAAAAAAAAATTATTGCTCTCCCTCTAATTAGGATTTTTCTTTTCTTTTTGTTGTATCAACCTGGAGGCATGGATGATGGGTTGTGTTGTCAAATTTCGAGGTTACGGGGCCTGTACTTTTGTTGTTTTGTGAGTCGCCGTGATGCCATCACTCTTTTATATATATAGATGAGACAGTATGATCAGTGCTGCACTAAGAATATTTAGATTCATTGAAATTGTTCAGAGAAGAAGGCTGAGAATATAATTTTATTATTTATTATTTATTTTTAAAAATTTCAAATCTTCAGATTTCTTCAGAATTGTAATCAAAAGAATGAGATTTTTTTTAAAAAAATGTGAATGTAGGACAAGAAAAACGGATAGATTTATCTATCAATACAGCAGAAGGTGGGAGACGCCAACCCTATAATATATCCAAAGACCTTTGCACATTGCTGAGAATATACAATCAGAGAGAGAGAGACAGAAAGCTGGAATGTTACCCTCCAAGGCAGCAAAGAATACCATGGGGCAGTCATTTATTTATGTCCTTACAATGGACATTAGAGATGAACGGAAATTGCTTGGCCACACATACCAATACAAGAAGTTGAAAAGGTCAGGACTGCATTCAAATCCTGTGTCTCAGGAAAGATGTTCTCCTAATTGAACCAGCCTCCATGCTAAGAACGCATTTAACTCAACTGAGCCCTTAGGTCAAGTTGTTTTAGCTCTCTAAAGGTCTGTACAGCAAACAGACAATGCATTGTATGAACCATTTAATTAGGTACTCACAAATTGCTGAAGGACTCCAGAAGATGGGAAAGTTACAGTTGCTCTAAGCAAAAATGTATTTTGATTGAGACCAGACCCAGTAAGCCACAGTCTGTTCGAAGTGTTGATCATCCTGGGAGTAATGTATTTATGCTGGAGATAATGGCCAAAATCCTACTGATTGTTGTTGTTCTTATCTGCCATTCAGTTGATTTTGACTTATGAAGAACCTATGAATAGGGTGACTTGAAGGTCACCCTATCATTCACAGCTCTGTTCAGGTCACAGCTTTATTGCTTGAATCTGTCCATCTGAAATGTGGTCTTCCTTTTTTCCTACTGACCTCCATTCTACTAATCACTATCATATCTTGAGCAAGTGATGTCTTCTGATCATATGCCTAAAGTATGATGGCCTCCTCTTGACTTTCAGGGATAATTCAGTTTTGATTTGCTCTATGACTCATTTATTGTTTTGGGGGTTTTTTTTTAGCAGTCTACAATATTTGTAATTTTTTCTCCAGCACTACAATTTAAATGAATTGATTTTCTTTCTATCGGCTTTTTTACTGTTTAGTTTTCACAACAATACACAAAACTTGGAAATACAATGCCATGGACAGTCCTAACCTTAGTATGCAATGGTATATCTTTACATTTCAGGGTCTTATCTAGTTGCTTCATAACTTCTCTTCCAAGTCTTAGTCTTTTTCTGATTTCTTGACTGCAGTCTACATTCTGATTAATGACTGAGCCAAGATATGGACAATCTTGAATTACTTTAGTGTCTTAATCATCTAACTTAAAGTTATGTAACTCATCTGTGGTCATTATTTCTGTTTTCTTAATGTTCAAATATAAACCTGTTTTTGCACTTTCTTCCTTTACTTTAGTCAGTAATAGTTCCTAGGTTTTACTATTTCTTCTACTACTATGAGGTCATCTGCTTATTTTAGATTATTCTGTTCCAGTTTTCTTGCTTTCTTCCTCCAAATATAATTTTGCTTAATGCATGATATTTTCAGCATATGAATTAGATAGGGTGGTAATATGTAACCTTGCCTGACCCCTTGCCAATTGGAAACCATTCTGTTTTTCTGTACTCTGGGGACTAAGCTGGCACACAGGTTATTCATTCATTAGCTTCGCTTGCATTTCCTTGTGCAAAGTCTTTGCCATGGGTGCCCAAAGGCCTTCAGACTGTAGCTTGGCACAGATCTTCTCCTGGCCACTTATTTACTCTGAGAATCTTCTGCACGTAGTCAGATGTCTTTGTGCACCTGAGAAAGAAGAAATTGCTTTTTCCTTCAAGCCAGTGTCAAAGTTATTTACAGACATGTACACCTCACCAGTACTCCAGTGGGACCTTGTCCTCTTTACATTCCTTGCTGAAGCTATCAAAAATATTGTGAAGCTGCTTAGACTATATAACACGTCATCACTTTAGTATTCAGTGATATATCTTTACATTTGAGAGTCTTGTCTAGTTCCTTCATAGCTGCCCTTCCAAGTTCTTGGCTTCATCTACATTGGGCAGATGACTCTGGTCTAAATCTGCCCTCAACAAGCTCTGGATCCAGCATGTATGTGCTGACTCCAATGCAGGTGCTTATATAGGCTGAGACTGCAGCTGTCTCTTTGGGCCATCACAGTGTCCTCTGTTCACCCGTGTTACTGAATGTAGCCTCTCTACTAGTTCTTCCAAAGTCTTTTTTATGGTTTGCACTTTGTAGAAGTGATCCTATGGTTTAAAAACAAATTTATCTTCCCTGATTTAATATATATGTATATATATTGGACTTAAGAGACTAACAGTGCAGAAGTGCAATTTCACTGAATTTTAAAGAAGAGAAAGAGAAATAAAAATAGTTCTGATTTGTGTCAGAATTTAAAAATATATATAGTCAGAGGTGAGAATAAAATGTTGCAATTGGTACTGGAAACTGTCAGAAAATAATCCAGGATCACAGTGATGTAGTTTGGATATTGAAGAGGAAACAGCAAAAAGCACCTCAACCTCTTGACATCTGCCCCCATCTAAACAGCTTCATTTGCATCTTTCACAATAGATGCCTTCACAAAGTTTTCTGGGAATTGCAAAGGCGTGCAATACTGATTGCACCTAGCTGATTGTAACCATCCCCATGTTCTTTATTAACTTTACATAGTGACTGCATTCAGACTTCTACTTGAGGTAAATAAACCACGAAACAAATGAACCTCTGGGGTACACAAACAACCTCTTTGATCTTCCTTTGCACAACTGACTAAACAAATCATGAACTCTTCCAGTATCTGTATTTCCTTCATTTTATTCATTTTATTCAAACTGGGAAGTCGTGGCTCTAAGACACTGGTTCTCAACCATTGGGTCCCCAATATTTTAGCCTTCAACTCCCAGAAATCCTAACAGCTGGGAAACTGGCTGGGATTTCTGGGGACCTACAGGTTGAGAACCACCGCTCTAAGAAAACAAGATTGTATTGGCCTGCCCAAAATATTTGCAGTATAAGGCGAAGTGTTTGGTGGTGAAGTGTGTTAAAGCACTGAGCTGCTGAACGTGCAGACCGAAAGGTGCCAGGTTCAAATCCCGGGAGCGGAGTGAGAGCCAGCTGTTGCTCCAGCTTCTGCCAACCTAGCAGTTCGAAAACATGCCAATGTGAGTAGGTCAATAGGTACCGCTCTGGCGGGAAGGTAACGGCATTCCAGTCATGCTGGCCACATGACCTTGGAGGTGTCTACGGACAACGCCGGCTCTTCGGCTTAGAAATTGAGATGAGCACCAACCCCCAGAGTCAGACATGACTGGACTTAACGTCAGGGGAAACCTTTTCCTTTTTAAGGCAAAGGACAAGACAGCACCCCCTCTCTTACATATACAGGTCCAAGGGGCTACACCACAACTGAAGGCATCAGACCAGTCCAGAAAATGCAGAATGGGCTGCTTTATGAACACAATACTGTTCTCCAAGAGAGGGGGAAGGCCACTGGATTAGAGAAAAACACTTCAGTAGTGTCACTGGGGGGCACAGGAGAGGCAGACTGCTCCAAGTAACACCATCAGAGGGAATGAAACCAAAATGACTGTCTATAAACCTTTAGTGCAATGCTTCGGAAGATTTTATTTATTCTATTCTTTTAGGAATCATCCTGCAGTTACATATAACCACTTAAACATTTGCATCTAATAAAAATGCTGTCCTATGTTTTAAAAAGTCAATTGCCTAAATCCAATTAATCGCAAGTGACACAAACCAATTGAACCAATTACTGAACAGTAAGCCAACTATTATATAAATCCCTCTGTTGCTATTGGTCTGTTCTTCTTGGGACTACAGTTGAATTGAGTTTTTTAAATTATAGATACATTCCAACTTTAGAAATACGACACAGTTAATTATTAGCTAATCAAAAGAAAAAAAAGATACCTGACAGCAAATGATGACGCTAGTTGTATCGATATACAAACACCACTCCCCTTTGGAGGGGACCCAATGTTACCGGTGTTCCTGATGCCAAACCATGCTGCACGTATGACTCTTTCAAGCTGGTTAGAATGCTTTCACTGACTAAAGCAAACATAGCTTGGAGTTAGCGCATCCAAAATATTTGAAGAGATAGACTATGCTTTGAAGTCAGGGGGAAACAACCTTTGTTAACAATTATCCTGCACACTGGAAGCTTCTGTGTTAGATGTGAGAGTGCTCTTTTGTGTTAACGTCTGGATACCTCACTGGAGTCATCTGTCGGGAACAGTATGCTACCAGTGGTGGGGTTCACAGTTGGTAAGTGGTGCCAGATGAATGTTAGGTGGAGCCTGAAAGTCAGTCACAATTGGTTGACCCCTTTCTTGTCTTCTCCCATCCCTTTTTTCTTCCTTTTTGCCAAGTGGGTGAACAGGTGAGGAGGGAACAGGACAAATTTCTTTGATAGGTACCAGAACTGTTTGTTTGAGGAGGCCTTTGGATATTGGGCCATTGGTTGCTTACAGCCCTGGGGTCTCAAATCTCCTCTTCCCTGCCCCCTTTTCCATATCTTTTATTAATAGTGTCTAGGACCTGAAACTTCTTCCTGGGGGATGCTTAATTTTGCCTTTTCAGAAGTCTGTGAAATGCTTACTCGTTTCTAGCGGTGCATCTATGCCTGAGAATTAACGTAGTTTGACAACACTTTAGTCGCCACAACTCACTGCTATGGAATCATGGCAGATGTAGTTTTACAAGGCCTTTAGGCTTCTCTGCTAAAAGGTGCTGGTGCTTCGCCAAACTATAACTTCCAGGATTCCATAGCACTGAGCATTTTACACTGCATTAATTCTGCAGTGTAGATGCCCCCGGAAGGATTTTGCATTGTAATATCTGTTTTACTGAAGAAATTTAACTGTCCATGGCTGTTGGATTGCTGATTTTTTTAATACTTCTTGCTGTAATTATTCATACTGCAATAAAAAAATTAAAATACAGCCTAAAAACATGTTAATTATGCAACAAGTTATGCGTCCAAAATGGATAAAATCATTAGGGATTAAAGGCTTAATAAAAAGCCACATTTTAACTTGGTACTAAAATGAATCCAATATTGGTGCCAGTCAGATCTCTATGAAAAGGGCATTCAACAATTTGGATGCCACAACAGAGAAGTGTGTTGCCTTCATAGTTAGAACAAAAAAAGAGGGCCCCTTCTGTATACTAATAGGCAATTGCCATTTTGGCATCCTTTAAAAATAGATTGAAGCAGCATATAGCACAGAAGGCCATATGTAGAAAAATGCGGTGTGTAGTCTTTGCATAATTCTGGAATTATTGCATTCAGACATATGTGTGTGAGTGCATGCATGCACTCTATCTCTGTCTGTCTTTCTCTTATTCACTCACACACACATACACAAAACCCTCTTATGATGGAAAAACACTTCAGAATTCTCATACTTTGTGGTAATAATTAACTTTCCCCTCGGTTAACAAATAGAAGATGTCTTGGTACAGCTTTTGGTATTTTTCCTACTGTATTTCTCTATTGTTTACTAGCTTAATTTTTTCCTCCAAAATGGGGCAGAGTTTAATTCCACATTTTGCTGCTGTTTACAAATTTCCTTTCCAGATGTATTCTTTTAGGAGCAGACATGGCATTATTAAAGAAAACAACCTAAAGCCACATGTAAAGCTGGGTATTTCAAAATTTCCAGCAAGTCAGAATGGAACATAATTAACTGTCAATTTTGTGACTATTAAAGTAGATGCATGACAAAATCAGTGGTGTTTTGGGGAAATTTGTGCACAACTCATGAAGACTTTGCTTCTGGAACAGCAGTGGTTTATTTTCTAATACTCACATAATAAAATACATACCTCAAATATGCGGAGAACTTTTGCTAAAGCTCCAACTTCTTCTTTGAGAGAAAAGATCAAGGAGATGGCATCACACTGGGTACTGCTTTCTTCAATGTAGCTGGATTCCTATGTGACAAATGCATAGTTAACTTTGTTCCATGTCTTGTAAATTAGTGAAACCAATAGCAAGAGCACAAGTGAATGGGAGAAAGGTCTCTTCTGGATCAAATGGTAGATATCTGAATGTCTTACACGAGATAAAATATTTCTGACTATTAATTGTTTAAGTAGGATGCGTGGTTTTAGAGGGGATTCTTCTGAAGATGTAGGTCAGTGGTTTTCAATCTGTGGGTCCCCAGATGTTTTGGCCTTCAACTCCCAGAAATCCTAACAGCTGGTAAACTGGCTGGGATTTCTAAGAGTTGTAGGCCAAGCACCTGGGAACCCACAGGTTGAGAACCACTGATGTAGTGATGCATCTGTAAAATATATTCAATATTTTAAATTTTGGCAATCTCTTTTTTGCAGCAACAAGAAAAAGCAAACACCATTGTTGTTATGTTTCCAACTTGTCATGAAGTTTTCTATGGCTGAGAGTATGTGACTCGTCCAAGATCATCTAGTGAATTTTCATGGCCAAGCAGGAAATTGAACCCCCAGACTCCAGTCATAGCTCAGCATTAAAATCCAGCACCCTATCCTCCTGTTCACATGTATTAAAGGTACAGCCAATATCTGTGATAGAGTTTGAAAAAGCTCTTTGGGGGGAACTACCCAAAAAATTCCTCCAGTCACTGTGGCCAGTGGTAATGTTGGATGGATGGGGGTTGGGGTAGATCTGGGTGTTGTCATTGGGAAATGTAACTTTTCCAAGCTCTGATTCTAACTACTGACTCTTTTGTGTATAGTAGCAATTGGAACAGTGTCTGCTGAGCCAGATTAGATGGCTAACAAGTGTAATTAAAGAGTGTGATGTAAGGGTCTAAATTCCAGACTAGCATTCTGAGAGACAAAGGTCCAAATCTCAGCTCAGCCAAGGAAAAACACTTTGCAAGCCTCACTCTCTCAGCTTTTGAGAAAAACAATGCATCACAGACCTTTTCTGACTAAATCCTGCCTCTCAAACTCTAGGATAAGTCACAATCAGCTTGAAGGGACATAACATCAACAATTAAAATATTAGAATTCTTTTCCTGTGAAATGTTTCTTATAAGGAGGAAAATTGGCCAATGCAAACATGTGCCAAACTCTGTATTATGGAAACTTTGATCTTGGTTTGAGGGTATGAGGATTAAGAAATACTTTGGCATGCAAAATTAATAAAAGCCATTCACAGTTTTGCTAAAGAAATGAGTGGGATATCAAAGACAACCAAAGACTGAGGTTGGGTTATACAATATTGTTTGGAAAACCTTAAATACATCAACAAAACGTTTGTTTGGGCATCTATCCTAGCTCCATGTGGATTTGATATCTTGTACACTACTTGAGTTTATTAAGTAAGTAGCCCATTGTTTTTATGATTAGCAGTACATAATCTAGGGCTTTCTAACTTCAGACCATTCACTTGGGTCGTGGGAAAGGAATACTTTTTCAGAGCAAACTGTAGCTGAACAAAAGAGAAACTCACCTGACCGTTTTAATGGTTTGGAGAACAAAAAGCAGAAATGAGAAGGAAAAATAAGCCATGCATGTTTATTTACAGGGGTTGACAGATTTCTGATGTAGGAGAAGGTTGGAGACAAGTCTCTCTTGAATTTCAGAAGTCCTGTTGTGATCATGGGACTCCAACAGAGATGAGAGGTGTGTTACTATGCGCTAAGGTGGCCACTCATCACCAAAACAATCACTTACTGGCTGGCGGGAAAGTGTCCAATTATGTCCCCATCATTTATTCGCCATCCAGCCCATTCAGTATAACAATTTTTCACATAGGAAAAATGCTATGAACCATAGGAAAAATTGAACCACATTCTAGAATTGTGAATTTAACAGCAAAAAATATACAGGGATTGGTGATGAAATCTTTCCTCTGGAAGGAGAGAATTGTTATCACCTACATCACAACCTGTGGATCACAACCAGACACAGTGAAGACATCTGCCTTTGCGCTTTGCTACTCTGCTGCTGAATACGCATACCTAGTGTGGAATACATCTCACCTCATTAAAACAGTGGATGTGGTTCTTATTGAGACATGCCACATTATCACAGGATGTCTGCACCCCACACCACTAGAGAAATTATACTGTTTAGCCAGCATTGCACCACCTGACATCCACCGGGAAGTAGCAGCCAGCAATGAAAGGACCAAGGCATTGACATCTCCAGCCCATCCTTTGTTCAGGTATCAGCCAGCACATCAATGCCTTAAATCAAGAAATAGCTTTCTAAGATCTACAGAGATACTCACAGGAACACCTCAGCAAATGAGAGTTCAAAAGTGGCAGGCTAAAACCCGGAATCTCAATCAGTGGCTGACGCCGGATGAGACTCCCTCCTGGGCACACAGAAGACTGGGTGACTTGGAAGGCGCTGAATAGACTGCTCTCTGGCACCATGAGATGCAGAGCCAACCTTAAGAAATGGGGCTACAAAGTGGAATCCACAACATGGGAGTGTGGAGAAGAGCAAACCACAGACCACCTACTATAATGCAGCCTGAACCCTGCCACATGCACAATGGAGGACCTTCTTAGAGCAACACCAGAGGCACTCCTGTTAAACTGAAGAACCAGATTTTTGAACAGCTGAGGACAAAAACATGCCACACTAGAGACACTCCAAGAGGCCAGCTACTGGTCAAAGGACATTTAGTATAATGCCAAGTTTTATTTAAAAACTTTGTTTTTTCAAATACATTACAACTTGTACCCTCAGCTTGCTTCTGACAAACCTACCTATTGGTATACATCAGGCATGGGACTCGTGGAACTTTCCAAATGTTGGAATGCAAATCCCATCATTCCTCACCCTTGGTTAAGTTAAGTTAAGGACTTACAGGTTAAGTAAAAGCCTGGACTTAGAATCCAATAATACCAAGAAGCTGCATGCTTGTCACATCTGTTGTACATCGAGTCATCACTAATGTCAAAGATACAGAGACAGGTTGAAAAAGTGTAAAACCAATAGCAAACTGCTACTTGTCATACTTTATGTTGCATTCATATGCCACCCTGTAACCAGGTTCAGTTTTTATTTGGGACTTACCTGTAAAGCATCTCCATTCATGATGTGGACCTCTTTAGCCATTTTTACCCCAATTATCAGGCTTTGCTTGCAGGGAACAGGGAAATGTGATCCTCCTGTGTTTGCAGAAATGTCTGTGTACACAACATACACAGATATATAAAGTTTAATGAGCAGCTGAAGGATCAGCCCCCTTCTTTGATCTTTTCTCTTCTTTGGCGAGTTTGGACAGAGGTGGAGTTTTCTTGACACATCCCTCTTTTGCACCAATCAACCCCCTTCAAACTCTGGAGGCCCAGATTGCTTCCCTGTGTGCAATACGGGGCACAAACTGGAACACCATCAAGCTTCACATGTGTTTGCTGTTTGGGAGGGCAGCATGGATTGATTTTCTTCCAGTGGATTTTGCATCATGCAATACTTCAATTTCAGCGCTTTGAAAATCTGTTACCACCCCCATGAACAAACAATAATAGGGTTTTGCTTTGCAGTTGGTTCAGAACGTTTTCATTTTTGTTTAGCATCGTGGTATTGGAATTTGGGCTGTCCTCTGACCTAAGGCTAATGGGGACAGTTACACTGATTCCCAAACAGAACCAGCCACAACTGTCCCCACTGCCAGCTCAGGTTCCCCAGACTCAGTGAGCCTGGGGACATGGGATGGTAGTCTCCTCTCTGACTACAACATGGCACCTACCCATTCCCTCTTGCTTACCCTGATGTCAGTGCGGGCAACAGGAGTGCTGGAAAGGGCAACAGGAGTGCTGGAAAGCAAGGTGGTGAGAAAAGGGATTTCCTCTTCTTTCCCCCCCCCCCCTCCTGTCGCTCTGACTAATATCAAAGTAAGTGACCAGGAACAGGTAGCTGCTATGTTGCAGTCAGAGACCATTGAAACATGAGGGGGGTGAGAGGGGGCTTTTAGGATAGCCATGGTAGCTGGGGGAGTCCCTCTGTGGACACCTCTTGAGAGCAATCTAACACATTGTATTGGGTCCAATTTAAGGGTCAGTATTGATGTGCCCAGCTGTGCTAGATTGAGAGTGGAGGGTTACAAACAGATCCGAAGTTCTGTGTATAAAAAAGCCTCTAAGATTGCCCCTGGAAGAGTTCAGTGCACACCAGAAGAATTAGCTGGGAATGTCTTTGCCATTTCTTTCCTTAGGCTATCAACAACAGAACAGGGTTGTACATTGCTCAGTGGGACTTGGTTTAAATGTAAATTTTTATTTGCTCCTTAATTTCTGTTAAGCCTTCCATCTTTGCAAATTTCACCTACTCATTAATAAATCTGTTAACCATTCTATCCACTAGTGTGCTTATTTGTCTCCATTAAAAAAAAACTTCTTGTGTTGGCAAAACAACTGTTGATGATTAAACTAACGTTTTTGGACGAGTACTTTTTTATAACTGCAAACCACAATTGAGAAAGAAAGTCTATTAATACCATCTGGATTTGATATGAATATGCTTGGCTGGATTTATCTGATGTTAAAGACAGGGATATCTGATTATATTATGTAATTTGATGCATTGTAATGGAGGGGTAGAGAGCCAGCGTAGTGTAGTGGTTCCAGTGTTGAACAGTAGCAGAATCATGGAAGCCCACTGTGTATTGTTAAGCACATCACTCTCTTAGGCAAGTCACTCTCATCCTAAGAGGAAGAAGAAGGCAAATCCTCTGTGAACAGAATCTGCCAAGAAAACCAAGAGTTGCCTCAGAGTTGCTATAAGTCAGAAATTACTTAAAGGCACACAACTACAACAATGACCATGTGTACTGGTGTTTGCAAACCAGTACTACCAAGTTTTCCAAAATGTGACATGAGTTGCAGGATTACTTGAGACTGTGTCTAATGCAATAACCACAGAGATTACCACTGATTGGCAAAGGCAGGGGGACTGGCTGACCATAACCCTGCCAGCAAAACTACCATTTAAGTATAACAAGCACTAAGGCCCAAATCATATTGGTGCTACAGAAAAATAGACTATCCAGGGCCATCATATAATGCCTTCTTTCTATTGCCATTTTTGTAAAATCTTATAAGAAAAGTCCAACACCAAGTGCAATACATGAGCAAGAAACAGCAATGTTTTAATTGGCATATCTCCCTCCCCCCACCACACACCCCATTAAGAGCTTTCTTCCTTCTATTGTCATTGCCCACATGCAGAAACATGCAAACATTTCTATTAAACATTTAGAGGCACTGTTTTTAGGCCAAAACAAAAAGATAACCATGTTGTTGAACGGAAGAAAAAGGGCCCCAAAATCCATATATGGCTGAAAATTTTATTAGGCTAGTTCCAAAAACCTGCAAAATGGGATGCAAACTTTTGAGTTCTCCAGAGCTCATTAAGCTAGGTGGTTTTAAAAGCAGCCTGAGCCCCCTTCCACATAGCTGAATAAAATCCCACATTTTCTGCTTTGAACTGGAATATATGGCAATGTGGACTCAGATAACCCAGTTCAAAGCAGATATTGTGGGATTTTCTGCCTTGATAAGATATATGGCTGTGTAGAAGGGCTCAGACTAAGGGCCCTTCCACACTGCTCCTTTAGCCCAGGATCTGATCCCAGAATATCTGATTATCTCAGGTTATCTGGCAATGGGGACTCATATATTCCAGTTTAAAGCAGATAATATGAGATCAGATTCTGAGATAAAGAGCAGTGTGCAAGGGCCCAAAGATAGGGTTGTTAGTGCTGAAACCCTCTAGTTTGCCTTTAGTGATAGTCCTGCTGATATGCTAGAGATAAAGGCTGCTCAGGGTTGGCAAGTTTGGGATGCTACAGGATGATTCAAATTAGGCTCTACCAGATGCTGTGGTAATATATAGCCACATCAACGGCTGCTGTTGGGGTTGTACAAAAGTCAAAACACAGAAATCAAGATATCCCAACAGCACTGGGTCCTAAAATGAAGATATGAGTAGTTTTCATGTAAAACCCATAAGAACGGGGGGGGGGGGGGGGTTGTCTGATTATGTGGACACCTCTGTGGATGCCTGAAGAAAGTACCTATGAGGGGGAACCATACCTCATCATGCTGGTGATCCAGAATCTTTGCTCTGATGTTAAAAGAGGCACCCGCAAGGGCCAGGAGAACACACACAGCTCTGTTGGTGGCAGAGGCAGCAACACAGGCACAATCCCTTTCTCTTTTCCCTGCACTGATGACGAAAGGGTGGTGGTGCCAGTGTCCAGTCTGGAGAATGGGTTGGGCTGAATCATTCTCAATCTTATTTGTCCAGATTGCCCCAAAGCCACAGGGTACTGTAGAGGTTCCTGCAAATTCTGGAGGGCAAAGCTAATTTGAACAAACAAGAAACAAACAAAATGCCTGGAATTCTCACTGGAAACAGCTGTGCATCATTAATACAGCAAGCCTTTCATTCAAGGTGAGTCTAGGGTTTGGTGCTGGTGCAGACTATGTTCACCAAAAATCTCATACTCACTCAGCTTTATCAGAATTTTCACTGCTGTCCCCCTTTTACTCTCTGGTTTTTATTTATTTCGTGTCAAAAGCATTGGATAAACAAATACATTTTAAAATGATGGGGGAAAAAGGAAATCACAAGCAACTAAATAGTTTTAGACCAAAAGTGGGCAACAGCAACCGCATTGTCATCTAGAACCTATGACCACTGCATTGTTAGTACTACTTCCTTCTAGCACCAGCTCATAGAACTGGAAGAGATCACATGGACCGTCTAGCCCAACCCCCTGCCATGCAGGAAAAGCACAATCAAGGCACCCTCGGCAAATGGCCATCCAGCCTCTGCTTATAAACATACCTAGCTCACTCAATTTATCAATGAATCATAGCAAAATCCATAGTTTTGGCCTCCAAACCTGCGCTTGACTTTGACATGTTAGATGTGGCTTTTTCCTAATATGATCACCAACCAGTAGATGGTGCTCTGTCCACATAAGATTCTGGGTTGTCTTAGCCTTTTTAATACAACACAGATGAGAGATGTGGCATGCGTTGACTGTAAATTGTGTTAAGCTAAGACAGGACACTTCTTCTAGGACAGTGGTTCTCAATCTGTGAGTCCCCAGGTGTTTTGGCCTACAGCCCCCAGAAATCCCAGCCAGTTTACCAGCTGTTAGGATTTCTGGGAGTTGAAAGCCAAAACATCTGGGGACCCACAGGTTGAGAACCGCTGTTCTAGGATCTCCATCCATACCACGGGATGCCACTATCAAGGTATTTTGGTTCATTCCATGATCTGGCAGCTAGAAGTTCTGTTTATGTTCTGGGAAGATCCGGCCCATTGATGACAGTGGGGGAACTTGTGAGGCTCCTCTTTCCGTTATTTTTAGGGCTATCAGGACAAAAATGGCCACACTTGGAGGACACATTTACAACTGTAAGCCCCCCATGTTTCAAAATGTTGGGGTCATTCACTGATCTTTAGGAATTTTTTTTAAAAAACAATGGGATATGCTGCCTTGGAATGTGTTGGAGTCTCTTTTTCTGGAGATTTTGAAACCAAGATTAGATGCCATCTTTTGGGAGTGATGTACATGGAAGAATGGGGTTAAACTGGATGAGCTTTGTGTTCTATGAGAATTTATCAAATTCACAAATTCCTTGATGTTAAAGATGTAAACAATCCATTTAAAAATCAGTGTTGCTACTGTTATCCTGCATTAGAACTTTGAGTACTTAATTCTTTGGAATTTGGCTGTGAATCCCTGCATGGTTCATGGTCTTATTGGTGCATTAGTTTTGACACTTCAGTGGTAGGTAGTCACAACATGTTCAATAAATATGGCCTGTGCAAATCATAGAGAAAGAGAGCCAGTGATTTGAATGTTGGACTATGTTGGACTATTACTCTGGAGACCAGGGTTTTAATCCAGCTCAGTCATAGAAACACACTAGTGATCTCAGGCACATCACATTCTCTCAGGGCACTTTCAGACAGGCACTAAATCTGCTTTGGCATGAATTACCATCCTCACTCCCCCCCAAAAAACCCGGGCTTTCCGGCGGGGTGGCTACATGCAGACACATCAACGTCCCCCAAATGTACCCCTCCCCGGGTCTCCTGGAATGTCATTTCCTTGTGCCAGGAGGGCATGAGGAGGAATGTAATGGTGGCCAAGTAAGGTCTATTTTGTTTTTAGGGGTACATTTGTGTTAGGGGAGAGGGGGTGGGTGCCCCTTTGGTTTTTCGGGCTCCTGGAGCCTGACAAACTGAGATGGCTGTGTGGATTGTACCCAGGGAATCACATGGTGCAGTTCCCTGGCTCAATCCACACATGACCCACACCTGGTAAGACCTGGATCTTATCATAAGACCTGGATCTTACCAGGTGTTTAATTCAGTTTTACAGGAAGTGTTGTTTGGATACCTCCGGTAAAACCAAGACAGGTACCAGTTTTTGGGCCTCTCTGGATGGGCCCTGAGTCTCAAAGAGAACCAAAGACAAATCTCCTCTAAACAAATCTTGCATTGGGTTGCTGTGAGTTTTCCGGGCTGTGTGGCCATGTTCCATAAGCATTCTCTCCTGATGTTCCACCTACATCTATGGCAGCCATCCTTAGAGGTTGTGAGTTTTGGCCATGAAAGCCTTCGACAACACAAGTCTTGCATTGCAGGGAATTTAGATAGTTTTTGTAGTCCCTTCCAATTCTTAAGGTTCTGCTATTTGAATATGCCATCACAGATGAATGACATAACTTATGTGAGAAATTAGAAATGATATCAAGAGTCCTATTTCTTAGCTTAACAGCCTAATGAATGCTGTGAACTAGAACTCAGTACTCTGCAAAGATTGAGTACTGAGTGTAGGAGTGGAAACTGGCTAACATGACCAAAATAAACACAATAAATGTTATGTCAATATCAGTCCTGGTGGATAATCTTCTGATTTTGGCTCAGCAAATTGGTAGAGACCACTCTTAAAGCGGCCAGCTTCAACATCTCTGGTAGTTTGCGCTTTCTAGGAGGAATGCTTCTTCTGTTGTATACAAAAGCCTGCATACCCTCTAAAAACAGTGGTAACTGGTGGTTCCAATACCAATGGCTGATGAATCCATGCTGGGATTCAGTCTATATTCAATCTGATGAAGTTATCCAAGAAGCCATTTTGAATGGCTTCTTTAAACATTAGACTAAAACCCAGATATGGCATTTGAGTCATTAGCCTCCATTACTAACCAGGAGGAGGAGGAGGAGGAAAGCAGTGGTATAGCTACTCTATTATAACCCTTAAAACCGAAGTGGCAAAACCCGTACAATTCTCCCCCTCTTCCATCTCAATGGTCCTTGCTTTTTATCTGTTAGGTGCATGCCAAACATTGCATGACTCTCCCTGAATCTGAGTATTCAAAGTCTAAAATGTGGCAGAGGCTAAGGACATTGGTTTAACAGTGCTTTTCTGCCTTCAAGTTGACTCCAATACATAGTATCAACTTGAAGGATTTGGGATATGATTTATTCAGAGGAGATTTGGCATTATTTTCCTCTAAGGCTGAGAGTATGTGACTTGCATAAGGTCATCCAGTGGGTTTCCATGGCTAACTAGGGATTTGGACCCTGGTCTCTTGGAGTTCTGGTTTAACACTCAAACAATTACACTATGCTGTTACATAGATCACTTTGAAAATCTGAATAATCCCTTGTTCTCTTCTTCCCACTCTCAAAGAACTAAAGAAGTACATGTGCCTTTTTTCTCCTGCAAAGATAATTTGATTGAAAAATAATTACAGCAATGGAAGTCCCTTAATCCAGTATTTTGTTGAAATAAGATAAGATACCAAACACAGCCAACTTCACCTCTCTGACAAGGCCAGCTTTGGCTAGCTTTGCCAAGTGGCCACGATTGAAAACAACAGCAACCTGTCACCTTTACTATGGAGATATCAGTAGGTGGAAGTTTTCATGACATGAGTTAATATCACCTTCTAATTGCCACAGATCAAATTGCCATACAAAGAATAGATCAGGAACAAAAGCAGGCAATTCTAGCCTTGGCTCATTCACAAGTCTGATGTGCTTACTCTAATGTGATGTCACAACTCCAATCTGTTCTGAGATCCTCAGCAAAGAAGATCTTAAGACCTGCAAAGCTGTGTTCCCTAATGGGCCTTCTATTCCCTCATCTCAGATTAATAATTCAAAGCTTCAGTTCTGTATGTAGCCCACTTCACTCATACAGATGAATTGTACTGTGCACACAGTGTTGGCTTTATACACAAGTTAAGGGCCAAATGCAACTGACAGTTCCAACTAGATTAGACCCATTGAATCAACCCAACTTAATCAAATGCTGACTCATAAAATTCTCATTTGATGCAGTGACACTATTTAATTGGGACTACAATTGGATTTAGTAAACAAGTACATATCATAAATGCACCAAATTTCATCTGATCATGGACAATAAACTGGGTTCATAGTTGGATGGAAGACTGCCAACAAATATTATGTGTCTGGGTCTAAAAGAGGAAGATGAAGATGAAGATGAAGATGATGATGATGATGATGAAGGAGGAGGAGGAGGAGGAGGAGGAGGAGGAGGAGGAGGAGGAGGAGGAGGAGGAGGAGAAAACTTTATTTATATCCTGTATCTATCTCCCTGAGGGGACTCAGGGTGGTTACATTTTAGTGGAAGGAACAGGAAAATCACCTCTGATTATTCCTTGCACAAGAAAACCCCTTGAAATTAATGAGGGTCACTAAGTTAGCAGGTATCTTGATTTATTTACAGTTTAAGGTAGTAGATTATTAGGAATCTTTAATGCTTTTGACCCTCTGGAATCTGACAATTAAATTTTAATCCGGTGCATCATACAGGATTACAGTGTAAAGGAATACAAAGGTTTCTTCAGTCACACTACTTGGAGAGACCAAGCTGACATGAACAGTTTGTTACATGTAGGTAAGCTATTTCCTAACTTGAACCTTTGCTCCAAGGTACCCTTTAAGAGCAGAGGAGGATCCATGCTAGATCCAACTGAAGGTCTGTGTAGGCAAATCTTTGGAAGCCTGCAAACTGGACAGGACCTGCTGCTCATGTCTCCCAGAGATAATATATTTAAGGGGGTATAATTTCCAGGTGAGTGCAATAAAATGGAGAACACTATCCTCCCAAATAAGACTTCTTCCCTCCTAAAATAAGTCTTTCAACAGGACTCATATATCTAGCATTGCAGTAATTTAAAACTTCAGTTGAGCATTTAGAAATGGGTTTAGATATCAAAAAATGTAAAGTTATCAAGAGGAGAGAACAGCAAAGATACAAGTTTTAAAGAGGAATGATTTTTAGTATCTCACTTTCTGCAGTGCTTCAAATTTGGAGACTAAAAGAAAATTATATGGGGGTGATTTTGTGGGGAGGAATGGACCCATTTTGCATCTCTTGTCGCTAGGTCCGGGCTGTGGCGCAAGCTGGTGAGCAGCCAGCTGAGACCAATCACTCTGACCAAGAGGTCATGAGTTCGAGGCCAGCTCGGAGCCTGCGTTTGTCTTTGTCTTTGTTCTATGTCAAGGCATTGAATGTTTGCCTTATATGTGTAATGTGATCTGCCCTGAGTCCCCTTCGGGGTGAGAAGGGCGGAATATAAATACTGTAAATAAATAAATAATAAATACTCCCAGTATATAATGCTTCTGACTTTGACATTTAGAGATATCATGACCAATAATCAACTTTTTGATCCCAAACCTAGAGGTTCTTGTTCATGTAAACCTGCTGTAATAGCACTGAGGGAAGATAAAGGTACTTCAATCAAAATTTGTGACTTTTCAGGGCATGGTTTACCTGGCATTGAGCCATGACAGTTAAAATGGTGTCAAACTGCATTGATTCTACAGTGTAAATAGGGTCTTCATAGACTGGGGTCAACTTGGCGTGTTCCTACATGGCAGCAGATTGGACTGGTTGGCCCTTGTAGTCTGTTTCAACCCTATGATACCATGAAGACACAATTCTGTGAAGACACCACAATTCAAGCAGATATTAACAAGCTGGAACATGTCCAGGGAGGGGTGGCTAAAACAGTCAATTTTCTGGAAGCCAAGCCCAATGAAGAGCAGTTTGGGGAGCTGGGTATGTTTACTGGGTTGCTATGAGTTTTCCAGGCTGTATGGCCAAGTTCCAGAAGCATTCTCTCCTGATGTTTCACCTGCATCTATGGCAGGCATCCTCAGAGGTTGGGAGGTATATTGGAAACTAAGCAAGGGAGGTTTATATATCTGTGGAAGGTCCAGGGTGGGAGAAGGAACTCTTGTATGTTGGAGGTAAGTGTGAATGTTGCAGTTAATCACCTTGATTAGCATTGAAAAGCCTTGCAGCTTCAAGGCCTGGCTGATTCCTGCTTGGGGGAATCCTTTGCTGGGAGCCTCACCAAACTACAGATAGCAGGATTCCATAGCATTGAACCAAGGCAGTTAAAGTGGAATCAAAGTGGTGTCGAAGGCTTTCATGGCCAGAATCACTGCGGTGCTGTGAGTTTTCTGGGCTGTATGGCCATGTTCCAGAAGCATTTTCTCCCGATGTTTCTCCCACATCTATGGCAGGCATCCTCAGAGGCTGTGAGGTTTGTTGGAAACTAGGCAAGTGGGGTTTATATATCTGTGGAAGGTCCAGGGTGGGAGAAAGAACTCTATCTGTTTGAGGCAAGTGTGAAAGTTGTGATTACTTTGATTAGCACTGAATAGCCTTGCAGCTTTAAAACTTGACTGCTTTCAACAAAGGATTCCCCCAGGCAGGAAGCAGCTAAGTTTTGAAGCTGCAAATCCGTTCAGTGCTAATCAAGGTGGCCACCTGCAACACTCACACCTCCCTCAAACAGAAAAGAGTTCTGGAGCATAGCCATACTGCCCAGAAAACTCACAGCAACCCAGTGATTCTGGTCATGAAAGTCTTCGACAACACATGGCCAAATCATTCTAAACCAGGCATGGGCAAACTTCGGCCCTCCAGGTGTTTTGGACTCCAACTCCCACAATTCCTAACAGCCAGTAGGCTGTTGAAGTCCAAAACACCTGGAGGGCCGAAGTTTGCCCATGCCTGTTCTAAACTGTCGATTTAGTGTAGTTTGGCGCCACTTCAACTGCCATGGCTCAGTCCTACAGAATCCTGAAAGTTGTCGTTTCACATGATTGTGTACGTCTCTGCAAAGACTGTTGGTGCCTCACCGGACTACAACTCCCAGGGTTCCATAGTACTGAGCCATGGCCGTTCAAGGTGAGAAAGGCCTTGAGGTAGAAAGGGCAGCTGAGACCCTCCAAAGTGCCACTCCATACCTCACAACCTCTGAGGATGCCTGCCATAGATGTGGGCGAAACGTCAGGAGAGAATACTTCTGGAACATGACCATACAGCCCGAAAAACATACAACAACCCTGCCCCTCCCCTTCCCGCGTGGACACTCAATACCCACACAACCTTCTCCACCGAGATTAGAATTGCTCTCGCCCTCCCGAGCTGACTCTGCCAGAAGCCGGTGGCCGTGACTTTGACCTCAGTGCAGCCACCGGGGACAATTCCTCTCTCAGAAGCAAGTGGCGTTGGGATCGTTTCTCCTTCCTTCTTTTGATGTTAATGGGGGAGACCTTGGCACATACTTCTGTGTTGTGGTTCGAAGCCTGAACACGATGAGTCTTGGGGTGCAAGGGAAGCAATTGGACTCCAATTGAATAATGACATTCCCACCCGCGTTAGAAGCGCTTGCAACAGTATCTCTTGTCTGCCTCTCTCTTTCCCCGAGTGTCTGCCGCTGGGAGTAGAAGTGGTCCCGACCCTGAAGGTTTGCCCACCTCCCTTTTCCCTCCTTGGCCGACTTGGCGGAGGTCAGTCGTGTGTCTCCATTGTGCGGCCACGCGCCCCGCGTCCATCAGCCGCCTGAGGCCGCCAGCTCAGCTCCTGAAGGCAGGCAGCAAGGAGGAGGAGGAGGAGGAGGAGGAGGAGGAGGAGGAGGAGGAGGAGGAGGAGGAGGAGGAGGAGGAGGAGAGACATTCTTTCACCCAGAAGACGAACCAAGCCCCTGGGGTTCTCAACAAGGTCTAGAGCAGGCACGGGCAAACTTCGGCCCTCCAGGTGTTTTGGACTTCAACTCCCACAATCCCTAACAGCCGGTAGGCTGTTATATACTAACCTGTATTCTATGTGTATGTTGATTGGCCAGTTTGACTGTATCTCTTTGGTGTGAGAGGGGTTATAGACATGTGATTGTACTGAGCATGTTCAGACTCAGGACTCCATTTTGTATTCAGTCTGCTTAACACCTCATTGGAGGTGGATGTGTGTCTGTTTTACACTTCAGAAGAGTTGGATGCATGTTTGCATCAGACCTCAGTGGAGGTGGATGCATGTTTGGACTTCAGTAGAGAAGTATGACCTATGGACTTCAGTGAGTACAACTATATCTACAGACTATGGACTATTGATTAAGAATGATACCCCATGTACTCAACACACAGAGAACTACATCCTATCTATAACTGAACTTTAATAAGAAATGTGCCTGTATGGTAAATTATTACAAGATGTTTGTGAGTAAACAAGATGTGTTATTTTTCAAAGAAAACTGTTTTTTATCCCTGAGTGCATATTTTAAACTAAGAGGTTTCAAGGGAGTGTTTATCTTCTGGGCAACTGCAACTACAATTTCGTCTTCAAAGAAACAACCATCCTCTTCTAACTAAATATATTTTTGTAGTGGCATGTTTTTGTCCTCGGCTGTTCAAAGACCTGGTTCTTCAGTTTAACAGGAGTACCTCTGGTGTTGCTCTAAGAAGGTCCTCCATTGTGCATGTGGCTGGACTCAGGTTGCATGGTAATAGGTGGTCTGTGGTTTGCTCTTCTCTACACTCGCATGTCATGGACTTCACTTTGTGGCCCCATTTCTTAAGGTTGGCTCTGCATCTTGTGGTACCAGAGCACAGTCTATTCAGTACCTTCCAAGTCGCCCAGTCTTCTGTATGCCCTTGAGGGAGTTTCTCATTCGGTATCAGCCATGGCTTTTGGTTCTGGGTTTTAGCCTGCCACTTTTGCTGAGGTATTCTGTGTCCCACACCACTGGAAAATTATCCTGTTTAGCTGATAATGCACCACCTGGCATCCACTGGGAATAACAGCCAATAAAGAACCAAGGCAATGACATCTCCAGCCTATCCCCTGTTCGGGTATCAACCAACAAACCAATGCCTTAAATTAAAAAAAACACTTTTCCCCTGGTGGCACAGTGTGTTAAAGCGCTGAGCTGCTGAACTTGCGGACCAAAAGGTCCCAGGTTCAAATACTGGGAACAGAATGAGCGCCCGCTGTTAGCCCCAGCTCCTGCCAGCCTAGCAGTTCGAAAACATGCAAATGTAAGTAGGTCAATAGGTACCACTCCGGCAGGGAAGGTAACGGCGCTCCATGCAGTCATGCCAGCCACATGACCTTGGAGGTGTCTACGGACAAAGCCGGCTCTTCAGCTTAGAAATGGAGATAAGCACCAACCCCAGAGTCAGTCACGACTGGACTTAACGTCAGGGGAAAACCTTTACCTCTACCTAAGATATATAGAGACACTCGCTGAGACTGGGTGCAGTTATTTCCAATACATTCTACACTAAAGATGTACAACGCCAGTGCAAACTCTGTCCCAACTTTTGCAAGATTGTGTTGTCGAAGGCTTTCTTGGCCAGAATCACGGGGTTGTTGTGAGTTTTTCAGGCTGTATGGCCATGTTCCAGAAGCATTCTCTCCTGATGTTTCACCTACATCTATGGCAGACATCCTCAGAGGTTGAGGGGTCTGTTGGAAACTAAGTGAGTGAGGTTTATACACCTGTGGAATGTCCAGGGTGGGAGAAAGAACTCTTGTCTGTTGGAGGCAAGTGTGAATGGTGCAATTAATCACTTTGTTTAGCACGGAAAAGCCTTACAGCTTCAAAATCTGGCTGATTCCTGCCTGGGGAAATTCTTTGTTGGGAGGTGTTGGCTGGCCCTGATTAATTCTTGTCTGGAATTTCCCTGCTTTTTGTGTCTTGCTCTTTATTTACTGTTCTGATTTTAGAGCTTTTTAAAATACTGTTAGCCAGATTTTGTTCATGTTCATGGTTTCTTCCTTTCTGTTGAAATTGTTCCCATGCTTGTGGATTTCAATGGCATCTCTATGTGGTCTGACATGGTGGTTGTTAGAGTGGTCCAGCATTTCCATGTTCTCAAATAATCTGCTGTGCCTAGGTTGGTTCATCAGGGGCTTTGCTATGGCTGACTTCTCTGGTTGAGTTAATCTGCAGTGTCTTTTATGTTCCTTGATTCATGTTTTGGCAACGCTGTATTTGGGGGTCCCTATGTAGACTTGCCAATAGCAGCATGGTATAGGGTAGACTCTTCCAAAGGTGAGAGGATCCCTCTTGTCCTTTGCTGAATGTAGCATTTGTTGGATTTTCTCAGTTTCTGCAGATAGTTTGTAGTTTGTGTTTCTTCATCAGCTTCCCTACGTGGTCAGTGGTTCCCTTGATGTATGGGAAGAACACTTTTCCTCTGGGTGGATCTTTGTCTTTACTCTCCTGGCTTGTTCTTGGCCTTGCAGCTCTTCTGGTGTCTGTGGTGGAGTCTCCATTGGCTTGGAGAGCCCAGTTTAGGTGCTTTAATTCTAGTGAAGTTGTACAACCTCAACCCAACGCCGGCGCAAACTCTGTCCCAACTTTTGCAAGATTTTTCATAAAGTTAAAATAAATCCCCACAGGGACCCACGCGCAGGCGCGCTACAAAACCCAACTGCAGGGCAAGTTGCCCGGAACATTCTTTGTTTCTGGACGACGTTCGGGGAATCCGGGCTTTTAGCAGGGAAACGGATTCCAAAATAAGTTAACTTCTCTTCTCTGCGTCCCTCCCTGGCCTCTCTCTCTCTCTTTTCCCCTCGCCTTTCTCTTCCGACGAGCGGTGCCCACTATTTATTTATCTTTATTCCGTCCCCCTTTCTTCCTTCTCGGGGCATTCATTCACCCTTTTCTTCTCCCTCTCGGGTCCCTTTGCCACCCACCCCGCGCGCCCTCGCCTGTTGCCGAGGTGTTTCTATACAAACTCCGGCGTCCAGTTGTCATATTAATTATTGCACGGAGTAATGACCGAAATCGTCAAAATAAGAGGGAGAAGCGGGAGACCTCGCTCGCCTTCGCCTTGCCCCCCGCCTCTTTCTCTTTTCCCCCTTCTTCTTCTTCTTCTTACCCGCTCAAAGATTCAGCAAAAGAGCTTTTTTTTTCCTGTGCGCAACAAAGCACTAATTGGGCTCCCGAAAATGCCCTGACAAGGCATGGAAGATAGGTTTCATAAAGCCCACAATTGCCAAGGGGGAGACGGCTCCCTCAATGGACCCCCACGCTTCTTTTCTAAACGCTCTTGCTGAGCAAAAAATGGACCGATTCTTCAATACTCTGCCCAGCAGAGAGGGAGAGGGAGAGGGAGAAAATGTCTTGGGCATTGTCAACGGCCTCCCCCCCCCCACCCAGTCTCTACTGCTTCTTCTCTTCTCTCCAACCCAGCTATTCATGCCTTCTATGTGCAGAATAAGCGGGGGTTTTGTGTATGTGTTTACCATGAAAAACCTTTTACTTTATTTTCACTCTTAAAGGATGGGGGGATGGATGGAAAGGGCATGTGCCTCAGTCCCAAGCTGCCTGGCCTACTGTAACAAAACCCAGTGTAACAAATCGTCCCTCCCGCCCCTTTCCAAAAGCTCCCAATCTATTGATTCCACAAGCCAACAAGTATTTTTCATCAGATATAATTTTAGGTCATTCTTAGAGAGGTTTTTTTTTGCCCTGAATTCAGATCTGTGTTTATTTTTTTTCTCTATCATGTGCAGTTTTTGCGATGAGGCTATTCAAATAATTAATGCATTTATGCACTGATATTGATTCTATTCTATTGATATCATTGCTTATGTCTGGGAAGTCAGACTTGGCCACAGTGGTCCATGCTCTTGTAACATCTCATATAGACTACTGCAATGCACTCTACGTGGAGTTTCCTTTGAAGACAGCTTGGAAGCTTCAATTAGTCCAACGGTAGCGTACTACTCCTCAGATACATCAGCTCCACTGGCTGCCAGTTTGCTACCAAGTCCAATTTAAAGTGCTGGTCTTGGCCTATAAAGCCCTATACGGTTCTGGTCCAACTTACCTGACTGAATGCATCTCCCTCTATGAGCCTATAAGAGCTTAAGATCAACTGGGGAGGCCCTGCTGTCTGTCTCAAGCTCTTTGCAAGCACGGCTGGTTGGGACAAGAGACAGAGCCTTCTCAGTGGTGGCCCCTTGGCTGTGAAACTCCCCCCCCCCCCCCCGCAACATCAGGCAGGCCCCATACCTTCTGGTTTTTAGAAAAATCTTAAAACCTGGCTTTTCTCACAGGTGTTTTGGTGAATAGGAAACTACTAAATGAGACTTTAACAGCTTGAATAATGAACTATGGAGTTTGGAAAATGATTTGGTTATGAGATCATGACTCGGCATTTTATTTGGTTTTAATCTATTTAATTGATTGATATGTGTTTTAATTGCTCATGTTTAGATTTTTGATATTTTGTTGAGATGTTTTTTAAACTTTGTAAGCCACCTTGAGTCCCCTCTGGGGTGGAGAAAGGCAGGATAGAAATGAAGTCAATAATAATAAAAAATAATATTAATTATTCGATTAGCCTCATTGCAAAAACTACATGTGATAGAGAAAAAATAAACACAGATCTGAATTCAGTGCAAAAGAATTCTCTAGGGATGACCTAAAATTAAATCTGATGAAAAATACTTGTGGGCTTGTGGTTAATTAGCTTCTATTGATATTGGTGCGTAAATGCATTAATTATTTGATTAGCCTCATTGCAAAAACTACACATGATAGAAAAAAACACAGATCTGAATTTGGCACAAAACCTCCATAAGAATGACCTAAAACTATATCTGGTGAAAAATACTTGTGGGCTTGTGGTTAATTAGATTCTATTGGTATCAGTGTGTAAGTGTATTAATTATTCAATTAGCCTCATCACAAAAACTGGTACATGAGAGAAGCCTCCCACAGGATGGTAAAACATCAAACATCCGGGTGTCCTCTGGGTAACGTCCTTGCAGACAGCCAATTCTCTCACACCAGAAGCGACCTGAAGCTTCTCGTTGCTCCTGACATGAAAAAAATCTCAAAGCTACACGTGATAGAGAAACATAAACACAGATCTGAATTCAGCACAAAAAACTGTATTAGAATGACCTAAAATTATATCTGAAGAAAAATTCTTGTTGGCTTGTGTTACACAAATATGATGTGAAATGTGCAGGCCTAACAGTATTCTGCTCTAATGTAACATTTGTCATATTTTTAAAAGTTGACATATTTAAAATCAGCATAAAATTGATTTAAACTGTGCTACTCTCATTTCTGATGATTACAAAAAGTTTGATTTTGTTGGCTTGTGCTTTTGGAAACTTCTTATAGATTAACGACTTATTGCCAGAGGTGATGGGGCATTTAATCATCATGCAGTAAGTTAAGACAGAGAGGGCAGCTTTAAAATATAATCAAAAGCAGAGGGGAGAGAAGGGGGTGCAGAAGAGTGCAAGGGCCCCTGGTTGCACTTCACCCTTCAGAAACAACAGCAAAATAATGAGGAGGGGGTTTCTTTAAGGGAAGCAGGAGAGGAAAATTTATCATTATGGGAAAATTAAGGACTCTTCACTGCAGGTGCAGAGCTAATGAAAGGGTCCTACAGGGGAGAGGGAGAGAAATGATGTTTTTCCAACTCCAATAGCTACTTCACGCTCATCAGTCATTTGAGGAGGAAACAGCAAACAAACTAATTCAGAAGCAGGATTTTGAAGGAAAAAAAAGATAACTGGTGGCTCATATACCTACTGGAGATCAGAATTTCAAAGTAATAATGGATGTTTGAAAACTTCTCCATCAGTAAAAGTTTGCAATGGATCCTGGCACAAAACTTTCTTGGGATAAATCACTTGTCTTTGTAATATTTATGAAGGTAATGCATATTAGCCTGCAGTCCCCAGGCACATTCACAGTGCAATTGCAGTAGCCGTGTTTTCTACTAAAAATAAGTCCCAGAACCTTATCACATTGAGATATAATTTGCCTACGGTATTGAGATGGGATGCATACGCTAATCATTCCTGATTCTTAAAGTTCTTATGTTTTGAAAATACTGCGTGGCTCCTCCATTCAAATTACTCCCTATGTCATTTTAAAAAATAAATCTAATATTGCACAGTGACGTAGCCTGGAAGTCTCAAACTACTGTTCTCCTGATATTTTAGCTGATGGTATGCATACTATCACACATAAAAACAGCAACATGTACAATAATAGTAAATTTTAAATACATGATTAGAATCCCATTTACAATCACATGTCCTATTTATCTAGAAGTAAATCTCTTGAACTCAGTGGAAATTATTTTTAAGTAGAGACAAAATCTGGGAATATGTTAAGATGTTAAGATGGTCCATGTTGTTGTATTCTCTATCTGGAGTTGTAAAAACTGGACAGTGAAAAAAAGTGATAGGAATAAAATCAACTCATTTGAGATGTGTTGCATGGGAGGAGTTCTGCAGATACTCTTTAAAAAAAAGACAAATAAAAAGATCCAGGAACAAATCAGACTTAAGCTCTTCCTAGAAGCTGAGATGAGTAAACTGAGGCTGTTGTACTTTGAACATATACTGGTTAGACATGACTCACTAGAAAAGGCTAGCATGCTTAGTAACTAGGAGGAAGCAGGAAAAGAGGAAGACTGCATTCAAGATGGATAGACTGAATCTACAAGACCTGGGTACGGTTATTGATTATAAAGTGGTTTGGGTTTCTTATTCATAGGGTCACTATGTCTTAAAGGCAGTTAATAATAACAAGAGACACATAGAATTACACTGTCACTCTCTTTTCATGGATTGTGCTGGTACTCTGCCCATCCACATGAACAGACAGGTATATTGAGAGCTAAGAGGGGGCCATGAAGAGACTTCCATCTTGTCTCTTTGCATCGGCTGAGGCCTCTCTCACCATCTCCAACTGACGCTCGGGTGCCAGAGCTAAGAGGGGGCCATGAAGAGACTTCCATCTTGCCTCTTTACATCAGCTAGAGGCCCCTATCCGCAATAACATGCTATGCTAGTTTTATATCTGGAGCAGAATGAAGAAGGCGGGGCCGGGAAGACATCTTTCCACCATGTCTCCTGTATCAATTTAATGATATAATGATATATAATAATATTATACTATACTAATATTATAATACATTGTATATACATGTAATATTAATAATAATATTATGATGTAATACAATGTAATAATTATTATAATTCACTATTATAATTGTATATTTATATTACATGCAATATTACTAATAATATTGCGATATAGTTGTATAATATAATATATTGTATGTATATATACTTGTAAACCGCCCTGAGTCCCCTTCGGGGTGAGAAGGGCGGTATATAAATGTCGCAAATAAATAAAATAAATAAATATTGCTATGAATATGGGCACAGAAGCGTAGAGTTGGAAGAGACCACAACAGCCATCCATTATAACCTGATGCCAATATGTGTGTTTTGTTCATATTCAGAATACCCCAGTTTGATCATGTATATTAACAAGGCTCTTTGCTGACCAATAATATATTAATCCTATTACAAACAGGCATTTTGATCCATGTTAGTATAGTTTAAAACCAAATATTTTGTATGCATATTAGATTCTGTTCTGGCATGACCTGGGCTGTGAGACTTTGGAGATGTCAGAATCAAGGATCTCTCAAGTTTGCTCCTGTTTTGTTCTAAGTATGGTCACTTATTCCAGGCTGAAGGAGGTAATAGATGGGATTTCTGCTGGATTGAACTGAAACTCCCATCACCTTCCACCAACATAGCCAATGGTAAGAGAAGATGGACAATGCAGTCCAGCAATGTTGGGAGAGCCACATATATACAACCTCTATCCTAGGCCCCTTTTACACTGCCATATAAAATCCAGATTATCTGCTTTGAACGTAGCTACCACAAATCTAAAATACATTCCAAAAACAAACCAAGAGACTGTGCAAAAAAGAACAAGCCCTTTAATGAAAGCCAGATGTCAGTTAGGGGAAAGGGTAGAGAGTTATTGTGCTCTTTGGGAGAGAATCAGACTTTGCCTGTTCTTCCAGGTGAGTCTTTTCTTGCTTGCTTCAGCAGCAAAATTGCTAGCTATGGTCCTGAAACTTTGCAACTGGCTCAGCATCTCTAGTCTTGTCCAGAGTCCTGACTGTGTGGACCTGTTCCTGATTAGACTGCAAGGCTTGGCTTCTTTTCATCTCACCCCAGTTGTTGCCTCTCTGTGATAGATCAGAACATACACCACACAGGCAGTAGGATGAGAATACTGAGGTGGTAAAATAAATATAAAAACCTTCCATTACCTTTCCTTTGCCCCCTCAGCTGCTGAAGCTGCTTAAGCAGTTAAGAAGGGAAAGGAAAGGGCCTGAGGCTGTTAAGAATGGTGGGAGTTGAAGTCCAAAACACCTGGAGAGTCCAAGTTTGCCCATGCCTGGTTTAGATGCTGTGTTTCTATATGGCATAAAGGGGTTGCACTAACCGGCCCTTGTGGTCTCTTTAAACTCTAGAATTCTATGAAATATTAGAACTTCTTTGGCACTCTTAGCGCAGTCTCCCTTCTCTCTCCACGTGGAAAAGATCTTGGAGTCCTCATGGACAAGAAGTTAAACATGAGCCAACAATGTGATCCAGTGGCAAAAAAGCCAATGGAATTTTGGCCTGCAATAATAATAATTTTATTTTTATACCCCACCGCATCTGGCTTATATGGGGCCAAGCCCAGGCAAAACAGACAATATAAAACACAACAATAAAACAAATCAATCAACAATAAAGCAAGTGTGGTGGAGGCTCCTTCTTTGGAGGCTTTTAAGCAGAGGCTGGATGGCTATCTTTTGGGGGTGCTTTGGATGCGATGTTCCTGCTTCTTGACAGGGGGTTGGACTAGATGGCCCATGACAGGCATGTAGCCGCGGGGGGTGGGGGGGCTTGAGAGGCTTCAGCCCTTCCCCCCCAAATTCTCAGGATGGTCGGCGAGAAGGCCTTACTGGTATTATTTAAACTGTTATGTTTATTCATATCATGATCTGATCACCATGCTCAATATATCCCATATGCAAGGGGGTATTGGGATAACAATACAAAATGTTTGCTAGGGTAGATCCTGTCTCACCCAGACTCAGCCCCCCTCCCCCCCCCCCATCAAAATCCTGGCTACAGGCCTGGCCCATGAGGTCTCACCCAACTCTATGAATCCATGATTCTGAGTTTCCTGAGGGGTGGAATTGTTGAGCAGTGGGATATGGTGCCCAGGAGGGTGATGGTCTCCTCATGGACAAGTTCTCTGGTGATGTCTCATACAGGCTGGATGGACGTTTATCAGGAGTGTTTATCAGTGGTTCTTGTTGGGTTATCTAAGCAATCATGCATGCATTTAAAATGTGGGATGGTTTGTGTAGTTAGTTTTGTTTGTTGCTTAGTAACCTGAGCCAAGCTGCGTTCCAAAGTTGATGGTACTATTTTAGGGAAATGGGAAATGTGGGAAATAGGAGTATACTTCCTGGAGACTTACAGGAAGTGACATATGCCTTTAAAATTTGGGGCATAAAAGGAGAGACTTTCTTTTGTTCTTCCTCTTTTTGGCTCTCTTTGGCTCTTCATGCTCATCCTGCCATGCCATGCTGAAGTTACTCTTTGTTAAGAGATATGTAGCATCCTGAACTGTATTCTTTTGGAACTAAGATGTTTTTACCTGTATGACCATCATCATACAATATTGTGAGTAAACATATTTTTTGCTATTTTACTTTTGATGTCTCTGATGCTTATTTTATGCACATGACTCTTTTAAAGGAGGCTGGCTATTTTGCGTTTTCTCACCTCTGCTCACATAAGCCCCTAGTCTTCTGCGTTTTTGCTACTCTGCACCAATATCTAACCATATTGGTATCATAATCCTAACAGGTTATGAATATATATTCTTGTAAGCCACTCCAGCCCCAGGGGAGTGGTGGCATATAAGTTTGAATAATAAATAAATAAATAAAAATATTCCTAATATTCTCAACTTGTGGGGACCCTAGGTGTTTTGGCCTACAACTCCCAGAAATCCCAGCCAGTTTGCCAGCTGTTAGGATTTCTGGGAGTTGAAGGCCAAAAACATCTGGGGACGCCAGGTTGAGAACCACTAGTCTAGATGCTGTGTTTCTTCATGGTAGAAAGATTGCACTGGACAGCACTTGTCATCTCTTTCAACTCTAGGATTCTATGAGGTATTAGAACTTCTGTTCCCTTCTCTGGAGGCTTTTAAATGGAGCCCGGATGCCTCACTGTCGGGAGAGCGTTGTTTGGGGCCTCTTCCCACTCCGGAGGATGTTCCTGCCCCACGGGCGCCGTCCCTTCTCCTTCCTTCTCCTCCTTCTCTCCGGCGGAGGCGTCTGGGGCCGGGGCCGGACCCGGGTCTCTTTCCTCTGCACCCTGGACAACCCCGCGCACCTCGGCGGCCCCTCCCCCCTCCCCTCCCCCTCGGCCAATGAGCGCTCTCCGTTGCGCTCTTCCCTCCCCCTCCCCCCTCCCTTCCCCACGCGGTGGCCCATCCCAATTGTTTATTCAGCAGCTGGGCCAACGGCACGCGCCGGGCGCACGCACTTGCAACAACAAAACCTTGGGAGAGGGAGGGGGGAGAGGAGGAGGGGCCTCGTGCGGCGGTTCTGGGGAGGGAGGGGGAGAGGAAGAGAACGTCCATCCATCCCCAACATACATTCCCCTCACGAAAAGGGGGGTCTGGAGGGAGTGTGGAAGGCGCAAGGTGCATCAGGGAGGGAGGAAGAGGAGGAGGAGGAGGGGGCGGGGGAGCCGGAGTGTGAAAAGGCAAAGCGGGGAGCCCCGTCCCTTATAAGAGAGACAATCTCCGAGGCTCTTTTGGCAAAAGCGGGCTCCCCACACGCGAGCGCCACGAGCCTCCGAGATGGACAGCGCCCTCCTCCTCCAGCAGCCTCCTCCTCCGCCGCCGCCCTCTTCCTTCCTGCCGCCCGCCTGCTTCTTCGCCTCCCAGGCGCAGCTCAGCCCGGCGGGCAGCCAAAGCAGCAGCCAGGGCTCCCCCTCTTCCTCCTCCTCCTCCTCTTCCTCCGCCTCCTGCAAAGCGGCCCCGAAGCAGCAGCAGCCTCAGCCGCAGCCTCAACCTCCTCCTCCGGCGGCGCAGCTCAAGCGCCCGCGCTCCTCCTCGCCGGAGCTGATGCGCTGCAAGCGGAGGCTCAACTTCAGCGGCTTCGGCTACAGCCTCCCTCAGCAGCAGCCGGCGGCGGTGGCGCGGCGCAACGAGCGGGAGCGGAACCGGGTCAAGCTGGTCAACCTGGGCTTCGCCACCCTCCGCGAGCACGTGCCCAACGGCGCCGCCAACAAGAAGATGAGCAAAGTGGAGACGCTGCGCTCCGCCGTCGAGTACATCCGCGCCCTCCAGCAGCTCCTGGACGAGCACGACGCCGTCAGCGCCGCCTTCCAGGCCGGGGTCCTCTCGCCCGCCGCCCTCGCCTCGCCCTCCCGCTACTCGGCGCAGCCGCAGCCGCCCCACGGGCTCAACTCCATGGCCGCCTCGCCCGTCTCCTCCTACTCCTCCGACGAGGCCTCCTACGATCCGCTCAGCCCCGAGGAGCAGGAGCTGCTCGACTTCACCAACTGGTTCTGAGCAGGTGGGTCTGGGGGGCTCTTCCAGGGGCAAGAGCATTGGGAGCAGCCAGGGGCCAACTTGGGCCCTCCACTCCTCAACTCCTCACAATTCATAACAGCCTCATGGGCAAACTTGGGCCCTCCAGGTGTTTTGGACTCCAACTCCTACCATTCCTAACAGCCTCAGGCCCTTTCCTTTTCCCCCTCAGCCGCTTAAGCGGCTGAGGGGGAAAAGGAAAGGGCCTGAGGCTGTTAGGAATGGTAGGAGTTGGAGTCCAAAACACCAGGAAGACCCAAGTTGACCCATGCCTGATTTGGAGGCACATAGAGCGCCTACTTCACAGGACTCAAGGGAAAGTGTCTCTCCTTGGAGAACCTTACAGTCCAAAACATGATGGTAAACGTGGCAGAGTTTGTATGTTTTGAGTGTTGAGGTCGCCATCATTTTGAGTGTTGAGGTCGCCATCATTACAATCAAAACCCTTATGGTGCATGTGGTGGGAGAAGATGCAGGTAGAGGGGGAATTCTGGACAATATCATTTGGAGATACATTTCGGAAATAACCGCAACCACTCTCTGGCGGCATAATCTTATGGAAATAATTGGCAATCATAACCTTATTGAAAAGGAAAAAATGATGTCACATCTGTGAATCTCCATGAACATGTGGAGACCAGCTTCTGAAAACCACTAATCATAGAACCATAGAGTTGGAAGAGACCGCGTGGGCCATCCAGTCCAACTCCCTGCCAAGAAGCAGGAAAATCAAATTCAAAACACCCCCGACAGATGGCCACTCAGCCTCTGCTTAAACACCTCCAAAGAAGAAGTCTCCACCACACTCAGGGGCAGAGACTTCCACTGTTTAACAGCTCTCACAGTTAGGAAGTTCTTCCTAATGTTCAGGGGGAGAAAAGCAAGAAAAGCATGACCTTGTTAAAAGTCAACCCTTTGAGCAAGTGATATTCACAAACATTCATGCAATGGCACACAGGTAACCCAGCTGTTAAACTGAAGAACCATGTCTTTGAACTGCCAAGGACAAAGACATGTCACTACCAAAATATATTTGGCTAGCAGAGGATGGTTGTTTCTTTGAAGCTGAAATTGCCCAAAACATATACACTCCCTTGAAACCTCTTAGTTTAAAATATGCACTCAGAGATAAAAAAACAAAGTCTTCTTTGAAAAATAACATATCTTGTTTACTCATAAACATCTTGTATTAATTCACCATACAGGCACATTTCTTATTAAAGTTCAGTTATAGATAGGATGTACTTCTCTGTGTCTTGAGTACACAGCGTATCACTCTTAATCAATAGTCCATAGTCTTTAGGTATAGTTGTACTCACTGAAGTCCATAAGTCATATTTTTCTATTGAAATTCAAAACAGCAACATACATCCATCTCTGCTGAGGTGTTAAGCAGACACATCCACTTCCAATTAAGTGTTCACCAAGCTTACACAAAATGGAGTCCTGAGTCTGAACGTGCTCAGTATAATCACATGTCTATAATCCCACCCACACCAAAGTGGTACAGTCAAACTGGCAAATCAACATACACACAGAATACAGGTTAGCAAATATATACATTAACAAATGAATAGTGAAAGGCCTGGGAGGTTGTTATTTCCAACAGCCCATGTGCAGGGCGCTGGGGAAAGTGCCTCTCGAAAACCTTACAACCTGATAGGACAAATGCTGGTGTTTAAGGGGGAAGCAGACAAGAGTAGATTGAGGGCCCCATTGGTAATATTATCTGGAGATGCATAAAGCTACCAGTGCACAAGACACTATTGAAATTGTCTCTGCTTGGAGAGTCTTACAGTCCAAAACATGATGGGACAAATAGCAGAGTTTGGGTGAGATGCAGGTGGAAGTGGGAGTTGAGGGCTGCATTGACAGTATTGTGTGGAAAAACATGGGAATACCAATATACAGGATTCTGGGGAGACTGCTTTTTCAAGGTCTCTGCTTGGATCCTACAATCCAAAAACACTATGGGACAAGACACCCGTGTGCAAATGATGATGATGATGATGATGATGATGATGATGATGATGATGATAATAATAATAATAATAATAATAAAGCTTTATTTATATCCTACCATCATCTCCCTGAAGGGACTCAGGCAGCTCACAAAAAGCACCCAATAGTACAACAATATACAAATACAACAAGATACAAAAAGATAAAAACCAGTAACAATAAAATTTACCCAACAATTTTATTTAAAACAACAATTAATGTAAAATATATCATAAAGCCCAGCAAAGGCTGTCTTTATGGGTCCTTAGCATGAGGAGACTGCCATTCCATTAATTTCCATGGAGGTTGAAAGATCAGTATTCCACAAAAGCTCCTCTGCCCATTGGATGGAATGGTGGTGGGCTCAATTTTCCAAAGCTTGTAAGGAGGGTCAATTGGTTAGTGTTCTAGGTGTAATTTGTGGGAAAGAAGTCAACTTTTGGCCTTCATTTGTGGTGAAATTTTGTAAACCAGTAAGCCTTCTGGAAGTACTGCTGAAGTAGATTGAATGGGATCAATCAGTAAAACAGCAGGACCCTGGGTTTCTGTATGCCACAAAATGGACAGTAGGCCTGGAAATGCTCCATTGGGAACAACAGTGAAACTAGTGTAGAGTAACTTGTGGATTGGACTGAAAGCTAGGCCCACAATAGTCTGAAATGTGTTAAACATGTTATTGATTTCCCAATCTCCTCTTAAACAAGAAGTGTATCACAACCATTTAGTCAATCAATAAGACATTGGTTCAGTCATAGAGTGCATCATTTGCACTCTGGAAGTAAAAAACAAACAAACCCATAAATCATAAGTAGACATATCTTTATTCCTGTTGACTAGCATCCTTGTCCAAAAACCAAACAAACCCATTTACTTGAACAGAATATTGAACTTAAAGGATCCACAACCATATAGATAATACAAACTCCAGTGCATTCAGCATCCTGAATACTTCCCCTGCTAGCATTAGCAGAACAAGTGCTGATCATAAGCACAGTGTATGAGAGAGAGATAACTTACAGCCTGGGTTTGGTCAGTGCTTGAGAACACTGTGCATATGCATACCACCTTGAGGACCTCTGTAAGAGAAACACATAAATTACTTCCTAATTAAGTAAGTCCTTTATAGGGCGCAAATCAATGGATAACACAAGGAAACACATTTAGGATTGTAGTCTTATAGGCATTTTCCTAGGAGTAGGCCCTACTGAACCCAATGACTCTTCTCTTTTAGTAAATATTCATGGGATTGGTTTGTCAAGTGTTTTTAAGATAGAAATTTGATGTGGAAACACTGTATTCACTGGGAATTAGACTGTAGTTTTGAACAGCTTCCTTGAACATACCTAAATTAAATCCAAACATACCAACCTGCAGTACAGTCCTGTAGATTTCTGCTTAGAAATAGGGCCCACTGTTCACTAGGACTTACTCCCACCGTAAGTATCATTAGTCAGCTAAACTGACTTATGGACCTGGCTATGAAACTAGTTTGCTTCATTGAGTGGTTAAGGGAGCTGACAAGCCAAACCCAATTGTGTCGTTGTCCAAATACTACTGTTCTTGGAAGTTGCTGCCTTTCATCTTGGATTAAGCTTTGACACTGACCTTTCTCCCCCTTCTCTCTTTCTTTTGGTTGTACAGAACTTGTTGGAAAATCTCAACTGCCACTTTCTCCTTTTCATTGTGGAAAGGAGCATACAGTCGAACAGTGAAGCACAGAAGGAGTTGGACTTCTCCAAGAAATCTGAAGCACTCCGGGATTCTGCCTTTGCACTCCCTGCTGTTTGGCATGGCATGAAGCTCAATCTCTTGTAGGTTTATTGGGGAACAAGGCCTACTGAGTTGAATGGGGCTTCCTCTTTCCAAATAAATGTGCATAACAAGTGTTCAGCTTAAGGGCTTCAACCTTGCACAGGAGTAAGCCTTATTGAATTCAGTGGGATTCGTGTTACTCCCAAGTAAACATGCAGTGGTTCAGCTGCATTAGAACCAACAAGGGACCAATGATATGTTGGAGCATCGATCTGCCTAGTCTCTATTGCAAAATTTTAAAGAACACTGCCTGTTCCATATCAGTCTTCAGTAGAGCCATGAGCTTCCCTTCCTGTCAAAATAAACACAGTATTGCCCCTTTTGTCAAAGGGGCTTGCTCACTGCTTTATATTCCCAAATTGCAGTGCAATCTCAAGCAGATGTATGGAAACTATTTCCTAGTAAGTGACCTTAGGATTGCGGTCGTACAGACTGATCTTATGCACACTTACTACATTCAGTAAGATTTATTCTTAAGCAAATGTAAAAAGAATTGGAACCCTAGTTGCCTAATATAGTGGAGATTCTGAAAATCAAATCTACCCTGTATTCAAAGAATCCTCTGAAGTGTCCACTCTCCTGTTTACCATTCCCAGCTTAAAATGCTTCCAATTTTTCTTGTGAACTTTTTATTATATAAAAAGTCTATTTGTATCAATCCTAACCAATTTGGGGGATATATTAAGCTATTTTTGTATATAAGAGACAGAGAAATTTATAGACCTTTTTGTACAAATGGTTTAAAATGTGTATATCTTGATAACTTTTTACAAATATGTAATGCTTATTACCTCTTCATATCTAGATGCGTAGTCAACTTGACCTTACAACTGCCATGTTTTTGTTATGTGGTTTTGTAAAGGACTTGGAAATGCCTCCAGATGTACTTTAGCACCAATGTGTCTTACTTTTTTAAAGCAACTTTGCTAATGTATTAATAATGTTATTAAACAATGTTCAGAGTGAACAAAGTTTATGCAGCTATTGTCCAAACACAAAATGGCAGCTATTTATTTTACAAGCTGCTGCCTTTTGAAGAAAAAGAAAAGATGGGGGGGAAGAAAAACATTTACCACTGCCTTTTCAATGTGGTTTTATTACAAACTTACAAAAAGTCATGTATAACCATGTTTTATACAAGCTAGTTTGGTAATAAAACTTTTGTTTTCCATTAAAAATGTCTTCCTGATTCTGTATCTTGTATAAGATTGTTTTCTGTCATTAATGAATGGTATGTTGAAGGAAAAAAGGCAAACGTCAAGGAGGTGAAAGGCCCTTTGAGAGCAGAGGGTGGGATGTGCAGAGGGGTGTATAGGATTCATCTGGAAGTTTAAAGTAAACAAGAAACAATCAGGGCCAGCTAACACCTCCCAACAAAAGATTCCCTCAGGCAAGAAGCAGCCAGGCTTTGAATCTGCAAGGCCATGAAATGCTAATCAAGGTGATCAATTGCAATGTTCACACTTGCCTCAAACAGATATAGTTCTTTCTCCCACCCTGGACTTTCCACAGATATATAAACCCAACTTGTCTAGTTTCCAACAAACCTCATGACCTCTGAGGATGACTGCCATAGATGTGGATGAAATGTCAGAAGAGAATGCTTCTGGAACATGGCCATACAGCCCGGAAAACTCACAACAAACCAGTTATTCTGGCCATTAAAGCCTTCAACAACACAGTTTTTAAAAATCTTGCAATAAACTCTTTGTTTTTCTGTTTGCCAAATGTGAATTTGCTTAAGCGAAGCCTGTCTCATCGTCCTGCTGTGCGTTTAGAGTGCTTTCCTCCAAGAATGCAACAAAATCCACAAAGAAGAATGATACTTTTATAAGCCAACCAATACAGAGACTCCTTGAGAAATTCAGTTTTCTCTAAGAAAGCAGCAACCAGTTTTCAAGGAACAAGGACAGCTGGATTGCAAGTGAAGTTACTTTTGTGTTGCTAATGGAATTGAAATTTTATTACCTGGCTTTTATTGCCCTTTGTTCCAAGCCTCACATGGCCAAGAAGGAGTGGCCTTTGCCTGCCTTGAAATCCCTTAGTACACTCTTAACTGACAACAGAGAAACATCTCAGGCAGAATGTAGGCCTGTGGCTCTAATATCTTCACTTTTCCCCCCTCTCCTATGTGATAAGGTATCACTTTCTGTGGATCTTGGATTATATTTCTCCAAAGAATGGTTTCTAACAGAGAGGGAGCTCTTTTCTACATCTTTACTGGTGCTGATGTGGGCCACCTTTTGAGAGAAAAAATAGGGCATATAGGAGAGAATTATGCAGATTTCTAGACTTGCAGAAGAGATTATACAATTCCTACATTACTCTTTTGTGGATTGTGTAGTATTTTGTACCCTTGAACACATTTCTCCAAGGAATAATTCCTAACAAAGAGGGAGCTCTTTGTGTTGTCGAAGGTTTTCATGGCTGGAAACACTGAGTTGCTGTGAGTTTTCTGGCTGTATGGCTATGTTCCAGAAGCATTATCTCCTGACATTTTGCCCACATCTATGGCAGGCATCCTCAGAGGTTGTGAAGTCTGTTGGAAACTAGGCAAGTGGGGTTTATATATCTGTGGAAAGTCCAGGTTGGGAGGAGGAACTCTTGTCTTTTTGAGGCAAATGTGAATATTGAGATGGTAAGTTTGATTAGCATTTAATGGCCTTGCAGATTCAAATTCTGTATTCCATGTAGCTGTGGACAAGTCTACATAAGGACCACTAAATGCAGCATTGCCCAAACACAAATCAAGGAACATGAAAGGCACTGCAGACTAGTTCAACCAGAGAAGTCAGCCATAGCAAAACACTTGATGAAGACTCAGAATATTATTTGAGAACACAGAAATGCTGGACCACTCTAACAACCTCCATGTTAGACTACACAGAGAAGCCACTGAAATCCACAAGCATGTGGACCACTTCAACAGGAAGGAGGAAACCATTAAAATGAACACAATCTGGCGCCAAGTATTTAAAAAACTCTAAAATCAGAATAGGTAAAGGTAAAGGTTTCCCCTGATGTTAAGTCCAGTCATGTCTGACTCTGGGGGTTGGTGCTCATCTCCATTTCTAAGCCAAAGAGCCAGTATTGTTCGTAGACACCTCCAAGGTCTTGTGGCCAGCATAACTGCATGGAGTGCCATTACCTTCCCGCCAGAGCGATACCTATTGATCTACTCACATTGGCATGTTTTTGAACTGCTAGGTTGGCAGAAGCTGGAGCTAACAGCAGGCGCTCACTCCGCTCCCAGGATTTGAACCTGAGACCTTTCAGTCTGCAAGTTCAGAAGCTCAGTGCTTTAACATACTTCGCCACCCGGGCTCTCCAAAATCAGAATAGTAAGTAAAAAAAAAACATATTCAGAAAACGGGAGTTCCAGACAAGAAACAATCAGGGCCAGTTAACACCTCCCAACAAAGGATTCCCTCAGGCAAGAAGCAGCCAGTCTTTGAATCTGCAAGGCCATTGAATGCTAATCACTTGGCACTTTGTGAATTGATGGCAGCTTTATCTACTGTTGTTTTTAAAATTCTATTATTTTGATTTTATGCTATCTGTGCTGACAGGGGTTGTTATAATTTTAAGTGACTTGTTTTATACTTATGTACAATTTTTATTTGCTGTTTGTTATATGTTGCACCCTGCAGAGCCTTTGTAACATGCTCAGAGTCCCTTCGGGTAGATGGTGGTGGGATAAAAATAAAGTTGCTGTTGATGATGAGGATGATGATGATTATTATGATTAATCAAGCTGGCCATTTGCAACATTCACACTTGCCTCAAGCAGACAAGAGTTCTTTCTCCCAACCTGGACTTTCTACATATAAACCTCAATTGCCTAATTTCCAACAAACCTCACAATCTCTAAGGATGCCTGCCATAGATATGGGCGAAACGTCAAGAGAGAATGCTTTTGAAACATGGCCATGCAGCCTGGAAAACTCACAGCAAGCCAGGGAGCTCTTTCATACACCTTTCTCCAGTACTGACCACTGGGCCATCTTTTTGATAAAGCAGGAGAGAATGAGGAGGAGATCTGGTCCTGCAGGAGAGGAGATAGGACTGTTACATCTAACAATTTCACTATCCGATCATCCTATCATGTGTGTGTATGTGTGTGTGTGTGTGGGGGGGGGGGGGTTATCAGGCAACGCACATACAATTCGGGTTACACAAGTGCTTTTTGATGGAGGGAAGAGAAAAAACAAGAAGCCGAGCCAAAGCCAGTAGGCAGTGAAGCAGAAATGTGCGCTCAGATTCAAAACGCAGAGGGGAGTTTCCCCCCTTTACCTTCCTCCAACAGCGTGATCTGCGTGTAAAAGTACCCAATTACCAAGATTCAAAAAGAAATTGGGTCTCTTCCCCCTCCCCCGCACCTATTCCCCCTTCTCTCTCTCCATCTCTCTCTCTCTTTCTTTTTCTGGCGACTCTCCTTGTTGTCGGTTAGTAAAGACGTGACTAGAATCCGCCTCGGGTTCCTTTGCCCCCCCCCCCCTTTCGCCACCCCTTTGCTTGCAAATGCAGTTGGCGTGCACCAAACCAGGCGGAAAGGAAAATGCCAAACGCACCCTTAAAAAAATAGAAAGAAAAGAAAAAATCAGATTTTTAAAAAATGCCCCTGCAATCCCGCGCTGTTTTTAAAACGCCCGCATTGTTTGCGCAGAGAGGATAGCGGAATTTTATTTAATGTGTCAGCATCGCATTGCCATACATTCTTCGCCCCCCCCCCCCTTCTCCCTCATTTCCCCTATTAATACGTTGGCGGGGAGGGTCTGGAAGCCCAAAGGCATCCCTCGATGGCCCACGACTTCAAGACAAGCGCGCATTGTTGCAGCCCATCTCGGGACTATTGTTTAATTAGGGAAATCATAACGGTTAGCAGGCCTCCGTTTTCCGTGTGTGTTTTCAAAAAAGGAAGGAAGGAAGGAAGAAAAAGGCGGGCCCCCGAATTGTGATTTGTTCCTTCGTTTTTTACAAGTCTAGAGAGATAAGGTATGCAAAGAAAACTAAGCCGGTGTTTTATAGCTTTGAATAAACATAGCATAAGGTGAATGCTTCCTTAGGATGCTGGAGAGCAGTGTTTCCCTTCCTATTTTACATTCATAGACTTTGGCCCCACTTTAACTGCCCGGGCTCAATGCTATGGGGTCGTGAGAGTTGTAGTTCTACAAGGTTCTGCCAAAAAGGGCTGGTGCCTCACCAAACTACAGATCCTAGGATTCCATAGCACTGAACCAAGGCAGTTAAAGTGGAGTCAAACTTGTCGAAGGCTTTCATGGCCGGGCTGTATGATCATGTTCCAGAAGCATTATCTACTGACGTTTCCTCTGCATTTATGGCAGGCATCCTCAGAGGTTGTGAGGTTTGTTGGAAATTAGTCAAGTGAGATTTATTTATATATCTGTGGCATATCCAGGGTGGAAAAAAAAAGAACTCTTGCCTGTTTGAGGCAAGTGTGAATGTTGCAATTGATCATCTTGATTAGCATTGAATAGCTTGGCTTCTTCCAACAAAGGATTCCCCCAGGCAGGAAGCAGCCAAGCTTTGAAGCTGCAAGGCTATTCAATGCTAATTAAGATGACTGAGTGCAACATTCACACTTGCCTCAAACAGACAAGAGAGCACTTGATGAACCAACCTGGACACAGCATATTATGGAGAACACAGAAACGCTGAACCACTCTAACAACCACAATGTCAGGCTACACAGAGAGGCCATTGAAATCTATGGGCATGTGGACAATTTCAGCAAAAAAGGAGGAAACCATGAAAATGAACAGAATCTGGCTACCAGTATTCAAAAACTCTAAAATCAGAACAGTAAATAAAGAACAACATTCTGAAAACAGGGGAAATCCAGACAGGAAAGAATCAGGGCCAGCTAACACACCCCAAAGAATTCCCCCAGGCAGGAATCAGCCAGGTTTTGAAGCTGCAAGGCTTTTCAATGCTAATCAATGTAAGCAATTGCAACACTCACATTTGCCTCCAACAGACAAGAGTTCTTTCTCACACCCTGGACCTTCTACAGATATATAGACTCCACTTGCCTAGTTTCCAACAGACCTCACAACCTCTGAGGATGCCTGCCATAGATGTGGGTGAAAAGTCAAGAAAGAATGCTTCTGGAATATGGCCATACAGCCCGGAAAACTCACAGCAACCCAGTGGAGTCAAACTGCCTTAATTCTGCAGTGTAAATGAGTCTAATGCGGACCACTGTTTCCTTACTCTCATATGCCCCACTTTATGAAGCCAGAGGCAACGTTGTCCCAAAGTATGGGGGAGACACACGCAGGCAGACACCCCGTTTGCTGGAGATAGGAAAGGGCAAAGCAGGACTGAGGCAAATCTCATTACATCTGATCTAATCGCTTAGCAACACACAGCCTTTTCTTGCGCTCTGAGGCAAAGCTATTCAGCGCCCCTGACAAGACGAATTCGGCATTTGTAAACTCCATAAATCAGGAGAAATCTGGTTTTAGCGCCTTTAGAAGCCTCCCAGTTCCCCAGGCAGGGCGATGTGGAAAGAAGGGAGCGGGAGAGGGAAGGAAACGGAGAAAAAACTAAGCAAAAATGCAGGTGGAAATGATGAGATGGGAGGTTTGCTGTGTGCAACGGCAGGGCCACCGCGGGGCTCCTTAACCCCCCGGCCCTCTCCTTTCCAAAGCCCTTTCCAAAAGAATGGCTAGGCTAACAAAGCTAGTTCAGTTGAATCCCTGCTCTTTCAAACGGCAGGACAAAATGGCCCAGAGGAGGAGGAGGAGGAGGAGGGGAAGGGGAGGGGGCTTTGGGGGCGGCGGTTGCCCCTTTCAGAGGAGTCACGGGCCGAGGGTCTCTGGGCTGGACAGCCCCAGTTCGATGGGGGGCAGAAAACAGGCCAGTGCCACCAACAGGCAAGCCAAGAGGAGCCTCTGAAGAGAGAGTGGGGACGGGAGGGGAGGGAGACGGAGCCCTAACAACAGGGCTTGTTGTGTCTGTAAGGCAGCCCTTGTTTTGCTGATGGGTGGGTGGCCTGGGGGGGGGGGTGGCAGAAGACGCCCGGGAGATGCCTCGACAGAAAAAGAGAGAAAATTGCACAGATAAGTGCCTCCACATGCAAGAGGCCTCCATGGAAAACCTGGACCAACATTTTCTTTGGCCAGAGTACAAACTGGGGCACATCTACACCCGACCTCTCAGGTCAGTTTCAAACCAGGACAGAAGAAAGTGGTTCAATTGTGCAGATGATTAAATTGGAAATCCTGGAACCAGTTCCAGGCCTGGATGGTGATGACACACACCGCACAGCCTGGCCTTGAACCCGTTCCAGGATCTGCAACTCACTCCTCTACAATGTGCACATCAGTGGAGTGCTTCAGCTGCCAATATTAGCATTCTGCAGAGCCAATTTCTCAGTGTGGTATCCTTTACACAACAGTATGCTGATGCGCATTAAGGAATATCTGGGAAAATAGAATATTACTGTGTTGTGGAAGGCTTTCATGGCTGGCACTACTGGGTTGCTGTGAGTTTCCCAGACTATATGGCTATGTTCCAGAAGCATTGTCTCCTGATGTTTCGCCCACATCTATGGCAGTCATCCTCAGAGGTTGTGAGATATATTGGAAACTAGGCAAGGGAGGTTTATATATCTGTGGAAGGTCCAGGGTGGGAGAAAGAACTCTTGTATGTTGGAGGCAAATGTGAATGTTGCAATTAATCACCTTGATTAACATTCATTAGCTGCAACAGACAAGAATTCTTTCTCACACAAACAAACAAACCATGTGACAACTTCCACAGATATATAAAAGTCCCTTGCTTAGTTTTCCAATATGCCTCACAACCTCTGCGAATGCTTGCCATAGATGTGAGCGAAACATCAGGAGAGAATGCTTCTGGAACATGGCCATACAGCCTGGAAAATGTATAACTCATGTGACAACTGTTTAGTGTTTATTCCTTTATAAAGCTCAATATATTTCGAGCTATATAAGGAAACACCTTCTTCAGGGGCTAAACACAAAACATAAGTAAAAAGCTATTATAAATATTAAAAAGGGGACAGGACAACACTAAAGGAACTATACATTGGGCTGCTGTGAGTTTTCTGGGCTGTAAGGCCATGTTTCAGAAGCATTCTCTCCTGATGTTTAACCCACATCTCTGGCCGACATCCTTAGAGGTTGTGTGATATATTGGAAACCAGGTCAGTGGGGTTTACATACCTGTGGAAGGTCCATGGTGGGGGAAATAACTCTTGTGTGTTGGAGGCAAGTGTGAATGGTGCAATTAATCACCTTGATTAGCACTGAAAATCCTTGCACCTTCAAAGCCTGGCTGCTTCCTGTCTGGGGGAATCCTTTTCTTGGGCGGTTGGCCCTGATTGTTTCATGTCTGGAATTCCCATTTTTTTTATTTACTGTTCTGATTTTAGAGGTTTTTTTTTTAATACTGGTAGACAGATTTTGTTCATTTTCATGGTTTCCTCCCTTTTGTTGAAATTGTCCACACGCTTGTGGATTTCAATGGCTTCCCTGTGTAGTTTGACATATAGTGGTTGTTAGAGTGGTCCAGCATTTCTGTGTTCTCAAGTAATGTGTTGTGTCCAGGTTGGTCCATCAAATGCTCTGCTATGGATGACTTCTCCGGTTGAGTTAGTCTGCAGTTTGCTGAGCCCCCAGCACTCTTTGCCTTGTAAAGGCCTTGTAAAACCGCAGTTCCTTTGATTGCATAGCACTGAGCCATGGCAGTTAAAGTGGCGTCAAACTGCATTAATTCTACAGCAGCGTAGATGCACCCAACCATCCGCCGGCCCCGACGCACGGGCGCAATAGTCTTCATTCCGGCCAAAACAGAAAGGAAAGCTGGCTAAAGCGAAGAGTGGCCGAGGGAAGGGGAAGGGGAAAAGGGGGGGGGGGGCTCCGGAGCGCGTGTCAGGCGTCATGATTTATTCAAGCCCTGGACCATCCCGGTGTGTCCCCCGCCGCTGATTGGCTGCAGGCATGCGTCCACTGTCACCCGCGCACGCCCCTCGTCTGCCCCCCCCCCGCCTCCTCCCCCGCCCTGCCATTAAGATAACAGCAGTCTGGAGAAGCCCTCTCTGTTCATTCCAGGATGTAATCTTTTCTCTTTTTTTTTGCCCAGGAGAAGGGAAGGGAGGTGAGGGTCCCAGCGAAGGCTCAAAGTGGGTCTCCAAAAAGGAGTCAGGGGAAAAGTGTCCAGCGCGCAGACCACATTCTCTCAACCTCAGAGAAAGTCAATGGCAAAGTTCTCTTTCAAAGAGTACGCCTACACTGTAAAACGAATACAGTTTGACATGGAGTCCCGGTGGCGAAGTGTGTTAAAGCACTGAGCTGCTGAACTTGCAGACAGAAAGGTCGCAGGTTCAAATCCTTGGAGCGAAGTGAGCGCCCACTGTTAGCTCCAGCTTCTGCCAACCTAGCAGTTCGAAAACATGCCAATTTGAGTAGATCAAAAGGTACCGCTCCGGCGGGAAGGTAATGGCACTCCATGCAGTCATGTCGGCCACATGACCTTGGGGGTGTCTACGGACAACGCCGGCTCTTCAGCTTAGAAATGGAGATGAGCACCAACCCCCAGAGTCAGACATGACTGGACTTAACATCAGAGGAAACCTTTACCTTTACTTTACCTGGGGACTATAGTATGGGGAAATAACTGTACCCAGTCTCTGGGCAGATATCCTTTTGGAAATAAATGGCAATCATACCCTGTTGAAAAGGAAAAATGATGTCACATCCGTTTGGCAAATGTGAATATCTCCACCTTTTGAAAACCACTAGTCAAGAAAATCATGACCTTGTTAGAATTCAACCCTTTGAACAAGTGATATTCACAAGCATTCATGTCTTGGCACACAGGTAACTCAGCTGTTAAACTGAAGAACCATGTCTTTGAACTGTCAAGAACAAAGACATGCCACTGCCAAAATATATTTGGCTAGCAGAGTATGGTTGTTTCTTTAAAGCTGAAATTGCAGTTGTATTTGCTCAAAATATATACACTCCCTTTAGTTTAAAGTATGTACTGAGAGATATTTTTTAAAAACCAAAGACTTTTACACACCTCTGTAATCTGTCCAGAGGAGGGCAACTAAAATGATCAAGAATCTGGAGAATAAGGCCTATGAGGAGCAGCTTAAAGAGCTGGGCATGTTTAGTCTGCAGAAGAGAAGGCTGAGAGGAGACATGTATAAATATGTGACGGGAAGTCATAGGAAGGAGGGAGCAAGCTTGTTTTCTGCTGCCCTGGAAACTAGGACGCAGAACAATGACTTCAAACTACAGGAAAGGCAATTCCACTGGAACATTAGAAAGAATTTCCAAAATGTGAGAGCTGTTCAGCAGTGGAACTCTCTGCCCCGGAGTGTGGTGGAGGCTCCTTCTTTGAAAGCTTTTAAGCAGAGGCTAGATGGCCATCTGTCGGGGTGCTTTGAATGCGATTTTCCTGCTTCTAGGCTGGGGATTGGACTGGATGGCCTGTGAGGTCTCTTCCAACTATGAATCTATGATTCTTCTTTGAAAAATAACATATCTTGTTTACTCATAAACATCTTGTATTAATTCACCATACAGGCACATTTCGTATTGAAGTTTAGTTACAGATAGGATGTACCTTTTCTGTGTTGAGCACACAGGGTATCATTCTTAATCAATAGTCCATATATAAGTATATGTATACTCACTGAAGTCCATAAGCATACTTCTATATTGAAGTTCAAACAGAAACATACATACATCCACCTCCACTGAGTTCTGATACAAAAGGTGAATACAAAATGGAGTCCTGAGTCTGAACATGCTCAATAAAATCACGTCTATAGTCCCTCCCACACCAAAGAGGTACAGTCAAACTAGCAAATCAACATACACATAGAATACAGGTTTGCAAAAACAGTATATACATTAACAAATAAATAGTGAGAGGCTTGGGAGGTTACTATTTCCAACATATAGTTTTACAAGGCCTTCAGCCTTCTCTGGCAAAGAATCCTGGTGCCTCACCAAACTACAACTCTCAGGATCCCGCATCATTGAGCCATGACTGTTAAAGCGGTGCAAAACTGCATGAATTCAACAGTGCAGGTGCATCCAAGGAAACTTCAAGTCAGAACTGTCTTCTGAAGGTGTATCACAACAGCAAAGTAGCAGATGCACTGGCAGCCAAGGTCATGCAGCCCCTAGATGGCTAAATCTGGCATACTTTCTTTGGAAAGAAGTTCTTGTTGTGTGCCTTCAAGTCATTTCCAATTTATGGCAACTCTAAGATGAACCAATTGTGTTTTCTGGGGCTAAAGTGCGTGACTAGCCCAAGGTCACCTAAAGGATTTCCATTTCCAGGTGGGGATCACATTCTGGTCTTCATCGTCGTGTTCCAGTGCTCAAATCACTACACCACATTGGCTCTCAATTGAAAAGAATGCAGCCAAAGATGTAATAAAGTCTGTTTAAGAATTTAGATAACGTCTTTTTTCAACTATGACTCTAGAAATTTCCCAACTTGGGAACTGTAGTCCCTTAAAGGAACTTTTCCTACCCCTGACTCCAGCTTTTGATGATATACTAGATGTCTTAAGGACAGTGGTCTTATGTGGTGGTAAATGGAAGAAGGAGGACACAATAAAGATGGAGAAATTAATAATTAATGGCATTAGTTAAAATACAACTTCCATTCATTTATAGAGTAAACAGATATCTCTTGGGAGAGTTGGGTTGCTCATTCCTACGGTAGGTATACATAATTGAAACTAGTCTCATTGGATACATTACATACATGCATATACAGGATTGAAGTTGTTCACATGCAGAAAGCTCTGTTCTTTACTTCAGCAGCTGTTTACACAGCAGCCTCATAAATTTATTTATATTACTGTTTCACTCAAAGATTATCTTGTGTGGCTGAGAAACCTTTGGCCCTCCAGATGTTATGGCCTACAGTTTCAACCAGCCCCACCCAATATGGTTAAGGATAAAGGATTGTGGTTATATCTCCGCTACCTAGCCAGATTAGCTTGTGGTGAAGAGTTTCTTGGAGTTGCAGCCCAACAATATTCGATGTGGATAGGTGCATGATTCCCACTTCTTCAGAGTAAGGAAACAGGTGGCTTGTGAGATGATTTATTTATTTATCACATCAGAAGCGAACCGAGGGTACAAGTTGTAATATATTTGAAAACACAAAGTTAAAAAACAACAACTTGGCATTATACTAAATGTCCTTTGGCCAGTAGCTGCCTACTTGGATTGACTCTGGTGCTGCTGTAAGAAGGCTCTCCATTGTGCATGTGGCAGGGCTCAGACTGCATTGTAGTAGGTGGTCTGTGGTTTGCTCTTCTCCACAATCCCATGTTGTGGACTCCACTTTGTAGCCCCATTTCTTAAGGTTGGCTCTGCATCTCGTGATGCCAAAGCACAGTGCCTTCCAAGTTGCCCAGTCTTCTGTGTGCCGAGGAGGCAGTCTCTTATCCGGCATCAGCCACTGATTGAGATTCCAGGTTTTAGCCTGCCACTTTTGGACTCTCGCTTGCTGAGGTGTTCCTGCGAGTATCTCTGTAGATCTTAGAAAGCTATTTCTTGATTTAAGGCATTGGCATGCTGGCTGATACTCGAACAGGGGATGGGCTGGAGATGTCAATGCCTTGGTCCTTTCATTGCTGGCTGCTACTTCCCGGCGGATGTCAGGTGGTGTGGGGCATAGACATCTTGTGATGATGAAGCATGTCTCATTAAGACCCACATCCACTGTTTAAATGTGGTGAGATGTATTCCACACTGGGCATGCATATCCAGCAGCAAAGAGGCAAAGCACAAGGGCAGTTGTCTTCACTGTGTCTGGTTGTGATCCCTAGGTTGTGCCAGTCAGCTTTCGTACGATGTTGACTGTTGACTGTGACTCACATCAGTGTCGTTTGGCATCATCTGCAGCAAGTCACTGTGGAAGCTATAGGTCAGAGGAGGGCAATTGAAACAGATTCAGCGGTCACTTTGATGTTCCAGGACCTTCCAGGACATCCAAGAGCAAATCAATCCTGAACTCTCTCTAGAAACTGACTAAACTGAAACTGCCATATTTTGGGCATATCATGAGAAGACATAATTCATTAGAAAAAAAAAACAATGCGTAGCAAGGTAGAGTGCAAAAAGAAAAAGGGAAGATCACATTACAGATGGACAGACTCAACCAATGTAGCCACATCCCCAAGTCTGCAAAACCTGAGCAATTGCTTAAATGATGAAATATAATATGTCCTTATCAAATTTGAAAATGACCCCAAATTAGTGAGGCGACTAAAACTCCAAGGGGACAGGATCAGCTCTCAAAATGACCATGACAGATTGGAAAGCTGGGCCAATTTTTTAAAATCAATTTAAACAGGTAAACTATAAAATCATAGAGTCAAAAGAGGCCACAAATGCCATCCATTCTAAACCCCTTCCATGCAGAAATATTTAGCACAGGCAAGTCACACTCTGACAGCTTTAGATAAAGGTAAAGTCAACCCCCCTCTGAACAAGGCTTAGCAAACAAACCTTAACCTTGCCACAAGTTGGCAATGATTTGAAAGCATACAACAGCAATAAGGTATAGTATCTAGTCAGAAAAAATGAAATCTATAAATATAGAATGACACCTGACTTGAAAGCGATACATGTGAAAAGGATATAGATTTTCTTAAATCACAAGCTAAGCATAATCATATGATGCAATGACCAAAAAGGCCAATGTAGTTCTGGCCTGCACCACCAGGAGTGCAAAGTGCATCTTGAGTGAAGTAGTACTATCACTGTATTATGCTTTGGTCAGACTTCACCTGCAATACTGTGTCCAGTTCTGGGCATCACAGTTCAAAAAGTTTAATGACAAGCTGGAATATGGGAAGAGAAGGGTGTCTAAGATAATCAAAAATCTGGAAACCAAATCTTTTGAGGAACAATGGAGGGAGCTGAGTTTGTTTAGCTGTAAAAAAGAAAAATGATAATAGCATGATCACTATTAGCTATCTTTCAGTATCTGAAGAATTGGAGAATATGGAGCAAGCTGCTGCTCCAGAGATAGGAACATGAACCAGTAGATTCAAATAAGAAAAAAAAAGATTCTGTCTAAACATTAGGAAGCACTCCTTTTCTGTAAAAACTGTTTGATGGTGGAATACATTGCCTCAATGGTTGATGGACTTTCTCCTTTGGATGTCTTTACACAGAAAGTGGATGGCATCTTTCAAGAGTGCTTCAGTTGTAAAATCTGCATGGTACACTGTTGGTCCAGATGATCCTTGCAATCTCTTCAGCCTCTGAGATACTGTGATGTATGTGAGTATAGTGACATCACATCATGTTAAGATTGTGCTGGATTGTATTGTGCAACACATTCTTTAACAGGTTGCAGTGCTTTGTGTTTGCCTGCTGCAAAACGTTTACATCTCTCATACGATTCCAATGAAGATACCACTCTTGCACAACCTTCCAACTGCCTATATAATGGTATTTACACTAGTGAATAATAAGATTCCACTTCAAGTGTCCAAAGCATTTTTCATCTAGGTAAAAGGTAAAGGTAAATGTTTTACCCTGAAATTAAGTCTAGTCGTGTCCGATTCTGGGGGTTAGTGCTCATCTCAATTTCTAAGCCGAAGAGCCGGCATTGTCCATAGACACCTCCAAGGTCATGTGGCTGGCATGACTGCATGGAATGCCGTTACCTTCCCACTGGGATGGTACCTATTGTTCTACTCACATTTGCATGTTTTCGAATTGCTAGGTTGGCAGAAGCTGGGGCTAACAGGAGCTCAGCCTGCTCCCCGGATTTGAACTGCCAAACTTTTGGTCAGCTAGTTCTTCAGTTTAGTGGTTTAACCTTCTGTTCTGTGCAAAATAACCCTGCAAGTCTGGGAAGCAATGGTAAGCACAAGTGACCAATAGCGGGAAGAAATGAGATGGGTTGGTCTTTCTTAGGAAGTAGCATCCATTTATAATCTGCTTCATCCTTTTCATCATTTACCAATGTCCTTTCTTTGATAGAGAGAGACAGTGTGATGATAGAGTTAGAGCATCTGATACAGGACTGGAGAGAGACATCTCCACCTATCCTAATATACAGTTTTATTATGAGGATTAAAATGTGTAAGTTTTTGACTGAGCCCCATATTTTTTGAAGTGACACAAGACATATTAGTAATGTTTGTGTTATTGCACAATTTTTGTATTTTATGAATTTGTCAAATTGCACATGCACGAAAGAACTTTGGCTAATGAATGGCATAAAAGTATATTCAATGCACACAATTTTGCTAGAAAAGTATAATTCTGTGCCACACATTCACAGAAACAAACTTATGTTTTAAGACGTTATCTGACTAAACTATCTTGTGTTGTTGTTGGATTTTTTAAAGAATGTAGATCCCAGTCTTGTGTAGGATGTGTGAAGAAGAATGTATTTTAAATTATACCCTTCCCCTAAACCCTCCATTATACATTGACAGCCGCTAACCTGCCAATGCAGGATTATTAATAATCCCATACAGGCAATTCCCAAACAAAGGAGCCTGAATCCATCAGAAATAAGGGCCCAAAGATTAATTTTCCTCATATTCAGCTCAATGGCACACAGTTATGTCTTTAACTGCGTAAAACAGTTTGGCTCCATTGTCCACTTACCAGCCCCGCCTTCCCAGCATAAGAGAGCCCTGGCCAGCCGACTCTTCTGATTCAACTCAAAGGTTGGTTAAAAGGGGGAGAGGGGAGCCCACTTGAAAAAAAACCTTCATGAATAATGCCATTCCTCTTTTCCCTCTGTGGAGAAGAAGAACAGGCACCCATTTCAATGGCGGGCGCATTTTGTTATGCTGCTCCTGGCCTAAGTCAGGATTTCACAGAAAAGGCCGAGAAGAAAAGCTGCAACAATTAGGGGTCGCCTGTCAGAAAACATTAACGCCTTTCTTTCCTTGCCTGTCAGGCAGAGTGGAAATGAAAAATGCCATAGCAAATTGCACCTTCATCTCTGTTGAAATCCTGGAAGGCCAGAAGAGGGGGAGAGTTGAATCTATGGTTGGGTGAATAGATGATAGATAGATAGATAGATAGATAGATAGATAGATAGATAGATAGATAGATAGATGATAGATAGATAGATAGATAGATAGGCAAACAGATAAACAATTTCACTAGAGTTGTCCAAAGACATTTGGTACTGAAGCAGAGAAGCATGACTTCTTTAGGATATGGTGCATGTTACCCAAGGACAACCAAAAGGTTCAGGCACTTGGGACAAAAGGTCTCAGAAGCATATCAATCCATCTATCATTGATCTATTTATCATCAATCTACCTGTGTATTTGAACAATTTATAGCTCAGTCTTGGTGTAACAGAGATCTGCTTGTCTGCTATTCTTCTCTCCCCCTGCCCGACAAGAGTTCTTTCCATACCCCTAGCAGTAGAAATAGAGAACCAGCATGTGCATTGGTTAGAACATTGGACTATAAATCCACACTCAGCCATGGAAATTCATTGGGTGACCTTGGACAAATCATATTCTTTCAGTCTCAGAGGAAGGCAAAAGCAACTATATAGTAGCATATCTTGACACTCCAGGTTCTTGTCTAGTTCTTTCATAGTTCCTTTGGTGTTTTCTTGTGTGTGTAGCCTGATTTACTTATTTTTAAGCGACCAAGAAGACATTAATCAGAATGGAGTAAAAGCGGAACAGTTTAAAAAATGAAGAAGATTCTATAGCAGTGTTTCTCAACCTGGGGGTCGAGACCCGGGGAGGGGGTTGCAAGGGTACTTCAGAGGGGTCACCGAAGATTATCAGAAAACACATATTTCTGATGATCTTAGGGGACCCCTTTGGTAGAGAAAGCTGAAGATTTCTCCGCCTGTCCTTTGGCCCAATTCTATCGTTGGTGGGGTTCAAGGGGCTCTTTGATTGTAGGTGAACTGTAAATCCCAGCAACTACAACTTCAAAATCTCTATGTCTATTTTCCCCCAAACTTCACCAGTGTTCATATTTGGGCATATTGAGTATTTGTGCCAAGTTTGGTCCAGATCCATCATTGTTTGAGTCTACAATACACTTTGGATGTAGGTGAACTACAGCTCCTCAACTCAAGATCAATGGCCCGCCCACCCTTCCAGTATTTTCTGTTGGTCATGGGAGTTCTGAGTGCCAAGTTTTGCCCAGTTCTAGGTGAACTATAAATCCCAGCAACTATAACTCCCAAATGACAAAATCTATCCCCACCCAACCCCACCAGTATTCAAATTTGGGTGTATTGGGTATTTGTGCCAAATTTGGTCCAGTGAAGGAACATTCATCCTGCATATCAGATATTTACATTATTATTCATAACAGTAGCAAAACTACAGTATGAAGTCACAACAAAAATAATTTTATGGTTGGGGGTCACCACAACATGAGGAAGTGTATTAAGGAGTCATAGCATTAGAAAGGTTGCGAACTACTGTTCTATAGTTACGATGTTGGAGTAGAATTCTATGGATACCATGAACAGCTTAAAAAGTCAAATAAATGAGTCTTAGGACCTCATTCCACAAAAGGGGGGTGGGGATAGGGAGGCATCAGCTTCTTCACATTGCATTCTGTCTTTAAAGAATATCCACAGAATTGCCTCTGCCTGTTTCTAGTTAAGTTGTGTGCTTCATTCCTCTTTATATGAAGGGCTGTTGTCTCCTCCCATTCTGTCCCCCTTGATTTTCATATATCACTGGATTTTGGTTTTTTGGTAGGTTTTTTAGCATGTTCAATCAAGGAAGTGCAAAACAGGAAATTATCAGTAAGGCAAAATTTTAGAATTTCATTTATAGCAACAAAAACAAATTTTAAAAAGGAAGAAAAATTATTTACCAGTCTTTTTCTGTGTCCAAAAAGTAATGGCAGCAGAAGGAGCATCAAGGGGCCTGAGCAGACCACCCATATACACACCCACACTGAAATGTCAGAAAACAGATTGAAAATGGGCACATGCACAATTTCCCATCCCATGGAAAAAATACAAATCTTTAAGCATTTGTATGCGCAGGGAGATGAGTGAAGCCAATTCTTGTCCATCTTTAAAATCCACTTGTTTCTATATGCTGTGGAGACAGAATCCACAGGCAACCTCTGGAAAAATTGTGTGTCATTTGATGGGATCCATGGGATACTGTCTTTGAAGTGTGTAGAAACGGAGGCAAACCTCCATCTGATGATAGTCCTAAAAACAAATTAGGCCTGAACTCTCCCTAGAAGCCAAGCAGACTAAGCTAAGACTGTTGTACTTTGGCCATATCACTAGAAGAGAAGACTCTCTTGAAAGATGATAATGCTTGGTAGAGTGGAGGGAAATAGGAAAAGAATAAGGTCACATTCCAGATGGATGGACTCAACCAGGGAAGTAACAGCCCTGAATCTATAAGATCTGATGGATAGTGAGGTTTGAAGATCTTTCATTCATAGAATCATCATGAGACTAAGTCAACTTGAAGGCAACTGACAACAAAAACAACCCTGATCAGACTGAATACTTCTACTTGGATATCCTCAGCTGCATAGCCTAATAAGGTAAAAATGTTCCTGCAAAATGTACATTAATTCACAAATCAATTTCCATAAGCTAGATCTTTTGGCAGTCTGTTTTTCTTTCTTATATTAATCTGCTTATCTATATGCAAATGAGTATGGATGCACACCGATTCCACCTCAGTAATAAAAAATAACTATACCAGGACATGAAAGTTTTCAAATTATTATAAACTGAAAAGATGCTGGAGTATGAATAGGAAAGAATTTTGTTGGATCCGACAGTCCTGACTAAAATAGCATTGTTGCACTTGCTGAGGTTCTTTGAGAGAAAAAAGACACCTCACTTTGAGAATTTGTACATTTGTGAGGGATCCAGAGAAATAGTGTATGATTTATAATGCCTTAATTGCTAAAAATGAATACAGTGTATGTGTCTTTGTCAAAACTGATTGGTTGGTTTAATGATTGGTTAATGTCATTTTTTTCCAACATGAGATCCAAGGTGACTCACAACATAGATTGCATAGATGTAAAACTAGAAAAAATAAAAGTTAACAACCTATGTAATGAAAATGCCACAGCAACAATTGCATGCAGGGCACATAACTAATTTAGAAAAACTTAGCTTGCAGTGATTTTCTTCTTTTATTGTTTTCATTGTATTTGTATGATTCTTTCATTCACAACAGTCCCGCACCACACACCACCATACAAACATCTACACCAATGATGTGTATAATGGCTGGATTTAAGATATTGGGTTCATACTGATTCATGCATTGTCTCCCAAATCTCCACTCCTTCTTCAAATTAGCCTATCATGAAAGATATATAAATATAGATGGAATTAAATCTCTCACGGGGTCCTTCTGCTTTCCAGAAACCCTCAACACCATGTGCAGTTTTGTGTGTGCGTGTTTTTTCTTTTCTTTTTTGGGGGTGGCCTATGGAAATTGATTTACGAGTCAACCACTTCCCTCTTTTCTTGCTATCTCTCGCTTGAGTGGTTTCTAGCCCCTGGCCCTTTCTTTCACTCAGGGAGAATAAGGTGGTCTGTGGAAGAGGTCAGCATTTCAAATTGGTCGAGTTCAACGGCACAAATGACAGAACTGACAAGAAAAGACAGTTTGCAGAGGGGAGTGTGTGCGAGCGAGAGGCTAGTCATATAGGCTTCATAGGTCCTGGGCTGGGGTTTTTGCTTTGTGATGGAGACTTGGCACCAAAATGAATTAAATCACAGGCTTAGAGACTATTGAGGGAAGAGCTGAATGCAAATCAAAGATAAGTAGAAGTTTTCTTTCCTAAAAGAAGGGTGATTCTTTCTCCGCCTGCCCCTCTTACCTCTCCTCCCCTCCCTTTCCATATCTGTGCAGGCAGGGTCTGCATGTTAAACATGATTTAGCAGGCATTATTCTGGGAGCCTTTTCATCAGGTTTCTCCAGCGATTGCCTATCTTGGCCTATGATTAATGATCTGCTGTGCAATTTGGAGCCTATAATGACTCAACAATCCACACACAAACTATATAGTCACATTCCTTTTGCGGATTTGCCAAGCTGTTACCAAGGGGCCCACAACCCAGACGGATTGTTGGAGAGATAGCTAAGCATTTCAGCAAATGCCATTCTGCCCTTATCTTGCCGAGGAGTGTGTTGGGCAGCAAGCTCATTTACAAAATTCAAAGCCCAGATTTCAGTGGTTTCTTTCTTTTACTTTCTCTCCCCGCTCACCCCCACCTCACCATCAACCCTGCCACCGAAAAAGAGGGAGAGAGAAAACCCAGTGAAATTGGGACTTGAAATAATTGTTTAAAAAAGGCTGGTTAGAATAGAACCCGGCGTATGGCCCCTCAGTGATTGTGCCGACAAAATACTTTCTTTGTTTCCAAATTTCAAATCTGATTAATTGAGGCCTAATGCTATTAATGCCATTTGAAAGAGAAAAGTTAATCTTGCAAAGCCCAGGGCATAAACAGAATCCAAAAAAATCTTGGCAGATTTAAAACCATGCAGGCCTTATTATAACTTCACTTGTAATTCTCAAGTAGATTGTAACAATTTCATTAAAATGCTCCTTTAATTAATTTAATAAATGTATACCTGCAGTGAGCTGAACTCTTGCAAGATTATGTTCTCTTAAAAATCAAAGGAGGAAAGAAATTGTAAGAACTGATTATGCCATATAACGATTTTCCCTTCATGTTAGTGAAAATGTTTTAAGATTTTAAGATTATGCTGAGAGCAAATGAAGGTGTCCGTATTGGTAAAGGAAGGGCAAACGTGGAAGGAGAATTTTACAGATGCCTTCCTTTCTTTGTGAACTCTAAATTGGTACCGTTATATCCAGTCATTTAAAGGTATTGGTCCCAATCCATGCAATTGTCTAAAATATTAATCTTTAGTAATAAAGTCTTAAATCCAATTGCTAGCCTAGTCCTAACTTGTGAAGATCCATTTGAGAAATTGATTTAGATACATGCTGATTTACCACTCAGCAGTTACTTCCATGGGACTACCAACTGGATTTAGGTCATAAAATAGTAAAAATCAAATTCTAAAATAACCTCAGTTTTTGCTTAGTATATGGAGCTGCCGGTGGCATAGTGGGTTAAACTGTTGAGCTGCTGAACTTGCCGAACAAAAGGTCAGTGGTTTGAATCCAGGGAATGGGGTGAGCTACTGCTATTAGCCCCAGCTTCTGCCAACCTAGCAGTTTGACAACATGCAAATATGAGTAGATCAATAGGTACCACTCCGGCAGGAAGGTAACGGCATTCCATGCAGTCATGTTGGCCACATAACCTTGGAGATGCCTACGGACAAGGCCGGCTCTTTGGCTTAGAAATTGAGATCAGCACCAACCCCCAGAGTCGGACACGACTAGACTTAATGTCAGGGCAAAACCTTTCCCTTTACCTTTACCTTGCTTAGTATACAAAGGTTCAAATAATTTGAAGAGCTTTATACATAATGAATGACTCAGTACAACTTTCTCTGGTGTTTGCTTATATGCGTTCATTGTTCTAAAAGCACTGATGTATCAATATACAAGTAAGTATTTGTGAATATTGAGATGTTGTATTATGTTTGTCAGTTAAGAAAATAGAAGTCTTACTCCTACCTTTGTCCAGTGATGGCAAAAGACTGGCTGTGGGTTTCTGGGAGTTGTAGACAAAGAAAGGTACTTTTCCAAACTCTGTATAAATGACAAAGCTGCCATGACCACATGGAGCTTGCCTAGCATTGGAAACCCATGCAAGCATTTGAGAAATAGACACATGGAGCTGTCCAGCCAGAGCTTTCAGTGGAGCTGTCCAGTGATGTACAGAGAAGAGCCGCTAGAGAACAGGCTGCGACCATAAAAAGCTAGCCAAGTCTGTATATTTAATAACTGGGAGAATGTCCAAAGAGGGGTTGCTTCTGTTCTGCAGGCTCCCAGTCCTTCTTGTCAATTGCTGCTTTCCAAACCAAGAATGGCCATCCTGGTTGTGGGATTCTAGGAGTGGTCATTTAAGCCCTGACATTAAACAAAGGAGCCTTGTATTTTGACATTGTCTCTAGCATCTTGTCCTTTGAAAAGATGAGATAAAAGAGTCTGTCTCAACCCTTAAGACAACCAAAGAATCTTCCTATAACAGAACCTTGTGCAGAGGCAATGGTGGACTTTGGATATTTTAAGAACTAGAATTAGGTATTTTCCATCCCCTTCTTGCAGCCATGTGACAGGATGAAAAAGAAACTCTTCTTCCATTCTCACAAAACTAGAACCCAGGTTCATCCACTGAAGCTAAAACATGGGAGATTCAATACAAAAAAGGAAGTACACACTGCATCAATGAATTGTGGAATTTGCACTTGCAAGAGGTAGTGATGACTACCAACATGGATAACTTTAAAGGGAAATTAGATAAATCCATAACTGATGAAGTCATCAGTGGCAACTAATTGAAGTTGTTTCATATCACCTTCAGTATGAGGAAACATGAGATAGAGTAAGCCTGCACAACCTGTGGTCTTCCAGATGTTTTGGACATCAGCTCCCAGAATTCTTAACTATTGGACAAGCTGGCTAGGGCTTCTGGAAGTTAGAGTCCAAAAACACATGAAGGGCCACAGGTTGTGCAGGCTTGAGACAGAGAGTACATTTGAACCCATTTCCTGCTGATAGCCTTCCCGTTGGAAACTGGTTGGCCACTATATGAGCAGAATGTTGTACTACATAGGCCATTGGTCTGATCCAACATGGCTCTTCTTAGGACCAGAACACCTGAAGTTAAAGATCATGCAGGTAATGTGATTTTTTGTACACCTGTTTTGTGAAATGACAAACGATATGGATTAGTGGGTTTACTGGAGATAGTTTCATAACAAAATACCACGATCTAAATCAGACTGCTGCTTCCAATGAGAGCAGATCAAGCCAATCAGTTTCTGCGAATGATAAGTCAACATTTCTTATGGAAGTTATTGTCAGGTAAAAGGAATTCCAATGGTTCCAATAGAGGCAGCAAAACTCTGAACTCTAGAAGCTCAGAATAGCAGCACACATAAGTGATTCCTTGAAAGATTGAGAGGAAAATGCATTCTACAAAATGGGGTGCAACAATTCAAAATGAATATTTAATTTTAAAAATGAAAGAATGGCACCACACAGTTGACGTGAAATGTCTTCATTCTTTGAATGGGTCTTACGTATTTAAATACAAATAAAAGCTCAGCTCAAGCCTCATTGCTGTTTGCATTGAAATGTCATTGGGATAATATGCTGCTGAACCATTTAGCTTAAAAGATCCCATTAATTTCATTTTTTGCTATGTTCTGTTTTCTTATACTTCACAAAAATGGATGTTCTGTCTCTGGCATGGGATACTGACCCTCTATTAAATCACTTCAATGGGATTAGAGGTGACCTGTATAAAAGTGCTGGTGAACCTACTCCTGGTTTTAAGTTGGGCTCTTAATGAGCTTTCCGAAGTGCTGAACCCATTCCCCAAATATTGCTAGAGCCTTGCATAGCTCCTTCAGAGTAAGGAGCTATGCAAGGAATAAATTCACTCACTATGCTACTTTCATGAGAACCACCAGCTCCCACTGAATTGCATAACTCTTGTAGATATGCACAAAACTAAAAACAAGTCAATAAGCAACTTTTCTTTAACCTAAGTGGGAAGACCTTTCAGAATAAAGCTTTGGTAACAATTATAAATCTCCCCAACCTCCTACATATCCTTATGGTCGTGGACTCCCAGGATGCATTATTAAGTCATAGGTTAGAGATGGACAGTAGAGACAAAAGGAAAGACAGACAAAGCTTTAATTGCAATTGTTTGGGCTACCGCTCCTTGGTACATGACAAGGTGGTGGTTCCTTTTTTTGAAAAAAAGAAATAAACCCACTCCCAACACACATATTTCAATGAAGCCCAGCAGCCATTGCCTCACTCCCCCCCTGCCCCGCTTGTGTGTCTGTTTGAAATGTATTCTCTTGAGTTGACAAGCACATGTTTTGGAAACCATTGAAAAGTTTGGGTCATAAATAGAGGAGGCCGTTTGGCTTAAATGTTGCTAGGGAATACCTGGCAACAAGCAACAATGGTTCTTTTAGAAGGTCCAGGGCAAACAGTGACCGTGGTAATGGGGAGGGCTTAAGGGAGGCTACTTGCCCAAAGCCTCTCCACTCACACTGAGCCTTCGGCATTGGGCTGTGTTCCGGAAATTCCACACACAAAGCCCCCCATTCAACGGGAGGCGGGATAATGCGTGTGCTTTTTGGAATGGGGGAGGAGGAGGAGGCCTTGATGAGGGCGGGTGCTTTTTTGCCAAAAAAATTAAACTTTTTTTTTGCAAAGAACTAAGGGAGGCCCAGAAAGTGCTAGGTTTGTAAAAGAAGCTGAAAAGGTTCAGAATAGGAGCATAAAGGGGCCCAAGAATGCCCTGTGAATTTTGAACAGAGAGCAGAAAGGAGGACTCTAAAAAGCAATTAGTGATGCTGCGTGTAGATGAAGAGGGAGCCCGGAGGGAGGGGGAGGCATTAAGGGGAGGAGGGAAATTACACTCATTTAGTAAAGTACTAAAGAGAGTGAAGGAGAGATTGACATCTCCTGAAATTTGTATAGTGGAAGTAGACACACAAATAGCAATACACAGCTTCTAAGAACAGGAGGCTGTGCTGAAGCTAAAGATGCATGCCAGGATGGGCCTTTGGATTCATTGCCAATGTCCCTTGCTTGTTCCTGAAAAGCAGGCTGACCAACTGGTCTGGAGGAAAGCTCCACTAATTTTGCCTTCTTGGTTGAACATTTCACATTCAGAAAATCAGCATAGTGTAGCAGTTTGAGCACTGGGCTAGGACTTGGAAACCAGGGTTCAAATCCCTGCTCAGCCATGGAAATCCACCAAGGGACTATGGTCAAGTCATACCTTCTCAACCCCAGAAAACTCTGTGGTAGGGTTGCCTTAAATCCACCATAAATCAGAAATGACTTGAAGGCACTCAACAAAGAAACTCCAATATAAACCTAAGGCCTGACTGAGATCTGGAGTGTTATCCTGGGTTGGAGGATCTCCCTTCCAGGAAATCACCTGTGATTGAGCATTGAAGGAAGCAGGATGTGAAAATGCTTCTCATATTGCAATGATGGAAGCATCTACATGTAACCCAGTGACAACTTAATCCTCTTCCAATGTACACCCTATAAAGAAAGCATCATGTGTGTCAAGTTCATAAACATAGTTGGCAGAATGATTAAGTATTCTTAATGCGATTACACCAAGATATTTTATGGGTATACAGTAAGATTAGTTCTAATTTATTTTTTAAGAGATTGGGAGCCAGAACTTGTTCTTTGCTGTTGGTTTTGCTTCATAATTCCTACCACTTTAAAGCCATTCCATTCAATTTTTAAAAATTCAGTCAAATAGTATATTTCATCTTTTTAATTTAAGCCTTACAAAATTAAACCTTCCTGTATACGTTGTTAACTCAAACATATTAGTCAAAAAAACAATACTTTGACAACTTGTGCTGTCATCACTTAATGTAAACATTGTTTTGGTTCACATTATTCAACAGTATTAATTTTAACATTCTCCCCATAATGCCACAGTTGAAAAAACTTCTTAACCCAAGGAATGGTTAATATTTAAAACATGATATTTTCAGTACCATAGACAGCAGACGAGAGGAAAGTGCTAGAGTTTCAGTGAGAGGGAGAAAGAGAACGAAAAGACAGGCCAGGGAGAGACTGAGTGTATAGGTGAGCATTAGAAAAACTTTGGGCATTATTTAAAGTAATTTTCAAAGTGAAAAAAGCCAAAGTCAGTTATCACTGAAATAGTTCATCAGGAGTAGAGGTGGGAAAAGTTACTTTTCTGTTCTTTGTGCCCAATCTTCCTCATTCATTGTTCCTGAAGCCTCACTCCATAGCTACCTTTTCTTGACTCCTTTTAACATGAAATTCATACTACAGGATTGTTTTTCTAGTACAGAATAAAGGACAAGATGCTATAGTTGGGTAGACCTCTTGAACAAGGGCCTAGAAATCTCTTCCTGTTTAAATGTATCACAGCTCCTACTCAGAAAGCTTTAAAAATCATAGTCTGCTCATAATTTCACCATTGATAAGTCTCCTGTCTCACAAGATAAGATACTCAGAAAACAATCCTATGAAGCCTAAGTCTCTTTCTGCATAGTCTTCTGAGAGGCAACTATGGCTTCATACTGTAGAAAAACTTTGTGGCAGTCCTACTCATTCATATTCCCAGGAGACAAGAAATTCTTTATTCTACCAGATTGGTCTATACATTTGGATTATTTGGAAAAATTATATTTATGGCCCACTTTCCCTCAATTTGCTCAGGATGGTGCAAATTCTTCTTATAGTACTTTCTCTGTGAAACTGTGACATTTACTACCCTGTGCTGATATTACTAGCTTGAGGGATTTTATGCTATTACAGTTGTAACCACTTTATAGGGGAAATTATGCCTGCTGTGAAAGATTGTATATTCCATTCCTTAGATACATATTTCGTTATTAATTGTATTTACATAAGTCTGAAACAGTTTAACTCACTCTCCCCTTCACATGTTGCATTGATAAAATGTAGTACTTGTAGAAATATTCAGCCCTCCACTTTGTCTTTGCCCCATTTTCTTGTGTTACAACTTGGATTCCATTGGTATTACTGTAACTAGTAGGATACTCAATACGGTTCGCAACCTGTGGGTCCCCAGGTGTTTTGGCCTACGACTCCCAGAAATCCCAGCCAGTTTACCAGCTGTTAGGATTTCTGGGAGTTGAAGGCCAAAACATCTGAAGATAACAATATTGTTGTACTGAAACACAAAAGACATTAAGCAAAAAACACACTAGCACTTATTGGTTGCATATTTGGTTGAAGCTGTTTTGGATGCAGTTATAGCTGCATGCCTTCTTAAATAAATCAATCAGTTTTACACATTGGGGTCCTGCATTTTCCCCTTTCTGAATGGCAAATGATGGGGTTTTTGTCTTAATGGGAGGCCATTTGGAGTAGGCCGTGTCATTCCATAAAGGTCCTACAAGCAGAACATTTTTCTTTGTACCAAACTAAGTTGCCCACTTCTTTTTTAAACTAATTTAAATTAATTGTTTATTAGGAATAGTATTGCCTCTACTCAGACTGCCTATAACTGTCCATTACAGGGTCTCTGCTAACAGTTGTCCATGTCTTCTATTGCTTAGTTCTTTAAAAGGAGATACCAAGGACTGAGACTGGGCGCTTCCAGACAGCAATCAAATCTGTGCCAAAGTGGGTTTTTAAAACCTCTTTTGGCACAGCTTTGAGTCCTCACCCACCCCCAAAACCTGGGCTTTCCCTGCATGCCATCCCAGTAACTACCAGGATGGCATAGGACCACCCAACCACCACCAAAAGCCCTTAAAAGAAGAAATAACTTACCAGGCTGCCATTAAGGTATTGCTGGAGTCCTCTTGGCGTGTAGAAATGATGTGCCATGAGATGGGGGGGGGGGGGGGGCGGGCAGGGCACCATCTCACTCTTCTGGACTTTTGGAAGCCCAAAAGTGTGAGTTGGCTGTGTGAACTGACCCCTGGGTAGTCCCAGGACTACCCATGGGTGAGCTCCACAGGCCCAATACCCAATTAGACCCGGGCCTTTCAGGAAGGCCTGGATCTAATGGGGTATCGAATTAATTTGCCTTTACCTGAGGTCATTGCAAAGGGAGATTGATGGTAGAACATGTGCTTTACAATCCTCCCCTCCTTGGTGCTGTCCAGAAACATTTGGAAAGAATCAAGGCATTTAGTCACCTCAGGTAAAAGCCAGATTCATCCCACATTTTGGGGCCTGTCTGAAAGGGCCCTGAATTACCTAGCACATAAAGCCATACTCACTGTCTTGGTTCTTTCTAAATGTTTGTGGACAGCACCAAGGAGGGGAAGATTATAAAGCACATGTTCTACCATCAATCTCCCTTTGCAAAGACTAAAATGTAGGCGTGTGCGATCAGTTTTGCTATGACTTACTAGATGATGGCTTCTTAAACTCTTTCCAGTCATGACCCATTTCTGCCTGAATTACTTATGTGACCTCAGGTATATAGGTATATAACATAGGTTTAGAAAACAGACATTTACTCAGCATACATCAGCACTTGCAAGGCTTTCTAAACAGACTGATTTTTCTTTTTATGAAGTACAGCTGAAGCATCTTCTGCAGAGTGCACTGTAAACACTACACAATGGCTTCAAGCAAATGTATAAAACAGCCATTGGGTAGCATTCAGAAAATCTTTAAGGCTGCCAAATTTTTCATGACCCCAACATTGAGCTATTTGGAGTCAGGACCCACAGTTTAAGAAGCAATGTTCTAGACCACAGTTGACTGGATTTCTAATTTAACAGGCTCATAACCTCAAGATAGTGTTCACTGCATCCACACTGCAGATTTGTAGCAGCTTGACACCACATTAACTGTCATGGCTCAATGATGTGGAATTCTGGGATTCGTAGTTTTGTGAGATACATAGTTTTCTCTTCTAGGGAGCTCTGGTATGACTGCAAACTACAAATCTCAACATTCCGTAGGATAGAGCCATGGCAGTTAAAGTGGTATCAAACCTTCTGTTGACCATTGAGTGGGAGGGAGGCAGCCAGCAAGCTACATTATGTCATTTGTATTACATCTTATTTATGTTATGTAGATTGTAAGCTGGTGGGTGAGGGGCAGATTAACCTTTTGCAAACATCTCTAAGTGCTGTTGAAGGCTTTCATGGCTGGAATCATTGGGTTGTTGTGAGTTTTTTGGGCTGTATGGCCATGTTCCAGAAACATTCTCTCCTGACATTTCACCCACATCTATGGCAGGCATCATCAGAGGTTGAGGAACCTCAGAGGTTAAGTGCCTTTGTGGCTGAAGAGTGGGGTAAAAATTCTCTAAATCATTCAGTCTGCTATAATTCTACAGTGTGGATGGTCTCTTAGTTTGGGAGGGAAACTTCGGAGAAAATAGTTGCATTTCTCAGCACTGTAGCAATTTTAGGTCTTCCAGAGTTTTCTTTGTTTTTGCCTTTGCAGAAATAATTCTGCCTCAACAACCACACTATTCTGTTTGCCTTCAAACCTTTGGTGTCCTGATAAAAGATCGTCTACGCTACCATCCTGGTAAATGTTAACTAAACCTTTCATTTTAGAAATCCCAGGCAGGTGGATGAAAATTACTTTTGAATGTGCTGTGTAAAGTAATGCCACCCCTTAACTAAGCATATTTTGGTGGAAGGGAATAAGGTCTCAAATAGGCATTAAAGAATTCAATCTTGTAGTATGTTTTATTTTTATTTTTTAATGCTTTGAACACCTGTATGGAAATGGATCTCTAATCTTGTCTATTCACCTACAAGACCGTGTGGAGTTCAATCCACCTTCATAAAGGATGGTGGCAACTCTTATTTTCTATCTTATTTAACAGCTCAGGTGAAGTGTTTGCTTTCCAAAGAGTAGTGCCAGTGCCAGCCAGGAAGGGCACTGAACTTTTTTTTAAAACCCTGCACGCTTGATAGGACAAAGCAGGTGCACAACAACATTTCCAACCCTGTCTGCAGTAGCTGTAATCCCCACCTTTCCACAGACAAGCCACCTGCCTGTGGAAATAGAGATAATTCAGGTTCCAAGTGAGTTCAGCTTGAGGTGTCTCCTGGGTAAAGACTGATAAATGAACCACAGTACAACTCAACTGGTGGTTTTGTCAATATTTGATCACCCAAAGGGGCCCTTTCTGGACTCCACTGTAGTATAGGGTAATTAAACTTTATATTTGAGTTTTAAGTTGCCTCAGGAGACCTTGCCCACCTGTAATCCGGGTTCCCACAGATACAGAACCAGAGAAGCTGGAGTTGGAAAAGACCCCAAGGCTATCCAGGCCAACCTCATTCTGTCATATGGGGGAAACAAAGCACTCCCGACAGATGGCCACCAGGATTCTGTTTAAGAAATTCCTAGAGAAGGAAACCTCATCATACTCCAAGGGAGCATATTCCATTTCAAACAGCTTTTACTCCCAAGAAGTTCTTCCTAAAGTTTTGGCGGAATCTCTTTTCCTGCAGTTTGAATCTATTGCTCCATATCCTTGTCTCCAGAACAGAAAACAAGTTGCTCCATCTTCTATATGACATCCTTTCAAATATTTAAACATGGCCATCATATGTCCTCTTAGTCTTGCATAGTTTCAAAGTTAAACTTCCATAGTTTCCACTGACTTCTATGACAACACCTCCATTCCTACTGGTGTTTAGTTGAAATATTAGTTGACATTTTAAATATTAGTTGACATTTTAAAAGACACAACTCAGATTTTGTCACAGTGGAATTCCCATAAAGCCATGGCAGTTAAAGTGGTCTCAAGCTGCATTGATTCTGCAGTGTAGACATATCCTTGGCTATCATGTCTCCTTTGAGCCTTCTCTTCTGCAGGTTAAACATGCACAGCTCTTTAAGCCGCTCCTCATAGGGCTTGTTCTCCAGACCCTTAATCTAGATGCTTTCCAGCTTGTCAACATCTCCCTTCAACTGCGGTGTCCAGAATTGGACACAGTATTCCAGGTATGGACTGACCAAGGCAGAATAGAGGGGTAGCATGACTTCACTGGATATAGACACTATGCAGGCCAAAATTCCATTGGCTTTTTTCACTGCCGCGTCACATTGCAGGCTCATGTTCAACTTGTTGTCCATGAACACTCCAAGATCTTTTTCACACATACTGCTGTCAAGCCAGGCATCCACCATTCTGAATCTTTGCATTTCATTTTTTCTGCCTAAGTGGAGTATCTTGCATTTGTCCCTGTTGAGCTTTATTTTGTTAGTTTCGGCCCTTCTCTGTAATCATTTTGAATTCTGCTCCTGTCTTCAACAGGGACAAATGCAACTGCAGAAGAGAAGGCTGAGAGGGGACATGATAGCCAATGTATAAATATGTGAGGGGAAGTCATAGGGAGGAGGGCGCAAGCTTGTTTTCTGCTGCCCTGGAGACAGAAAAATGGTTTCAAACTACAGGAAAGGAGATTCTACTTGAACATTAGGAAGAACTTCCTAACTCTCACAGTTAGGAACTGTGGAAGTCTCTGCCTCAGAGTGTGGTGGAGGCTCCTTCTTTGGAGGCTTTTAAGCAGAGGCTGGATGGCCATCTGTCAGGGGTGCTTTGAATGCGATTTTCTTGCTTCTTGGCAGGGGATTGGACTGGATGGCCCCCGAGATCTCTTCCAACTCTGTGATTCTATGATTCTATAAAGGTTAAAAGAAAATTTTGAGACAATCATTACAGAGGAGAGTGAATCACAGATTGTTTGAAATAACTATAAGCTTTTAGCATAGAAATACAGCAAATTAGGCAAAATGGCAAAAAAGGACTATGTTGTAAGTACATGTTGTTAGGAAGGTATAATGCAACATTGCAACAACCTCTTTTTGGTAAAAGGCTCTGCTCTCTGTTTCTCTGTGAAAGCAGAACATCTTGGTAAGTTAGCACCGTGTTAAAATTATGTGGCTCTGATTGATATATAAAACCTGTCATCATAATTAGAAACACATCACCTCAATTGCCAGCTATGAACTGCCTTGATCTTGCACAAATAATGTTTGGTTGATTCAGTTACATGCCTTTGAATTTCTGCGTCAGCTCCCAGTAATCTAATATCTCACAACTAGAGCTTACGGTAATGCAATGAAATATTGATTTAACTGCTTTCACTCTAAAATGATCAACACAACATGATTAAGTGGCTTCAGCATCTTTGTTTGTGCCAGCAAGTTATTTTACTATCAGTTATGGAGACTACAAAATGCCTTGAAACCTGAAATTGAGGGTTCTCTGTCCTGAAAACAGACTGGATTGCAGTTTGAGCTAATAACAGATAGATACTAGGATGTCTATGATTAACCTTTTGCCACTGATTGATCCAAAGGCATACCTGATTGATCCAAAGGCCACCTGCTATTGTGCTATTGGGTGAGGGCAACAAGGCTTAGCAGTCCTGGGCATTCAGCATACGTACTTCAGTAGATCTTTATTCCACTTTTGCCTGACAAGATCTTACTCAATGTGTTCTGATTGTTGCCTGATCTCAACCTACACCAACCAGATAGAAATGCATGTAACTTTTTAATGTTGGTTCATTATGAATGGTAAGCAATTGTTCTTCAAACACTACGTGTCCTTTTTGATGGGCTCATGCTCATGGTTTTGTTCCATCCTTTCCAACTGTCCCAATATGGCCATGTTGGTCCTGATTAATCCTATGACACACCACTTGTTCAGTTGCTTTAAAAGGTTCCAGTTCCTCTCTCCCCATTACCCCTTTTTGTCCTCAGTTTACTTCGCTACAAACTGAGATAAATGTGCAAGTGTACCTTTTTTCAATTAACTCGGGGTATAGAAGCATATTTTGTCTTGTTTCCATTCCACCATTATAAGTCTACACCAGTCCTTTTACAAACAATGAGTGAAACAATAAAAGAAGGTGTTTCTTAAAGCTGATTCTTTTGCACACAGTTCACTATATTATCCATTTCTTGGTACATGTTATCTGGCATGAGAGAGGGGGGGAAAGAGAGAGAGAAAAATAAACACAATGTTTTGTAAAAAAAAAATGTCATTCCTACCTAAAGGAAGATCCTGAATGACTCAACAAAATGATCTATCTGAATATATATGTGCTAGTCACAGCCACTTATTAATGTAGAATCGTGATCAACACCATTTCAGTAGTCCAATATTTTTCACACCTCAAAATATTGCCTCTCAAATGATATAGCTTTCTAGACCAAGATATTCCAAAACAAATGCTACTCTATACTATCTTAACAATGCTTTGTTTTTACACTAATCAATGGTTTTATTGTGGCATGTGATGCTACAATATGGTATATATTTGAACAGAGGTAAACGTTAACAGTAACTTCACAGCAGGTTGTAGAAATAGCCTCCCTTTAATCAGTTATTGGAATGGACAGAATAAGACCATGGACAACATCAACTCTTGAGGTTCACTAAGGGAAACAACTTTTCCTAAATAATTAGCTAAAGTGCTGTAAGAATAAAAAACTGTGACTCATTTCTTTGAAGAAATGGGAGTGGGTGAAAAATATGATGAAGAAGAAAATAAATCATGCAAATCTCTTTTCAATGTGTTAAAATAGGACTCCCCAAAAGGGAGGGAGGGGATAATCCTTTTTAGAATGAGAACTGCGCAGTCCTGAAAAAAAAAGCCCATTCACTATTCTGGCTGTGTGAAGACCACAGCAATAGGCAAATGGAACTCATGCCTGGATGCACATTTCTCCATCTCTCCGCTCCCCTACCAGCTCCAGTTTTGTATGTCGGCAGGGAACCGAAATGGATGAGGCTGTTCTGCTGGCAAGGATCTCATGGCTAAGTAGGGTCAAGCATAGCTAGGGCTTCAGCTGACCTTTCACCCATGCAAGAGCTGGTCATTCCAGGTGAAGGCTCAGGTCACTTGCTTGCTTGCGTGAGGAAACTGGCACTGCAGGGGAACAAGCTTGTGTAGCCGGTATGGATTAAAATACACCCTATTTACATCCATATAACACTCTGAGTCTGGTCTGTGTAGAAATATTAGAGCAACAGTCAGGCCACAACTTGATTGGTTACAATTGCAAAGAGGCTTGGCAATAATATCAGTCCAAATCCAGGATCTGACCAACTCACCTGCAAGCTGATGAGTTACAGAACACCCCAATCCCAGTTGCTTGGTATTTATTTATTTATTTTATTTATTTACAGTATTCATATTCTGCCCTTCTCACCCCGAAGGGGATTCAGGGCGGATCACAGAACATATACATGCAGCAAACATTCAATGCCATTTATACGCTGACAAGATAGACAGTTGTACATAGATAGAGGTATCTATCTGGGATGAAGATATGGGATTGCAGATTACCCTGACACCTGGAAGAGGGGGGAAACCAGAATCCATCTAGCTGGACATGGCCTTTACTGCCTACACTCCCAAGATCTCACAAGAGGATGCCCTCCGTCACCCTTCTGGTGGGCACACAATCCCTGTTTTCCTCTTCCTAGACTGAAAGCTCAAGCTGAAGCTACCAAATCTGTGACAAAATGCAGAAAAACAAAATGCATAACAATTAGCCTAAATCCTGTTGGTAGTGTTTACTAAGAGGATCCCAATGAATCAGTAGGATTTACTTATGTGTAGACTCACTATTAATAGTCAGAGAGTTGGAGGAGACCTCAAGGGCCACCCAGGAATACAGTAGAGTCTCACATTACAAGCTAAATGGGCCGGCAGAAGCTTGGATAAGCGAATATCTTGGATAATAAGGAGGGATTAAGGAAAAGCCTATTAAACATCAAATTAGGTTATGGTTTTACAAATTAAGCACCAAAACATCATGTTTTACAACAAATTTGACAGAAAAAGCAGTTCAATATGCAGTAATGTTATGTTGTAATTACTGTATTTACAAATTTAGCACCAAAATATTACAATATATTGAAAACATTGACTACAAAAATGGCTTGGATAATCCAGAAACTTAGATAAGCGAGGCTTGGATAAGTGAGACTCTACTGTACATAATCAAAGCATTCCCAACAACAATTTAATAATTAATAAAGTAAATCTACTAGAGTTGGCACTAACCAACAGGATACCAACCATGAAAAGTAACTAAACAAATTAAAATGAGAGGGAAGGTGGGCACTGAGTAGGAAAGCAAACTGAAGCCAAATGAATGAAGAGCTGGTTTAACACAGCATCCAGCCAAAGTGAAGCCTCCAACCAAGCTCTTGTGGTCCTGCCCACTAACCAGTGGTCTTGCCTTTGACTGGCTGGCATTTTATGCTCCTTCCCAATAATTACACAAACCACACAGGCCTCTGGAAAGGAGAGAAAAGCAACTAAGATGATGCTCACCTCATCTGATCATTGTGACTTTGGAAAGACCACACAGTAAGTCATGAGGACCATTTCCTTGCCCAGCTTACCTTACAAAGGGTAAATATCTGCCTTGCCAGTGTCCTCTCAGTCTTTGGTTAATTATTCAGGAAAATTTCACAGATGGGAGAAATAGTGACACCTCTAGGATCTCCTTCCTGCAGCGTAACATTTAGATGTATTTATTTACACTTCCATCTCGCCTTTCCTCTGATGAACTCAAGGTAGCAAAGAGCTTTCTGCTTATTTTCCTGCACACTTTAGCCTCACACTTAGCTACTCATTTCATGAGTAGGGGGAAATTGGGGGAAAGCATAGGGAACTGTCTTACTTTATTCCATATCATCGAGGTCCATCTTCTGGGATGGCCAATCATGCTATGTCCTTGCCCTATGTCCTTGCCCTATGTCCTTGCCCTGTCTTGCCACATCTTTCCCTGCACTGTGGAAGCAAGAGTCCTACCGAGTCCCACCAGAAGTATCATTACGTCATGTGATGGCCTCTGTGGGACTCAGTTTCTGAAGCACATGGAAACGGAGCTGTATGAGATGAGGTACTAAGAGAAAGTATGTGGCCAAACGTCAACCAATGAGTTTCAGGGTTCAATGGAAACTAGAGTGTTTTTGAATCCTATTTCAGAAAGAAGGAAATATGCATGCAACCAATCATTCAGTCACTTAATAAGAAGATCCCCCGGTGGCACAATGGGTTGCAGGACTGCTGACTGCCAGGTTGGTGGTTCGAATCCAGGGAGAGCAAGTTGAGCTCCCTCTGCCATCTCCAGCTCCATATGTGGGGACATGAGAGAAGCCTCCCGCAAGATGGTAAAACATCAAACATCTGGGTGTCCCCTGGGCAACAGCCTTGTACACGGCCAATTCTCTCACACCAGAAGCAACTTGCAGTTTCTTAAGTCGCTCCTGACATTTAAAAAACTCAATAAAAGCCAGGATGTCCAAATTGCAATCCCACAAACTTTCTCTTTCTGTAAGCAAGTTAAATAACATCAAAACTTTCCTTTGTAAAGACCGTTTGAAGTAAGTAAAGTAATACACATTACCATTTAAAAGGTGTACATGTAAGACCATAGAATCCAGTGTCTAAAATTAGCTAAGTTTAGTGAACTCGCCTTGAACAATGAATGCCAAAAAAACCCTGTTTTTTTATTGATTATCTCATCAATAAGCATGGATCAGCCATCTCTGACTCCATAGAATATAAAATATTAATAATCTGTGGGCCTCATCAGCATCTGTGGGTCTAATTTAAATTTCTTGCAAACTGATATGAGTACTGTATATTTTGGTTGTATATGGTGTTCAGAAAAAGCATTTCAAGAAGCATATCCTAAAATACCGACAACCGACATCATTATCAAGTGTATGTCTGAGTATGCATTTAGTCCATTTTTCAAAAGTTTTCTTCTCGCCCTCCCGCCCTCCCCAGCCCCCCACCTCAGATCAAAAATTAGAAATCCCCATTGCTCTGGGTCCCTTTCTCTCTGTGCACAGGGTTTATTCAAAGAGAATGCTCAGCAAGCAGGATACAGTTTGAAAAGGGAACAAACAGATTTAAGAAAGCACTATTCTTCACAGGAGTCACTTTGCCTGCTGCAAAATTATGCCGATGAAAAGATTTCTTTTCTTTTTTTAGGTAAAGTGCAATTAAGGTTGGCCTCTTTTGCTTAAATTAAAATAGGACTGTAATGAAGAATCTGACTCCTTCCTCTAATTTTACAAGTTCAATGGTAATCTAACCATGCCATTCATTTACAGAAACCATTAATTTTACTGTGTGGTTGAAAGTGGAAGGGCTTTCTTTCTCTCATTTCTCCCCCCTCCCTCTCTTTTGGGTCTTTGTCTGTGCACCTGTTTGTACCACTTTAGCATCCCATTTAAAAAACTTTGGGTAATCCTCTGGCACTGACCCTGGTGTGATAATACTTCTCTTATTCGGCACATAATTACAAAGGACAACGCAAATACAACACATCTTTCAGTTCTACTTTTCACAGCCGAATGGACCGTTTTGCCAATCTTCAAGGTGAGTTGGTTCCCCAAAGCCTCTGTACATAAGCTAAATTCATCCAATGAGGACCTGGGATAAACAATGAACTCTTGGCTTTGGGTGCATGATAGTTGTCCAAACTTTTAGCACTGTTATTGGTTTTGTGTCCTAGTACATTGCTAGTGTGTAAAGTCCACCAAATCTAGTCCACTCCACAAGTGCCTTTAGGATGGATGCTGCATTGTGAACTTAGTGCTACATACCTTGTGCATCCATGGGATTGTAGCATCATATTCCAAGTGGTTATGTTTCATAGGGCAGCAGGCCCAATTAGTATAGTATGGCAGAGTGAATATCACATAAAGTAGTTTCAAATATTACTCTTTACATTACATATAAAGTACATGAAAGTGCTATTCAGGCATTCCTTTCAGATCTAGTCAATATGCTATGCAAGGCTACAAGCGCCTTTATAGGTAGAATACAATTAGTCCCTTGAGAAACCTTCATGTTGATACACCTGAAGGCTAAAATGTGAGTGCTATAAAAGGTAAGAGAAAAACCACAGGGAGTGCCAGTCCATGTGTTCCCCCTGGTACAGGATCCCCCTGATGTGGCTGAAATCTTAGGTCAGCCATTCTGAATGAAATGAAGCGGGATTCTAAAGAAAGGTGCAAAACATTTTGATTATAGGCTCACAGTGCTATAAAAAGGTTTCTGAATGGATATCAGAAACTGTACAGGTGAGTATTCCCTACTGTTTCATAGTGGGGAAAACTTGATGTGTCATTTTTTTGCATGCACAGGAGCATAGTACAACCCCTCATATCCATGGGGAATATGTTCCAGGACTGTCTATAGATATTTGAAACTATGAATCCTAGTGGACTCTATATTTTTACTGTGCCATGGATGGAAGACCACCAAAATATATCTGGTGCTATATTGGAATGTGCCAATAATTCAGCCATAAAGCACATACCTTGCATGCAAACAGGCTGAATTATCAGAATCCTCAGGCTCAAAAAGGATGCTGTCTGAAACTTTAAGTCACTACATGACTGCTTCCAAATGGCAAATGCTATGTAGTGATGCATGTGTTCCCCAGCTAGAAACAAACAAACAAACAAACAAACAAACAAACAAAACACTTTGACCAGCACAAGATATATTGCCCTAGGCTTTGTACAGTACTTTTTTGTATAGAGAGAAAGTCAGAACCCAATACATTTTATTTATTTATTTATCTTTTAATTTTTTATTTTATTTTGTGGAGACTTCTCTTAATTTTCTCACTGGCTTATGTTTATCACTGATGACTGAGTTTAGCGAAATATACAATTCAACTGATGACTCTCCACAATAATTGTAATTGGTTTTAAATGTTTTCAGGCCCTGGTGGCGCAGCATATTAAAGTGCTGAGCTGCTGAACTTGCGGACCGAAAGGTCACAGGTTCAAATCCGGGGAGTGGGGGTGAGCTCCCACTGTTAGCCCCAGCTTCTGCCAACCTAGCAGTTCGAAAATATGCAAATGTGATTAGATCAATAGGTACTACTTCCGCAGGAAGGTAACGGGCACTCCATGCAGTCATGCCAGCCACATGACCTTGGAGGTGTTTACAGACAGCACCGGCTCTTCAGCTTAGAAATGGAGATGAGCTCCACCTCTCAGAGTCAGACATGACTGGACGTAATGTCAGGGGGAAACCTTTACCTTTACCCTTAAATGTTAATATTTATCTATATCTTATTTCTGGATGTTATTATGCTTTGTGTGATTTTTGTCTTGTATTTTGTGTTAAATGTGCTTTGATTTGTATGGTATTATATTTATATTATTTGAATTTGCATCGTGGCACTCAAGTGGCCAAACTGTAAGTCGCTCTGAGTCCCCTTCGGGGTGAGAAGAGCAGGGTATAAATACAGTAAATAATAAAAAATAAATAATACCAGACTTTGGTTGTAGCAACCTGGCTATTAAGCAGGAAGTCCACGAAGGAAATGGTGGAGGGAGGTAAAGAGGAAGGGGAGCAAGAAAACTGCAATCACATCAACATTTGGGCACACTCTAGCAGAGCCTGGAAATGTTACTTTTTATTACAAGTCCCATGGTTCCTACTTCCATTGGATTAATTTTTATCACTAGCCAAGTTCATTGGAAAATTCTGAAATTTATAGTCTCCAAATGAACTTTCCCAGACTCTCCAGTTCAGTCTGACCAAGCGACAACACCACCAATGAGGTCACCATATGACCGGAAAGACTTGATTCTCAATAGTAGAATTCAAAAGGAAGAGTTCAACTATAGTTTTTAAATCACTTTGATTCCTCTTTCATTGGAATATGCTTGGTTGATGCCGAAATCTTCCTCATCCTCAGGCCTGCTATTGTGCCTGACTTTCTAAAATGTGTTGGTACTACTACTTGTGAGCAGCACCTCATTTCTGGCGGACAATCTCCTTTGTCTTTTTTATGATGAATAAAATAGCTTAATATGCTCCAATGCTTAGCTTTCTGCTACATGACCTTGTTGCCACGTTAGTTTAATAGTTGTATTGTATGCTATTATGGATATTTATTTTTTATTGTTTTGAGTCACTGTGAAATGAAAAGGTAGGCTGTCCATTGAGACGGCCTTAAAATCATAGAATCATAGAATCATAGAGTTGGAAGAGACCTAGTGGGCCATCCAGTCCAACCCCTCCCAAGAAACAGGAAAATCGCATTCAAAGCACCCCTGACAGATGGCCATCCAGCCTCTGCTTAAAAGTTTCCAAAGAAGGGGCCTCCACCACACTCCACAGCAGAGAGTTCCACTGCTGAACATCACTCACAGTGAGGAAGTTCTTCCTAATGTTCAGGTAGAATCTCCTTTCTTGTAGTTTGAAGCCATTGTTCCGTGTCCTAGTCTCCAGGGCAGCAGAAAATAAGCTTGCTCCCTCCTCCCTATGACTTCCCCTCATATGGTCCTCATCATAGCTCCTTTCAGCCTTCTCTTCTATAGGCTAAACATGCCCAGCTCTTTAAGCCGCTCCTCCTAGGGCTTGTTCTCCAGACTCTTGATCATTTTAGTTGCCCCTCTCTGGACACATTCCAGCTTGTCAACATTTCCCTTCAATTGCAGCACCCAGAACTGGACACAGTATTCCAGGTGTGGTCTGACCAGAGCAGAATAGAGGGGTAGCATGGCTTCCCTGAGTCTAAACACTATACTCCTTGCCATATACACATTGCTTTCCACATAGAAACTAACTATGACAGTGACAGGCATTTTGCTAGTGAACTGCAATTGCTCTCAAATGCTCATCAGAATATTTTAGTAGTCATAGCTTTCATCCCCTTTCCTCCCAAAAATTGATTTTGTTTTTAAGCTAATTCATATATAAACAGCTGTCTATTGTCCTGTCTGGAAGCTTTTTGAGTCTGGCATAGATTTCTTATTTACTCCAAAGTTCAGGGATGCCGGCGACACCTCTGAATGAATGCTAAACCAATACTGACCAAACAAAAGCAGCATTTGGGGACATCTGAAGTTGCATTTTTTACAAGATGTGGACTATGGCACAATTCAACTACTTTGATGCATGTATAACATTTGCTGGTAAAAGAAAAGGGAGCCCCTGATGGTTTTTAGAAACAGTGGCTGTATTATTCATGCGCTAAGCCAAACCTCTTCAGCTGTAGAACCTTTGCAGTACCAACAAGTGTACGGTGCTATCAAAAAACTCAGCACACACATGCACACACAACCCCCACTTGCTTCTTTTTTTACAAGTATTGACATTCTTGTGCAGTATTAGGGGAGCTAATTTAGCTTCCAGTTCTAAGAATTTTTTCCTTGAATCTATAGCCAGTAATTATTGGCATTCAGGGGTACAAAGGAGGAAAACAAAGAGCACAAATTCTAGCACATTCATGTGGGATTGGGAGTTGAATTAGGATCTTCACACCCCATTGAATTATCAGCCCCCCTATTAGAGCCTTATTAAAATGGTAATGATTATATGCCAGCTATAGGCAGGCTGCCGCACCTGTCAAAAATACCCCGATTATCCTGTTCATTCAACTGTCTGGCTCTTGAATTTATGTCTCAGGTTTACTTCACTGTGAAGTTGTCCCTCCCCCCATGACTCACTCCCACTTATAAAAAAAATGAAAGAAAAGATACAAGAAAAAAACAAATTTCTGCAAAGATGATGGCAAATCCTTTTTGATTTAGTGCAGCCATTGTCCATTGCATAAAATGGCAGCTAGTATAAAAAAATAATAAATAGAAATGATTTTGATGCAGTTGACTGCAGTAAAAAGGAAAAAAATACACAAGATCAATCAAAAGGTCTTTTAAAATTAAAAAACAGTATAATTAGAATATATTTTAAAGGTCCACAACAATTGCTCTTTTTGGGGGTTAATTAGGTTCGAAAAGCAACAAAGAACCTTATAGCATTTAAAGCCTAGCAAATTCTATTTTGTACAGGTTCTTGGAGACTTCATGGGGTCTGTGAATTGTCTAGAGATGAGAAAAATTGAGGGCCACCAAATACTATATTGGATAAAATTGTTCATTCTGTTTATGATTTTTGCTGCAGCAGATTAACCTGGCTCCCACCCTTTGATGCTGCAGCTCCAAAAGGAGTCCTGGATACAACAGGTAGAATGTTTATTATTTTCTCTTCTTACAGATTGAAGGGGCAGGGAATAAATAAATTCCAGTCTGCTGTCAAAGGCTTTCATGGCCAGAATCACTGGGTTGCTGTGAATTTTCCAGGCTGTATGGCCATGTTCCAGAAGCATTCTCTCCTGACGTTTTGCCCACATATATGGCAGGCATTCTCAGAGGTTGTGAGGTCTGTTGGAAACTAGGCAGGTGAGGTTTATTTATCTGTAAAGTGTCCAGGGTGGGAGAAAGAATACTTGTCTGTTTGAGGCAAGTGTGAATGTTGCAATTGGCCACCTTGATTAGCATTGAATGGTTCTGAAGCTTCAAAGCCTAGCTGCTTCCTGCCTGGGGGAATCCTTTGTTGTGTAAGCTGGCCCTGATAGTTTCCAGTCTGGAAAGTAAATAAAGAGCAACATTTAAAAAACAGGAATTTCAGACATGCCTCACAACCCCTGAGGATGCCTGCCATAGATGTGGGTGAAATGTCAGGAGAGAATGCTTCTGGAACATGGCCATACAGCCTGGAAAACCTACAGCAACCCAGAAATTCCAGTCTCATCTGTATATATTTTCACATATAAAAATATATAACTGAGCCTGGCTAGCTATTCTTTCTTATTTTCCCCTTCTGTTATTTATTTGTATTTGTTCTTGGAACTCAGATAAAAGGTATATTTTTAAAAAATGACCTACATCCATTTGTTAATCTCAGTGAGGGTAGATCCACAAAACCCAATAGAATGTACATAGTTCCCACTGATTCGATGAGTCTATTCTGTTTGCAGCTAACAAGTACATTTAGTCTAATATTAAGTTACATACACTTCATGGTTTTAGCAACAGTTTGGGCAAAGATTATAGTATTTAATTGGGCAGTGGCATCGTGGTGGCCCAAGCTTCCCCAGACTGCCTCTTTTCAGTAAAAAAAAAAAAAAGCGGGGGGGGGGGGAGGGGGGAGATGGATTTCTTCTCCTGGAAGTGCTCACCATTTGCCATTCAGCTTTTCAATGGAGAACAGCACAACTCTCCACCATCATTGTCAAATGTGTTAAAAGACCATTTTTCAGAGCCAAAAATGGACTCTTGGAACTTCTGACTGTGTGGTTGTTTGTTTTGCATTTTTGGCAACCCGTGCGGGATCCACAGCAATTGCCTACCTCGGAGCTACAGAATTATCCCACACAGGGAATATTGGCGCTTGCCCTCCTAATCAAGACGGCTCAGGTCGGTGGCAGTCTCCTTGTGGCTGTTGGTTTATTCTTGATTGGCGATAACAGTTTGGGCTTTCCTTAGCAATGTTTCAGCTCTCCAGTGGGGAAAGTACAGGAAAGGCTAAGTGGACCAAAGTTTTGGTTATGGGATGACTGCTACAGCCCAGTGTCTTTGTTCCTTTTAAGCTTCTCTAAAGCTAGGCAAACAGAAAGCCCAAGCACACTGAAGATGGTACCTTGGTTTAAGCAAACATTTCTGGAGTTGGGGGTCTGGATCAGGGTAGCTCACTGGACAAAACAAGGACCAGAAAATGTCTGATGATCACTCCAATCCTCCTCACTCTGAGCCTTCTGACTCTAGCAGATTAAGATGGATGAAGGTTTGGGTCACTGCCTTCTCTCTGATTCCCCATTACTGCTCCACTGTTTTCTTCCATGAATTTTGCAACCTAAATAGCATCAGAAATTTTTAAATGACACAGAGGCATCATGTTTACTTATATAAATCAAAAGTGGAAGAATAAAGAGATTAAAACCAACAAATTTAAAATGAAACAAGGGAAGGAGAATATGTAGCTGCAGAGCTTCCCCGCTTGTCGATACCAAGATGAATGTGCAGCATCAACAAGTTGTTGTAAACTGACAAATTTGCATAGATCACAACTGAGGGTTCCATCTTCTATCCATTTACATAATCGCATATACCATAGCAACATCTCAAACATTATTACAATAAGCTCATGTGTTACGTGCAGAGGTTTTTATTTAAAACAATTTTTACACATAGTCAGGGACACTTTTTACTTACTTGAAATGAACAATGTCTTGGGCTTCCAGCTGAAACACACCAAAGAAATCTGAAGGAGGACCAAGGACTTCTTCACGCCCCTCCCTGATTTGTTTCGTTTCACTGGCAAAATAGTAGGCGTGCACGGTGCCTCATGGGGCTCCACGTGCCCTCCCTTCCCCATCACATTGGGGGAATGGGACAAGACACGTTGGTGCTCTGTCCCTATTAGATGTGGGAAAGGTCAGCAACATGCATTGCCACATTGCCCTTTCCCATATCAGATGGGGAAAATAGGTGGAAATTGTGGGTAGCTCTGGTGAAGCTAACCAAAAAACACTTACTCTCCGATTGTGTCCGAGGAAGCATCTTGCAACACTTCCTTGCCACTTCAAGGAGCAATGGGGCAGAGCCTGCTGAGCATCATCTGACGGCACTCAGTAGGCCGCTGGAACTCAATTGACAGACCCAGTCTTTTAAACTTGAACACGCCTATCTGTATTTTATAATGCATTTTATGAATGTTTTATGTAAGTTAATTTTTAACTAATTTATAGTGTATTGTACAGGTTTTATATGTGTGTTTTATTGTAAGCCGCCCTGAGTCCCCTGTTGGGTGAGAAGGGTGGGATATAAATATTGTAATAAATAAATAAATAGGCCCCATCCTCAAAGTGTTGCAAGGGGCCAATTTGCTCCAGTGTGATAAAGTGGCAAGTGATACTTAGAGAAGTGTTCCCTCTATAGATCTGCAGTGCAATTCTCTGCTTGATCTCCAATTGAATGTCTGGCAATTTTATGATATTCAACTATAGTTCTTCTATTGCAAAAGGATGTTTAGTATATGTATAGACACCCATCATAGGACACTATCATGCAACAGGCAAAAAAAGTTATTGGACCTATGCTGGCTGCACCCCAAACTGTACTGGCTACAGAGGATAGAAGGTTCCTCTAATTTTGTACTATGTCTGTTCCCAGGCACAACGGAAAGGTCTGAAGAAAAAACCCTTTGGAAGATCTGTGGTGCTTATTCCATCCTGACCCTAGGTCTATGAAACATACTAGTGGGATACAGCAGCCTGCCACTGGAATAGGCAACTGTGAAAACGGAAGGTTTTCAAACACCTCCTTTGACCTCTTTGGATTTTGCATGATGTGGGGCCGGTGGCAATGTTTGGAAAGCTGCTCTTTGCTGTTCTTGGGGCCTGAGGAAGTGACGGATGTTGCCTTCCTTTGGAGCCAACCTGGCCATCACTGCCAATTAGGGCTTGAAAACACAAGCAAGAGAAGAAAGACTGGGATCAGGATGCCTTCTGTATTGTGTCTCAGGCCTTCATTCATGCCACAGCAGCTGAAGCAGCAGAAACAACCAGGGTACAAATTTAATACTAATGCATTCACTTGTTACCCTCATTAGGCAGATTGATCAAGTAGAACTGAGGTTTGTGTTTTAAGAAGGGCAAGCAAACCTGCCACTTTTGCCACCATTTTTATACAGTGTGTCACTTGTCCATCATTAGCAGGAGCTGGAGGTTAAATACACAACATTCCCTGAAATGAAGCAAGCTAATGGATGTCTACATGCATATGCCATTTGTTTGAACTACAGAAAGATGGATGGGCAAAAGACGAGGTAATGATTTGTGGTGGAGGTCCCAAATTTGATTTAAGCAATTAGATTACCTTTCTAAGAGGTCTCCCAGGAAATCTATTAAAATACCATCTTCCTTTGCTCTCCAAAGCACACAAAGGCTCCCTAGTAACAGTCCTCTGTCTGTTCCTTTGTGACATTCTGCATGCTCCCAAGACAAAAACCATATGCAGTTGCTTAAATGTCAAATTGGCCGACAAGGGGCAACTATTCTTTTGGTTTCTTGCCTGTGAATAGTAGGACAGCTAGTGATTGTTTGGTTTGGTTTTCCTAAAGAGAATAATAGTTGCAATAACTATTCAATCAGTTTGTTTCATAATGTAGGCCAAACATTTTAGGAGATTATGGCATATATATATGTGCACACACACACACCAGGTACTTGGAGATATCTACTGCTGGATTCCTTTCTTGAACAGATCACTGTGCCTTGAATGTGAGATTATGGAAGTTATCTGGATACTGTTTATCCTAGCACTCATGGACTAGGCTTCACAGCTATTTCTTTCTTATTCAAGCCCAGCAAAAGCACCATGCATGTCTCTCTAATGACATAATTAAAATTCAGCATGTCTGAACATAAAAACCGTGGTGTTCCTAGTGATAGATGGATCGATAGAAAGATCTGTTTCCAAACTGTCCATTCTTTTGTATGTTGTTCATACCCTTTGGAGTCCCTATTGGCACCAACACTCATTTCATTTAATCACTAAATAAAAAATTGGCTGGTTCACCACAGTCTTTGTGCCTCACTAATTCATTACAAATACTGATGGACATAATTTTATAAGGTAGCAAGTACGATACAGTGGTTTGAGTGTTGGACTATGACTCTAGAAACCAGGGTTCAAACCTCCACTCAACCGTGGAAACCCAATGGATGACCTTTCAGCCTCAGAGGAAGGCAAAGGCAAATGCCGTCTGAACAAACACTGAGGAGAATAACAGTGTTGTCGACCGCGTTTCTAGGGGATCGGGCCCCTTAAGGAGAGAGCCGATCCGGTCCTGAGAGAACGGACCTTGGCGGAGCCAATAGGAGAATATGAGCCGCAATACAACCTGGAACCGAAATGAAGAAGGTCCGCCAAAGATGAAGGAAAATCCGCCAAGGAGTCTTTATTGAGCGATTCAGCTGAAAAGGACACTAGTAGCGATCATTCAGTCTACTAGCGTATCATACATTCAAAATAAAGCCATATTTATACAAGGTCTGACAGCCTTTTGAATTTCCCGCCCCGCTCCCCCGCCCATCTGATCGCGGATAGGCTAGAAGGCTGAACGAGGCGGGCTTTCGTTTCCCGCCTTGCTCTGCTGGTCCAATGGGGAGCCGCTTTTTGTCCCCACTCGGGCCAATCAGAGAGGAGGAGGCGGGAGCTATTGAAACAATGAAGTGCCAGGGCAGGAAATATCAGATTTACTCCTGCCAGACCGATTTCTAAAGGAATTAATGGCACCCATCAAGGATGTCCGGGTTCCTGTCACATTCACAGATTTTAGATATGCCTTGGGGTGTCAGAGGGGAAGTGGTGATGGGTGTTGATGAGCCAAAATTGACAGGCTCCACAGGGCGCCTTCCTGAGGTGTCCTGGAATTTCCTGGGATATGACAATGTTTGCTCTGGGGGCTGAATCACCTTTAGGACTATACTCTGAATTTGGTGACTCAAGCCTTATATTGTCCATGCAATCTGAATTAGATTGGGTTAAGCTGTGGCAGATTATCCTTTTGTTTTTTTGGGAAAGGAAGCCTGGGTCATAGGAGCAGGGGTTCATGTTGGGGTCAAAATATTTCCCATTTGATTTCATGATTTGACAATTATATGAAATAGAATGAAAATTAAAATAAAGTTGGAACATAAACCCAGCTGGGAAAAACACATATTTTCCGGGGATCCCAAAGAGTACAAATACATATAGGCAGATAGATAGATTTCAAGGAAGCAAGGGAGAATCCATAAAGGTGGGTTACATTGCATAAAGGGGAATCATGAATGATATAAACAATTGAAAACATTTGATAAGAACGAAGTTCACAACATCTGGGGAACCCAATATGGAAAGTCATAGGAGTGGAGTTCTAGCAGCATGATTTCACAATTCATGAAGTTAGCCCAACGATTAGAAATTCATACAACAGTGAGTCATGAGGGTGTCCAGGTACATAGAATATGAAAATTCACGGATACATGAGGAAAAAGAGTTCATCTGTGATGGAAGGAATTCATAGAGATGGCATGGGGAAGGGGCACATGTGGGTTGCAGTCTTGGGAAGTATAAGATTTCATAAGTCCAGGGATAGGTCTGGGGAAGAGTGTTCTTCTCCTTCATAAAATTATTAAGGTATGAATGAAACGTGGAGGGCGCCCGTCCGGGCACCCCCTGGCAGCTGTAGAGAGGGTGAGGGTCCTTGGAGAACTATGTCTCCCCAGCGAGAGAGCGATCCCCCCATCCCCAGTTCACAGAAAGGGGCTAGGGATCTCTTAAAACCATTCCGCGGGTCGCGGGGAGAGGAAAGTCCGGGATAAGGCAGCAGTTTGGCTTGAAAGGAGCAGTCGGTCCCATTTGACAGTCAGCTGTTGAGGTGCCGAGAACTGGACCGATTTCGGTTCCGCTGGTGGTCCTTGAGTCAGGGGTCTTAAAAAGGGTTAGGACTAAAAGATGAGTGTGCTAGGGGTAATTTTGATAAAGATATGAGCCAATTTGTACCGTCCGCCGTATTAACCTATGGCGGAGAAGCCTCCGCCAGGGTTTTAAAGATCAGACGGGTTAGTGAGAGAGAGAGAGAGAAATTACATGCAAAGGAAGGAGTCAGAGAATGACACAAAATAACCAGATAGAGAGTGTTACTGTTAAAATAAATGCTACTTTTATTGGGGGATTTGTTACATAGTGCAGGGAAGGGGAAAGTGAAGAAAAAAAAGATCTTTTAATAATAGTCTGCTGCGGTCCCGTTCCGTTCCCTTTTGGTGAGTGATCTGCGGAACTCTCCGCTGCGAGTTCAAATTAATTTAAAAGCCGGGGTTTCGGTCATCAACAGTGAATGTGCTACCACTGAGCAAAACTGTGGCACATTCACATGTCACTGCCTAGTCAACAAGGCACTAAAAGCAAAACCTCCCTAGCCAACCTTCAAACACAGATTAATCAATACAGAAAAAAATCCTTCAAGGACTTGTGTCCTGAATATGAAGTGAAGAAAGGGAGAACTGAATAATATAAATTCTATGACAGAATATCCTGCCCTTCCACCACATACACACACACACACACACACACCTGTAATTGAATTATTCACTGAATCGGCAGTACAATTTTCCTTTCCAGGGCATTGACATCTATTTTGTTAATCAGTGACCTCATAAAAGTGCTGTAAAAGAAAATTATAAAATAAAATAAAAATACTCTTGTAGAAAGCATTTCTTTTAATAATAGTTGGAGTACAATTTCTGACAAGCCTTCACAATACCATTTTTTTCCTCAGGAAACTCCTTGGAAATGGTGCAAACAACACACACACACACACACACGCATTTATGCACTATGCAAGGGAACCCTTTGTGGTCACAGTTATCATTTAACCTTGAGCTTCTGTCGCCATCTTATTTCCCCTTTTAAATCAATCATTGGATTTAGCTACAAGGGTCATAATAAGACTCCAGTTGTGGACAAGCATGTACATTCTTCAGGATTCATGACAGTGTAAGGCTAAGACTCAGGGAGTTCCATGAATAAACCCATGTATCATATGCACATGTGTAAACTGACCTTATGCATATCCCATGGATAAATCGAGGGTCATTCTGTGGAGAATGCTGCCTCAGGGTGAGCCATCCCTAGCTGTCACTGCCATTTCCCTGCCCAGGCATTCAAAAAGGCCAGAAACGGCACCATGACAGTGAAAGTAGAAGGGGTCCATGTTTCTTTTAGCTTCACTTGGGATGGACTAAGCTATTTCTTTTCACTACTCAACTTAGAGAAGGGGGTGGCTCCTTTTAACAGATAAGTTAAAATAGTCACATTGACTCATGGAGTAGTCAACTCAGGTTTTTTGGGTTGATTTTTTTAAACTAAAATGTGTAGATGTTTACATTAGTATATTGTGAATTGTAAGGGTGCACAATGGGGTGCCACTCTGTCTAATCTCTCTCCCCACTCTTTCTCTTTCCGCAATATGGTGGAAAGTACATCCAAAAATATTGAGAAAATTGTGTTTGAAAACCTTGATTAGACAAATTCGGGATTGGCAGACGTCTTCACAGGTCAGGACATATTCTGCACAAAAAATTGTCTGTGGTCCTTTTATGTAGAAAACTGCAGCTTCTCTGCGAAAACGGCATTTTCTGCCCATAAAATATACTCACGCAAAAATATTGTTTCTGCACAGAAAAAAACCTGTGGTTGATGATGTTTTCTGCAGAAAATTTTAAAAAGTTTGACTTGCAAAAAAGAATTGTGCAGAAAACAAAAAATACACAATTTTAATTCAGTCTTAAATCTGAAGCATTTCAGTAACTTAAAACCTCTGTTGAAACTTTAGAAATACATTATAAGGTAAAGGTAAAGGTTTCCCCTGACGCTAAGTCCAGTCATGTGGAAATCAAAGATACAGAATGGGGGACGCCTGGCTTGACAGCAGTGTGTGCGAAAAAGTCCTTGGAGTCCTCATGGACAACAAGTTAAACATGAGCCAACAATGTGATGCGGCAGCTAAAAAAGCCAACGGGATTCTGGCCTGCATCAATAGGGGAATCGCATCTAGATCCAGGGAAGTCATGCTCCCCCTCTATTCTGCCTTGGTCAGACCACACCTGGAATACTGCGTCCAATTTTGGGCACCGCAGTTGAAGGGAGATGTTGACAAGCTGGAAAGCGTCCAGAGGAGGGCGACTAAAATGATTAAGAGAACAAGCCCTATGAGGAGCGGCTTAAAGAGCTGGGCATGTTTAGCCTGCAGAAGAGAAGGCTGAGAGGAGACATGATAGCCATGTACAAATACGTGAAAGGAAGTCATAGGGAGGAGGGAGCAAGCTTGTTCTCTGCTGCCCTGCAGACTAGGACACGGAATAATGGCTTCAAACTACAGGAAAGGAGATTCCACTTGAACATCAGGAAGAACTTCCTCACTGTGAGGTCTGTTCGGCAGTGGAACTCTCTCCCCCGGGCCGTGGTGCAGGCTCCTTCTTTGGAGGCTTTTAAGCAGATGCTGGATGGCCATCTGTCGGGGGTGCTTTGAATGCGATTTCCTGCTTCTTAGCAGGGGGTTGGACTGGATGGCCCATGAGGTCTCTTCCAACTCTACTATTCTATGATTCTATGATTCTATGTCTGACTCTGGGGGTTGGTGCTCATCTCCATTTCTAAGCCAAAGAGCCGGCGTTGTCCGTAGACACCTCCAAGGTCATGTGGCCGGCATGACTGCATGGAGCGCCGTTACCTTCCCGCCGGAGCGGTACCTATTGATCTACTCACATTGGCATGTTTTCGAACTGCTAGGTTGGCAGAAGCTGGAGCTAACAGCAGCTGCTCATGCTGCTCCCGGGGTTTGAACCTGGGACCTTTTGGTCTGCAAGTTCAGCAGCTCAGCGCTTTAACACACTTTGCCATCGGGGCTCCAGAAATACATTATAGGCATCTAAAAAGGCAGGCAATGTTAATTAAGGTGATTCAAACACAGCAAATACTCTAGGTATACATTATTTTAAGTGTGACACTCTCTGCAGTGCTAGAAATTTGGGGACTGGATTAAAAAATCATGGAGTAAGCATTCTTATATGAGATGGCAATGCTTTGATTTTGCATCCCCAATCCAAAAGCTCCATCCCTGGTTGTGAATCTTTTAAACTCGATGACTGTTAATTTCTTTAAACCAACTGAGTACAGTCTAATGCTCTGGAAAGCAGTTGATTTGGGTGGGATATAGTTAAATACATATTTAAATTAATACTGTAGGACTTAAAAAATGCCCAGCTTTGCTCAATGGGCACCTGTCACTTTACTTCAAAGGTATTTGTCATGTGTCTTCCATTCCTATTTCCTTTGTATGCCACAACCTCCCCCTTAAAAAAAACCTCACCCACTTTCCTCTCCTACAAAACCTGATCATCTTTTCAGTCACAGCTCCTTACCGTTTCTCTCCCGCTCTCTCTGCCACAGCTTCGGGAGGAAACAAAACAAAAGTGTAAGCGACAGAACTATTTGTATTTCATGGGTATTCACTGCCTCTGCCAACACGACGGCCCGAACGTTTGGCAGGCAATATTGCTGGGCGAATGCGTGAGCTGATGATGAATGGCTGTGAAGCCTTTGTGATTGCTCATGCTCCATTGTGGGCCAAACAATGGAGGAGGACACAAGTCTGGCTCGGGGGAGCAACGGATAAAACTGTTGGGCAGAATGGCGGGCTCCTGCCGACATGACCACTTGTTGACACTGAAAGGACGCAACAACAAGTGAGCAGAAACAGAAACGATTCTGTTCACTGAGGCTATTAGTTGCAACGTGTGGTACTGGAGCGGTCACTCCCGATGTGTTTCCTCACTAATGAGCTCTGAATGCCCTATTAAACTGGGCTGCTATAGGCCCAGAGCCACTGCGGCACTGGTATGCATGAATGAATCGGCCAGCTCCCATTGGCCGGCTGGACAGAGGAAGCAACTGGCAACACTCAAATTTAAACAAGACTGACAGTACAGTTAAAAGATCATTAATTAGAGTGGCCAAACAGATACAGACTCAAGGCTCTCCTTATTGACAAGATAACATTACTTGGCTCTGAGCAAGTCCAAGCTCATCGTCTTCTCTGAGCTTGAGCATCAGCCAATAGAATTTGCCCTCTTTTGTTGTCTCTAGAAAAATTATATTTGAATGGAACTTATGCTGTGTTGCATCTGTGCTATGTCTTTGCTTTACCAAAAAAGAGAGAGATGCATGCGTAGATGAATAGACTCTCTACAATGACTCTTCCATTTTTTTTGCAATTTGTTTTTAATTTTCTGCACATGAAATACACATTATGGATTTAATCTAGATAGGTAGTTTAGTTAAATGTATTATATCTTATTTGTAATGTGTTTATTTAATGTGCACAAGCACTCTTCTAAAATATTCACAAAAGTCTTAAGTTATGAGTTGGGGAGGAAATTCAGTTGATTCACATTTTAATGGCAAATACCTTATTTAGCCCTTTTGAACCAATACTTTAATTGTAGCCTTGTTTATTTATGCCTCCCCTATTCAAGCCTTTTATCATACCACATTTATATAAACCTTTGGTTATCTAATATCTACCCTCTCCCCACTTCCCTTCAGTCTAATCCATTTGACTAAATTAGACTGCACTCTGCCATGTACAAAAATGCCTTTTTTTCCTCTTGAAAAGGTAACTCAGCCGAACCTTCATGCATTTACTCCTCTCCAGCTTTCCTTTGGTGGGCTGAATTCACATTAAGTTACCAGGGGCTGTAAATAGGCTTTGAGATTATAATATGAAAGGATGTTTGTGCTAGTTAAAAAAGAAAACTAATTCATGAGGAAGGATTCCAGAGTTCCTATAATGTATCCTAGTTGATTGGGTACTTGGAGAGCACTAATTCAGATAACAAAGGCTGAAAATAGGACACCAGAACTTTTTTTTTTAAAGCTCTGGGTGGATGGGTGAATATGGGAACAAGCATACCAATGGGCACTGATTCAGGGTGCATCTACACTGTAGAATGAATGCAGTTTGACACCGCTTTAGCTATCATGATTTGATGGTATGGACTCATGGGAATTGTGATTTGGTGAGGCACCACCACCACCATCACCACCAACAACAACAAAACTTTATTTATATAACCACCTTATCTCCCCGTGGGGACACCAGCACTCTGTGGCAGAGAAGGCAAAAGTTAACTTTGTAAAACCACAACTCCCATGATTCCATAGCATTGAGCCACAGGAAATCAGAAGACATTTACTTCTTGGGAGGAGAGCAATGGCCAACCTTGACAAAATAGTGAAGAGCAGAGACATCACACTGGCAACGAAGGTCCGCATAGTCAAAGCAATGGTATTCCCCATAGTAACCTGTGGTTGTGAGAGCTGGACCATAAGGAAGGCTGAGTGAAGGAAGATAGACGCTTTTGAACTTTGGTGCTGGAGGATAATCCTGAGAGTGCCTTGGACTGCAAGAAGATCCAACCAGTCCATCCTCCATGAAATAATGCCCGGCTGCTCACTGGAGGAAAGGATATTAGAGGCAAAGCTGAAGTATTTTGGCCACATCATGAGGAGACAGGAAAGCTTGGAAAAGATCACGATGCTGGGGAAAATGGAAGGAAAAAGGAAGAGAGGCCAACCAAGGGCAAGATGGATGGACGGTATCCTTGAAGTGACAGGGTTGACCTTGAAGGAACTGGGGGCGGTGACGGCCGACAGGGAGCTCTGGTGTGGACTGGTCCATGAGGTCATGAAGAGTCAGAGTCGACTAAACAACTGAGCAGCAGAGCCACAGCAATTACAGTGGTGTCAAGCTGTATTAATTCTACAGTGTAGATGTACCTCCCAGTAAGACCAATGACTGCTACTTGCATTACTCAGTATTTGCTATCTGCAGTGGTTGCAAGCTGCTCCATCAAACGTTCTTTACTTAAAGATACCTTGAACCTTTTCTCCACCCATGAGTTAGAAGACAAGACCACAGGTCCACTGTTTCTAAAACCACCATCCCACAAGCAAGGTATAAAAGCAACACTGTTCCACCATGGCTTATTCTTATGAAAAGAATATGCGGTTCTATTTGTATAACATGACTAGTATTTTCTTTAATAGGCATAACTGATTTAGCTTTAAAATTAGTATAGCCAGTGGCTAACACTTAAATATGTGCAGAGAAATCCCAAATGTTCATGGCTGAAGCCTCCCAGTTGACTCCAAAGACAAGCAGAAGAAATGATAGCTGGTTCCATATGAATCAAAGGAAAACTGAAGTTTGCAATGAATGACTTACACCAGACGTATAACACGCAAATCACAATGAAGGCCCTTCCAGACAGGCCCTAAATTTTTCTGTTTATGTTCCTTTGGCTCATTTGACCAACTCAGGGCTCTTCTAGACAGGCCCTATACCCCAAGATCTAATCCCAGGTTTTCTGTTTATCCCAGATTATCTGGCAGTGTGCACTCATATAATCCAGTTTAAAGCAGAAAACCTGGGATCAGATCTTGGGGTATAGGGCCTGTCTAGAAGAGCCCTGAGTTGGTCAAATGAGCCAAAGGAACATAAACAGAAAAATTTATGTTTGCTCTTAAAAACTAACTTGAATGCGATTTTCCTGCTTCTTGGCAGGGGTTGGACTGGATTGCCCATGAGGTCTCTTTCAATTCTACGATTCTATGATTCTATAACTTGCTATTATTATCCAAATGCAAGCAATTCTGAATTTGAATTAAACTTTGGAAAAGCCGAGAGCACCCCTTGCTTCAAGCTTCTGAAAAAGACATGGACATCAAATTGGTTTGGCTAAGAGATTTTCCATATGCACAAAGACCTGTAATGCTGCTTGTTAACAACATGTTCAACACAATAACTTGTTTTACTTGTTTTAAAATGAAGAATCTTGGGACAATTTGCAAATTTAAAATGTGTTTATTGTTTGCTTTATACATACTTTTCCCTCTGTTTCTTTTGGATTTTTAATGTATTTGATACTGAGGAATTAGGATATTTTAAACCGGACTCTTCCTACAATGTTATTGCCATTATAAATGATAATGCAGCAAAGGGGAGAAAATATATGAACAGTTAGAACCGCAGCCTTTTCTTTTTGCAGATAAAAAAGTCCTTAATGTCAGTGCTATTAGTAACTTTCAACTTAAAATAAAAATACAAATATCCTTTGTTGAAAGAAGAATTCATAGCAGCAGCATTTCCACCAAGTTTCAATGAAGCTGGCATACGTTCACATGCATAACATTCAGATGTTTGTAGTCTTTGATAGTTCCCTAACATATGGCCAGAAAGAAGCAGATGGACTAGGTCACAACAGTGGGAAGCCAAAAAGAGCGTCTCCATTGTTAATCTGACCCAGTGGGCCAATGCTAACAGATTCCCCTCTGGCCAAGCTATTATTACCCCAGAGAATCTGATAAGAATCTGATACTTGCGTTTATTTGCCCTCCAGTAATTCTCACATGCTATGCCTGATTAAAATGACCTTTCTCTTGCAGTGTTGTTTATCTTCTAACTGGAACGTATGATTCATAAAGCAACCTCTGAACACACTCCATCCGTGTTGACTATTTCCCCCCTTTGTATCATTTCTTTCTGTATTGATCCTGAAATTGCAAACAAAACAAAGCCCTCGGCAAGAGCAATTCATGGAAGGACTATGATTGTCCCAAGATGGTTCACTGCCTGAAACAAAGGACAAAACGGTGCATCTCCTTGTTCCTTGTCCAGACATGGACCTATCCAGGAAATGAGTTAACACAGAAACTTGGACTGCAGGTGTGATGATGGATTCATCAACACACCTGAGAGCCACAGGTTAATATTTATTTATTTATTTGCAATATTTTTACCCCGCCTTTCTCACCCGAAGGGACTCAAGGCGGGCTACACAGTCCTGTCTCTTAACACTTTCTCCTCCTTGCTTCTCAGCATCTGATACCTGAGGCAGTTGCATTTCCCAACCTAACACAGCCCTGTCTGGGATGACCATATAATGCAGCCATTTATCTTCCATTGTAGGGAATCTTTGGGCCTCCAAATGTTTTGAACTACAATTCCTGCAGTCCCTCATACTTGTCCATGCTAGGTTAGAGATAAACCAGATTTCCAAAGAAGAATAGTAGAAAGAAGACACCAAAAAGGTCTCTGATGAATGTATCCACTGAAATGTATCAGTCAAGGCAATTCAGGCCTTACCTACACTGTCATATAATGCAGTTTCAAACTGCATTATATGGTCAGTGTAGACTCATATAATGCAGTAACAGCATTGAATTGCATTATATGAGTCTACACTGATCATATAATGCAGTTTGAAACTGCATTATATGACAGTATAGATAAGGCCCGAACTGTTTCAAACTGCATTATATGGCAGTGTAAATGAGGCCTGAGAGTATGTTGAAGAAAAAACTATTAAGGCCCCTTCTACACTGTCCATATATCCCAGCATCTGATCAGAGATAATTTGCTTATCCCAGAGTATATGGCAGTGGAGACTCATATAATCCAGCTCAAAGCAGATAAGCTGGGATCAGATCCTCGGATATAAGGACAGGGTAGAAGAGGCCTAAAATACAGGCACCCCAAGTTAGGAACAAGATAGGTTCTGTAGGCCTGTTGGTGTTGAAGCTTCAGGGGAAACACCTTTTCCCCATAATAATTCTTTCACGAGTGAATTTCCCTTCCGAGGTGTAGATTTCTCTCAATTCCTGTTCTCTCACCCCTGTTCTTAACTATGAGTCATTCGTAAGTCAGATGTTTGTAACTCGGTGACTGTCTGTATCCTTGAATAAGGCTTATGAAGTGTTTCTGCACTTTGCACTTTGAATGGACAGAGTGTTCTGAAACTTTTATGTTTGTCAGCAAAGGTCAGGGGACCTCCACATTTTCCTCCAGCAATATGACTCTACGAAAATGCCCTTGGAAGGTACATGATGTTATGTCATGCCTAGAAAGATTGAGAAGGTTATGTTCTGAACATCTGGCAGGGGAATCAGTAGAATAGTCTAGCCAGGGTAAGCTTTTGCATAATCTAATACAGGTTCACCATGTCACTGACACTGCATCAACAAGAAGCAATAAACTCAGCCTTCTACTCCAGTTTAGACCCCAGTGATAGCTAGCTAGTTACTCATTGTCCCACCCCTCAGATGAGTTGAGGTTTCACACTTCTACACCATTATAAAGTTTTTTTAAGAACTAGTGTTTGTAGTGTCTTAAGTGTTGGACTAGGACTATAGAAGGCCAAAACAGAAATCCCTTTTGCCATGGAAACCTACCATGTCAGTGTAGGTCAGGGCATTGGCAAACTTCTCTAAATAAATATTGAGAACATATCAATTTTATGTTAGGGTTGCTATATATTAGTGCTGACTTGAAAGCACATAACAACATGGAAATTTTTCATGTGTCTTCACTGTTGCCTAAAGAAGGTACTATTTATAAGGGATCAATGGATTTTAGGCAGCAGCAGCAGCAGATGATGATGATGATAATCACAGTTGTGGAAAAGAACAAGGTTTGGATCATTGATGTCGCCATCCCAGGTGACAGTCACATTGATGAAAAACAACAGGAAAAACTCAGCCACTATCAGGACCTCAAGACTGAAGTTCAAAGACCCTGGCAGAAACCAGTGCAGGTGGTCCCGGTGGTGATGGGCACACTGGGTGCCGTGCCAACAGATCTCAGCCGGCATTTGGAAACAATAGACATTGACAAAATTATGATCTGTCAACTGCAAAAGGCCACCCTACTGGGATCTGCGCGCATCATCCGAAAATACATCACACAGTCCTAGACACTTTGGGAAGTGTTCGACTTGTGATTTTGTGATATGAAATCCAGCATGTCTATCTTGTTTGCTGTGTCATACAATAAAATAATAATAATAATAATAATAATAATAATAATAATAATAATAATAATTAAAAAATACATCACACAGTCCTAGACACTTGGGAAGTGTTCGACTTGTGATTTTGTGATACAAAATCCAGCATATCTATCTTGTTTGCTGTGTCATACAATCAAATAATAATAATACTCTCTTTGTATTTCGCCTTATCTCCCCAAAGGGACTCAGGGCAGATTCCAACATACAACGGCAAACACTGAATGCCTTCATAAAAAACAGACAAATACCGACATAAAATCCCAGCAAAACCCCACATATGAAAACAGCAATTAAAACCTAACATCAAATTAAATCTAACATCAGTGAATTAAACCTAACATCAGCCCAGATACAAAATAGTTCTCAACCAGGACCTGGTAGTGGTCACTCATTGTCTAGTCCTCCTCCTCTCTGTATGCTAGTGAGCAGAAGTATGTCTTCAGTTGTTTTTTGAAGGAGAGGCAGGAGGGGCCAGCTTTATTTCTTTAGGAAGGGAGTTCCCGAGGTGGGGGGCAACCATGGAGAAGGCTTTCTCTCTTGTTCCCACCAGTTATACTTGAGATGGGGGTGGGACCAAGAGCAGGGCCTCCTCCACTGACCACAGTGCCCGGGCTTGTTTGTAAGAGGATATGTGATCAGTCAAGTAGCCTGGACCCGAGCCATTAAAGGCTTTAAAGGTAATAACCAGCACTTTGTATTTAGCCCGGAAGCAGACCAGCAGCCAGTGGAGCTGCCGCAACATGGGAGTGGATCTCTCCCTATACGAATAATGATGCCTAATTCTCAAAAGGGAGATGAGATTAGAAGCTACTTTGATACTAAGTTAGTGAGTCCAGTTCACTAATGTTAACCTTGACTGACATTAGTCCTTCAATATCTGAAGCAGAGATCTTCCATATCTTTTCTACATGAGATGTTTGCAGACCAGAGTGAAGAACCTGCAGATGAGAAACACATGGTTACTTGGACTGGTTACATGTGAACTGCAACCTAGTTTCAAATTCTAGCTACTTTGCAGAGAAAGATGTTCCACCTTTTGCAAGGGGATCTTGGTTGTGTGACTTACAAATCATGGCCTCAATGGGAAAGAAGGCTGATCATTTTAGGCATGTTTTATTATTTAATGTGGCCCTTGCAAGAGACAACATAGGCATACAGCATAGAAAGAAATAGAACGTTAGTATAACACTTAAATCAGCTGAGACTGATATCTCCTGATCAGTCATTATTAATCAAAAATCTAATCTTCAAAGGAGGCTGCTATTTGACTAGTTTGGTCTATAAAAATGTTAAAAGAAAATTAAAAATGAGAATGAAATTACTCTTCATTTTGCAGCACCCACCATCTCATTATCACACTGTACGTTTCATTAGAAACTAAAACAACATCTCTAGTGAATGCCAGAAAATGAATCAATTTCTGGATTAGGCCTAACTTGTTGTTTTGTTCTTTAGTGATTCATATATAGATGAATGGGACATGAACAAGGCTAATCCAGTATAAACAGCCTGTAACAGCGAAGGGATACTCCGTCCTGGAGAGCCATCTAAGTCTTTTAATTACTTCGGCAACTGATAGATCCGCCCTTCCCCCTTGAATTCCTTTGTTGCAAGAGAGTTAAAATTCATGAGCGTCTATGTTTCTGAATACTTACTCCACTGCTGCTATTTTCTGAGCCAAGCAAGCCATCGCAGCAAAGAGTCGGAGGTCTGTCAGACCATCTGTTACATAATAGTTCCTGATCTCTAAAATCTGGGAATGGAGAGGGCAAAGATGAAAAAAGGCTTGGCTTGGGGTTTTTTGTTTTTTGTTTTTTTTTTAAAAAAAAGAAAGAACAGATTGCCACCTCTCTTGCAAAGGAGCAGGGGAAGATAAATAATCAGTTCTAGCCAATGTGCAATTCAATGCTAGTAATATAAGTAAAACATTTTTTAAATAGAAAAATGTCCCAAAAGCAGAAAAATAAGAGCTGCAGCAAACACAATGTGCTAATGGAAGTCAAAGCAGTATCTTACCCTGACTCAAAACAGAACTGACATCATAGTTCAGCAACCAAACATGGTGGGAAGGGGATGAGAGGAGAATTTATTTAGGCATTCACACAGAATATCAACTTGGTAGATGCATAATAACACATTATTCCAGAGATGGGGGATGCCCACCCTTTATGCCAGGCACAATAGATTGAGAAATCTCCATTTAACACTCTATCTTCTCTCCCAGGTGTCATCCCTTATAGCAGCTCATGCTTCCTCTCCCCAAGACCAAGTTTAATATATTTGATCAGCAGCTGATTAGAGATAAGAAATCTTCCTGGTCTCCTTCCTCATTGTACTTTGTAACATGCCAACATTTACTGCTGACATTTGCCCCTGAAAATGTGTTTGCCAATTGAATTTCTGGGCCAAGAAAAGTTCCACGCTCCTGCATTAATCAATCAATCACTCAATAAGATTCAGTATCATAGAATCATAGAATCATCAGAGCCTGCCTGCAGTTCAGCAGACTTTAATAAACCCAGTCCTATCTTATAGGAAACTGTCTGGTTCAGAATCAAGGAAACTGATTTGAAGCAGTTCTATGGGGTTTCCAACAAGGACTGAACTTAGGACATTTTGCATACAAAGCAGGTACTCTACACACCACAGTCCTTTCTTGTAAAGCTATTGAATTGCCTGTGTCTTTCCCATTCTGTGCAACCTGTCATCAGGCAATACCACTGGGCTGCTTCTTTGCTTGATGAGACTCTCTAACTGCTGTTGAAATGTCTGAGTAATTTCTTCCGCCAAAACTCTCATTGGAAGCTAAGATGATTAAACTGAGGCTGTCACACTTTGGCCATATTGTGAGAAGATATGGCTAACTAGGAAAGACAATGATACTTGGGAAAGTGGAAGGCATCAGGAAAGAAGACCTCTTTTCAGTTGGATAGATTCAATAAAGGAAAATATCCCTGAGTCTGGAAGACCTGTTGAGGACAGGATGACTTGGAGGTCTCTCATTCATAGAGCCACCAGAAGTTGAGGTTAACTTGAAGCCAGTTATCAACAGCAAGCTGATCTTTATCTGATGACTTATCTACCAGCAGGTATTTGCTGTTCCATTGAAATCAATATTGAGGTTTTGTGTCATCTGAATATCAGAATGAACAGAGATTCAAGGCTGGGCTATTACAGTACACTCATCACTGTCCATCTCCAAGTAAGAAAGTTGCTTTTCATGTAACGGATCTAGTATCTGCACTGAGCCTGTTATCATTCTGTGTTCCATAGAGGGAAATCACTATCTCAAAAGAGAATACACCAACTTGTGTCAAAACATAGGGTTTTTCTGAGATTTGTTAAAAATGTACCCAAGACCAAAAGAAAGCTCCATCTATTTGTATTACAACATAGGGAGTGTTAAGTGGGATAGACAATTGTCGCTGTTTGGTTTGTTTTGGTTTTTTTAACATAGTCATTGCACAGAAAAGGGAAGGGCCTAATTTCTAGTCCCCCTGAAAGATGTTTTGGTTGACAAGGATAACAGGAAAGAACATCTCAAGTTGGTACCATCCCTCCTATTGTTCCAAAGTATTTGTATCACTTCAGGACTTTTGCAGTTCAGACTTGCTACCTAAAACATTTAATTCTAAATCAGGCAATGAAACTGCAATGTAAATCGTATCTTTCCCTGATGCCTTGCACTTCATTTCCAACAGACACTTGCAATGTCTGTCTGTTCATCAGTGCATGAATTCACACATAGAGAGTGAAACTTGATTTCTCCCTGCTCTAAAAGGGGGGGGGGGGGGGGACAAAAGAAAAGGCCAACAATAGTAAAATATTTATAATTTTCATTGTGTGAACTTTATAGGCAATGAAGGCAGATAAGGGATATGTTGTTCCTTTAAAGTGTGTGCATTCATGTATTCCCTCTCTTATGTTTTCAGGCTCTATTTAGTTTTATCAAAGAACAAATACAGAGCCAGCAAGGTATGGAAAGCAGGAAGATGAGGTTGTTTACTGAAGGGACATGCACAATCAACACAAATTGCCTGTATTGCTTTTGTGGTTTTAAGGTAGTTATTTTTCTGTTTTGCTTTTTTTATGGACCAATAAGCTTCAGGGGGAAAATAAATCCACAAATATGGTATTACACAAATCACAAAAGCCTCCCCTCCTTCCCATTATCTGTGCTATGAAAGAACATTCATTAAAGAAGGCCTAAACATTGAACGCAATGTAGTCCTTTTAAGGCTATTAATTGATTGCACACAATCATGATGACAGATGGGGAAGATGAACTTTGCAGAATGAATAAAAGTAAACAATGTGCACACCGGCATCACCGAAGTGAATTGTCATCACAGAATATGAGTTAGTGTAATGAGGTTGATTTGTCAGTGAGCTGTGGCTTTGAAAGAGAGAAAGATTAAACTACTTTGTGCGCCCTGAACATCTTAGCAATTCCACTTGTATTAAGTCAAAAAAGAAGCACAATCAAAGCCCTGGCAGACAGTGGAAAAAGAATCTACAAACCCCACCTCCTCCAAGGTGAACTGAACCACCTAAACTGGGCTCTACAGGCCAATGGATACTCCACCACAAGCATAAGAAGAGCTGCAAGGCCAAGAATAAGCCATGAGAGTAAAGATAAAGATCCACCTAGAAGAAAGGTGTTTTTACCATACATCAAGGGAAGCACTGACCGCATAGGCAAGTTGATGAAGAAACACAACCTACAAACTATCTACAGACCCACTAAGAAAATCCAACAAATGCTATGTTCAGCATTCAGCGAAGGACAAGAAGGATCCTCTCACCTCTGCAGGAGTCTACCGTTTACCATGTAGCTGTGGTCAAGTCTACATAGGGGCCACCAAATGCAGCAAAATTGCCCAAATACAAATCAAGGAACATGAAAGGCACTGCAGACTAACTCAACCAGAGAATTCAGCCATACCAGAGCACTTGCTAAACCAACTTGTACACAATATATTATTTGAGAACACAGAAATGCTGGACCACTCTAACAACCACCATGTCAGACTACACAGAGAAGCATGGGGACAATTTCAACAGAAAGGAGGAAACCATTAAAATGAACAAAATCTGGCTAACAGTATTTTAAAAACTCCAAAATCAGAACAGTAAATACTCTGAAAATAGCAGAATTCCAGACTTGAATCAATCAGGGCCAACTAACACTTCTGAACAAAGGATTCCCCCAGGCAGGAAGAAGCCAGGCCTTGAAGCAGACAAGGCCATTAATGTTAATCAAGGTGATTAATTACACCATTCACCCTGGCTTCCAACAGACAAGAGTTCTTTCTCCCAACCTGGACCTTTCACATATACATAAACCTCCCTTGCTTACTTTCCAATATACCTCGCAACCTCTGAGGATGCCTGCTATAGATGTGGGTGAAACATCAGAAAAGAATGCTTCTGGAACATGACCATACAGCCCAGAAAAAAAACAACCCAATTCCACTTCTCTTGGGAAACATGTTGTTGTGACTTACATGAATTAATGTGGTGGGTAGGGTTGCCAGGTCAAGGAAAGCCCGGGCCCTTGGATTTCAGGACCAAAGCCTGAAACCTTAGGAGGAGCCCTTGTGATGATATGGTGAAGCATAACATAGTGACCATCACCCCCAGTTACACTATCCCATCCAGCAAGCCTATAGCCAGAGGGGGAGGGTTAAGGGTTCAACCCTCCCCCCAAATGTTTTGGGTTAAAAAAACCTTGGTTTACTCATGAATTTTAACTAGTTAACCAATTCATGAGTAAACCAGTTTTTTTTCAACCTGAAACATTTCAGGGATGTTGAACCCCTAATGCCCCCGCCCCCCTGCTATAGACCTGTCATCCAGCTATCTTGATCTGTCACTGATAATCCTCTAACCATCCCACTTGTCCAACTGCTTTTAAAATGTCCCAGGTTCTCTCTCCTTCTTTCAGTTTACTTTGTCCTCAGTTTATTTCAGTTACTGCAAAAAGTTCAAAGTAATCTCTAGCTCCTCCAAACAACTCTTCCATTGGGTGATCTCTGACAAAGAAAGCCCTTCTTGCATCCTGAATTGGTACTGTATCCATACCCACTTCCTCACTGTGGTGTCATAGTTGTGGTTTTTCTTCCAGAATCCCCTGCCAACCAAGCCTCCAACTAGGTTAACTGAAAGGTATCGGGATCTCTAATCCCCAAAAGAAATTCATTTTTAGACTCTACACTGTGTATAGAAAACCAGGCATCAATCAACTCAAACTTATAAATAATAATAAATGGGGAATGAACACCTTTTCAGCAGTACGTTGTTGAAACAAAAGTACAGTTATTTTTAAAAAACTGATATGACAAGTTCCAACTCACATCACAAGGCCTGACAATTAAAAACTCTAGCACATCCCCTTGGTTGCAATCGAACACCACAAGGAGTTAAAAGGAAACAAACTTGAATACCACCCCTACCCCAAATGAGCCATCACTGTGTCTATCCAGAATGCTACTCTTCAGTCAAAACCACTTTGGGTGGCAGAATTTGCTTTTGTGCCTTGCCTCCAAGAAGAATGAAGGCAGGTCAGGGGGAGAGACACATAAGGGAGGGAGCTGACCATTCAGAACAACCGTTGCACTCCCTCCTGTCTGCTCCAGAGACCAATATTGGCAACTAGCCCTGGAAGCAGCAGACAGTTGCCTTTTCTAGTGATGCAATGCAATGCTGCAAATGACAGACAGGCATAGAAGACCTCTTTAAAGCAATCTCCCAGGGGTAGGGATGTGGTATATATAGGTAAAGGTAAAGGTTTCCCCTGACATTACACCGCCCTGAGTCCCTTCGGGTGAGAAGGGCGGAATAGAAATATTGGAAATAAACATTAAGTCCAGTCATGTCTGACTGGGGGTTGGTGCTCATCTCCATTTCTAAGCCGAAGAGCCAGCATTGTCTGTAGACATCTCCAAGGTTATGTGGCCGGCATGACTGCATGGAGCGCTGTTACCATCCCGCCTGAGCGCTACCTATTGATCTACTCACATTAACATGTTTTCGAACTGCTAGGTTGGCAGAAGCTGGAGCAACAGTGGGCACTCACTCCGCTCCCAGGATTTGAACCTGGGTTATATACAAAGCAGCAAAGGCCACATTATATCTTCGCTTCATGGATTGTGAATTTCATATCACCCATCCACATGGTTTATTCCATGCACACACATGTGGATATGACACCTGACTCAATGAAACAGACATGTATTGATGGTCATCTTAATTGCAGCTCTGGGCGTGGCTTTCACCTCGTTTGTAGCTTTTGATCACTGCCAGGAGGAAGTATTCTTTGTGTGGAAAATTGCAAGTGATTTATTTTGCAGCTTGCAGAATGTTATTTCCCATTGAGTAACGGAGGTTGGGAAATCATTTTTCTGTTTTAATGAGGATAGAGGCCAGGTGTAAATGTGTCCTGGCATCATGCGCCAGGACAATGGGGAAAGAGGCATGGCCTTACCTGCCCTTAAGAGGCAATCCCACCCTCCATCTTTCCTTTTAGATGTCTTCAACCTACTTTCCCGCTTCCTTACATAGTGTAACAGTTTTGGTCACTACAGGTTCAGGTAGGAGTCCCCCCCTCCCTTTATAGGTTTTTTTTTTTCACCTACCCAACACTGCCATGGAGAATTGGACAATTGACTAATGATGGTGTCTTAAATAGGTCTCCATAATAGGTGCTGGGGGAACCAGTGAATACAGCTACTGGCACACTTGTGTAGGATGGGAATTTGGAACTGCTCCTGAATATCATGCAATCTTAGGGTTGAGGGGAAAATGTCCTTTCCTTGGGGCTGGTCTTGGGTCTTTTGTCCTCAACTGGGGCTCAAGCAGCCTAGGGGCTTACACCTTCTGGCTAGCCTTACAGTTTATCAGCTGGACCTGGGAGCAATGCTGACTTTCAGGGATTCCTCTCAGGAGCTAGCATTTTCACCCAGAGGAGGCTAGGAGCTCTGTTCTGAGGAGACCAACCACTCCAACTGCTCCTGCACCAAATTGTTACTCCCCTCCCCCATTTACCCACCCAAAACATTGAATAAAGTTGCTCTTATTTTAACCTATCTTTTTTGTTGGGCAACAAAATATTATGTTGGTAGAATTTCAAGCTCTTGAAATGACTGCTCATGTGAGATGATACAGTCACCTCTCCACATTTGCAAGTTTAACTTTTGAGGATTTGATTATTTCCGGATTTGATTAATATGGTATCTCTACGAATTGCTAGGTACTCCAGTATGATTCCACTGTCAACTTCTAGTGGAGGACTTAGATATTCCTAGAGGTGTGTGGGTTTTTTTAATTCATGAGTTTCACAAAGCTCCTGTGTCTTTAACCTGAGCAAATATGGAGAGCTGTCTCTATTTGTCAACTATTGATTGGAGCCCCCAGATGGCGTAGTGGACTAAGTGACTTGAAGGTTGGGTTGCTGACCTGAAAGCTGCCAGGTTCGAATCCCACCTGGGGAGAGTGTGGATGAGCTCCCTCTATCAGCTCCAGCTCCATGCGGGGACATGAGAGAAGCCTCCCACAAGGATGGTAAAAACATCAAAACATCCGGGCGTCCCCTGGGCAACGTCCTTGCAGACGGCCAATTCTCTCACTCCAGAAGCAACTCCGGTTGCTCCTGACACGGAAAAAAAAACAAAAACAAAACTATTGATTGAGATAATAACCTGAAGGCCAATGTGATTTTAATTGTGTACTTCTTCCATTAAGTACAGGCTTGGTTTTCACAATTTATTGGCATAGGAGACTTGGTCACAATTGTAAAACTGGTCTGGAGTAGGAATTCTTCTGAGCCAGCATAGTGTTGTGGTTTGAGTGCTGAACTAGAACTCTGAGAAAAATGGCTCTGTCGCTGGATGTTCCTGGAAAAGTCAAACTCCTTCAACAGAAGAAGGAATAGCAAGCTTCCTCTGAATAAATCTTGTCAAGAAACCAGCAGGACAAGGTCACTTTAAATCAGAATTGACTTAAAAGGACATAACTACAACAATGGATTATTCTAATTCTGTATTTTTGATCCAGGTCAGAGTGCCAGAACTGTAGGTTGTTTGTTGTTATTAGGGGTCTTAAAAATTACATGACTATGGTAATCACATGAATGTGAGACCTTAGAACCCTAAAATAGCAGAGTTGGAAGATATCATATGGGCCATCCAGTTCAACCCCCGCCATGCAGAAAAAGCACAATCAAAGCCATTCAGATTCTGTTTAAAAGCTTCAAAGAAAGGAGCTTCCACCACACTCCGTGGCAGAGAATTCCACTGTTGAATAGCACTTACCATTAGGAAGTTTTTCCTAATGTTCAGGTGGAATCTCCATTCCTATAATTTGAACCCATTGCTCAGAATCCCAGTTTCCAGGGCAGCAGAAAACAAGCCTGCTCTCTTTTCCTTATGGTATCATTTCACATATCTAATTATCTATACATGGCTATCATCTCTCCTCTCAACCTTCTCTTCTCTGGGATAAACATACCCAGCTCTATAAGACCCTCCTCATAGGGCATGGTCTCCAGACCTTTGATTATTTTAGTCACCCCCTCTGGACACCTTCCGGCTTGTCAATATCTCTTTTAAACTGTGGTGCCCAGAATTGGATACAGTATTTTAAGTGAGGTCTGACCAAAGCAGAATAGAGAGGCACCATAACTTTCCATGATCTAGGCACTATACTTCTGTTGATACAGGCCAAAATCTCATTGGCTTTTTTAGCTGCTACATCACACTATTGGCTCATGTTCAACTTGTTGTCCACGAACACTCCAAGATCTTTTTCATATGTACTGCTGGCATTACCCATTCTATATCTTTGCATTTCATTTTTTTCTGCCTAAAAGTAGCATCTTACATTTGTCCTTGTTGAAATTCATTTTGTTATTTTTGGTCCAGCTCTCTAATCTGTTAAGGACATTTTAAATTCTGATCCTGTCCTCTGGAGTATTAGCTATCCCTCCTAATTTGGTGTAATTAGCTATCCCTCCTAAAATGGAGAAAGGTTGCCTTATTCACACATCCTCAATCCCAGTTTAGAAAGGGCATCAGAAACCAGTATTTAACCCTACCAAAAACCAAAACTGAATATAAACCTTCCTGGCTTAGTTTCTCCATACCTCACAATCTCGGAGGATGCTTGCCATAGATGTGGGCGAAATGTCAGGAGAGAATACTTCTGGAACATGGCCATACAGACTGGAAAACATACAATAACCCTGTGATCCCAGCCATGAAAGCTTTCAACAACACACAAAACTGAACAGAGAAAGCACACTTAGCCCTGGAAAGAGGTTCACTAAAACAAACAGTGCCCATGTGTTAAACGTTTAACCTTCTGCAAACAGCCCTTATCCAGCAGTCTGACACAGGTCTCTCTGACATTGTCAGTACTGTGGAGGGCACATATGCAAACATCAGATGTAGTTGAACCTATCTGGTATGGCATAATCAAAATAATCATTTTTCCTACAATGGATATCAGACTCAGACATTCTGTCTTAGGAAACACAAAGGAACCTTCCACATCACATCTTCTACAGAAACCTGAGAGCACTCTTGATTGTTTACAAGCTCATGGAAAATCAGCTTTCATGAGGTCGGGAAGGATGGTTGCCATGATGTAAATATATTGAAATGCATGATTCTGCATTTCCAATGTCATGTGGCAAACTGGACAAAGACAATGATTTTATCAACAAATAATGGTAGTAGTGTTTTTCAGGCATACTACATCATTTGACTGGATTTTTTTTAAGAAATCCAGTTTTTGGCCCACTTAAAGGCCACATTAGAATGTGCTCTAGGTTCTGATTCTATATATCCATACAAAGGCTCTCCACTCCACTTCAGATGACAATTGAATACCAGGTACAGTAGGCTATATTTTAGATAAACAAACTGGCAAAACCACTTTGCTTGCTTGAGAAAACCCTGTGAAATCCATAGAGTCACCAAAAGTCAACAGGCAATTTGAAGGCAATTGCATTGTACCTACCTGTGGATCTTTGATAAGGAAACTATTTCTATGAAATAATGCAGAAAATAGCCATGTGTACCTCTGCTAGCTGTAGCATGCAAGTTAAATTTAATTTAATGAGCATATTTGTCTTAAATGCACAATATATAAAGACATCAAAACCAGGGTAAGGGGTGCATGAAATGGTAAGGCAAATAAAGAGGCTTCATGTTAACAATTCTAAAGACCAATTTTGCATTCATAATTCACCATTTGCACTTATTATGTGTCTCACTGCTTTGGCCGCAACTTAAGCACAGTGCTTCAGTGTAGTTGTTTCACTGTTCTTCAGACCACAGCCAAAGAGCAGAACACAAAGCAAGGCTTATCAAGCCAGAAGGCACATCACAAAAGGGGAACGGGGGGGGGGGGCATTCATTCTCTCTCTCTGTCTCTCTCTCTCTCTCTGTCTCTCTCTCTGTCTCTCTCTCTCTCTCTCTCTCTCTCTCTCTGTGTGTGCCTATGCTCAACATTTGAAGAAATTAATTTGGAAGTACAGCCTGAAAAAAGACTTAGGAGAGACTCCTCAAGTTTCAGACACCAAAGAGCCATTTCCACAAGAGACATGTTCCAAAAAGTTGTGGGATCGGTATTTTAGACTGCCACTCTGTTAATTAGAAAGTTGCATATTACATAATTCAGTAATTTAACAAAATTATGCCAGTTAGCAGAGGAAAAACGGTATTTGAACACAGTATATCTTGCCCCTTTAATCAATAACCTTCTTCAAATTCCTCCTCAAAGCATACATTTCAGCAAGAGAAAACATAAGCCTAAATGTTTTTGTAGGAATGGGTGAGAATGTCACCTTGTTGGTTCAGTTTCTGAGAAGACCTTGCTACTCTCCCCCCTCACCCAAATTTCTACTTTAACTTGGTAAAAATATTTTTCTTTCTTAATTTAAAATATCTGAGTTGAAAAAGATTAATCCATCTGATCAGTAGACTGAGAAATAGGGTTGTTGTATGTTTTCCGGGCTGTATTGACATGTTCTAGAAGTATTCTCTCCTGATGTTTCGCCCACATCTATGGCAGGCATCCTCAGAGGTTGTGAGGTAAACTGAGACTGAGAAATTCTCTTTTAAAAGTGTACCTTTAAAGAGTGTGTATTCAGTCCTGTCTATAATGCTGGACTAAGTTTCTTGTGTCTTTTCCCCATATTTGGCTCCTTATATTTAAAACACTGAGACTAGATGTGCCTACAAATTTGGCTGTCACCGATGGGTGAGAAGTTTGTCTAGGTTTAAAAACAAAAACAAAAAACCCAACCTAGACAAATGAATTACCTGATTCATTGGGAGTGTCAATTTGCAGATCATGGCTATGGGGAAAGGGAAGATGATTGCCATGTTCCAAGAAATAGGATTATTTTTCTTTCCAGAAATCTGTACAATCTCCTCTGGCAAGAGTTGTGTTTGGAAGAAAATGGAAGCTTGACTTAGATCCACTTCTGGACCAAATAAATGTTTTCACCATAATGGTGACAACCAGCTAATTTACCAATTTCTTAAGATGAAAGGAAGGAAAGAAATTGAAATGAAAATTTTTGAATGTTGCAAAAAGCGAGAGTCATAACTTCATCAACCCCTACTCTCTCTTGAACCACACACACTTTCGTTCCTGTGATCACAGGACTGGCTGAAGGGTGGAGTTGTTGATGGAGTTGGTAAATTCATCCATCTGAGGAAGTAGACTCAGGACCTCATCACATTGATGAAATCCCCTGCATCGATTGACCAGTCTCCAAGGCCTCCAAGGTCTATTAGCAGGGCAGCAGGGCAATTCTGGCACCTCGTGCCCCACCTCACCAGCAGCGATGTTTCCCCATCACATGTGGGGAAGTGTCACCACAATGCTTCCCCCTGTGCTGGTCCTATGGTTTCAAATGAAACACAGGAAGCCTCCCATGTTACCGGCGTAGTGTTGTAGGATGCTTGCACTGTCCGCTGGGCAATGTGGATTTCCATGGCTCAACTGGAGCAGAAGCGTCCTATGACACTGAAAATCTTATCCATCCTTGCTATAGACCAGGCATGGGCTAACTTCATCCCTCCAGGTGTTTTGAACTTCAACTCCCACAATTCCTAACAGCTGGTAAGCTGGATGGGATTTCTGGGAGTTGAAGTCCAAAACACCCAGAAGGCCAAGGTTTGCCCATGCCTATTATAGAGAATAATATAGTTTCCTCAAAATTTCAAGAGATAGACTTCAAAAGTACTTAGACAGAAATTTAGAGCTTTAACCCACTAAAGTTAAGTAAGTCAGCAACAGTTTGCTCTGATTTGCCTTGCTTCTGTATAGGGGCATCAAGTGTCTTTTCTCAACAAAGGACGGCATATAAAATTATTACATAATGACTGGTATCCTACATGCAGTCCCAACTAGAGCAGACCCGTTGCATAAATCGATTACTATAATTGTGAGTTCATTTATTGGCCATTGATTCCAAGGAGTGTGCTGTAGTTGACTACAAGAAAGATTTAAGGCAATGGGTCTCATCAAAAAAGGGATCCAACAACTTTCGAATTCACACATGGACCAGCATTGTAAAAATTGTAGTGGCACAAAATGTACTGGAAAAACCTTTATCTTTAGATCATAAAATTAATCTAAACAGAGAACAATTAATTGTGGTAAAGGCCAAAAGTAATAATGGAAAGAAAAGGAGTGGTGAATTTAAAAGAAAAATCGTACAACTGCTGTGCATCACAGTGACTATATTCAAGACGTCTGGTTAAATACTGACTTTCTTTCATAGTCAATCAGATAATAATAAGACTCCTTTTACAATGACAGAATAGTGAAATTCATCACCATAATTTAATTGTAGAAGGTTATTAAAGAGCACTTTGACTCTCCTCCTGCTTCGGCGCTGCTTTTGTATATTAAACTCAGACTAATCAAATTGCAGATTCCGAGAGTATGGTATTAGTCATCCCCATCCCTTTTAATTTGTTTAATGGCCTCCCTCTGTGTGTGTGTGTGTGTTTCTGTGTGTAAGTAACTGTGCTTCTAGGCTCACGCCATGTAAATAAAGAATGGATGGGAGAGCCAGTTTGACTAAAAGAATAAAGTGTGCCTCCATTCTAAGGTTACATTTGATGTGTATTGGGGTGGGGGGAGTAATTCATGGGATATGTACTACTGCAGCCAATGGCTTTTTTTCAGTTCGACAGCCTACAGACGCCGGAGGAGTAAAGGGAGGAGGTGGGGATAAAGAAAAGGAATAAAAAGCTCGAATTTAGACCTACTGCTTCAAAACCCCTTTTGTATTTCTCCAACTTCTCTTGGCTAAAGATGTAGTATTCTGCCAAGAAGTCAACTGAAGAGAGGGGAGAATTTTCTTTTAAAAAAAAAAGATAAATTAGCCTATAAAAGTCCTCCTTTTTGTCTTTCCATCTCCTGCATCTCACATCCACTTTTTGTTAAAAAAAGGGGGGGGGAATCAAAGAGTAAAATCTTCCAGTGCTGTGTAAACTTCATTCTTTGTATACGTGTATATGTGTGCAAAAGATTCATTGAGGATAGTCACAGGTTTTACAACTGAAAAGTGATATAAATGTATGGGGAGGAGCTTTGGAGGGAGGATTCTTAACTCTTACCTCTCCAATTTAAATCAAAAAGTGCATTACTCCAAAGATCTCTGGACAGAGGTTTAATAAAATTCAAGAGAGTACAATGGAATCTCCTTCCTTAAAAATGATTTCTCTCTCTCTCCTCATTTCTTTCCCATGATAACTTATTTCCTAGATTTATATTTGCTCAGTACCAAATATGAAGTGGCCCAGACAATCAATATTTTCAAATTAGGCACTAGTTTGCCACAAATCATGGTGAATCTGTTGGGGCTTGGCATGGGGTGTGGGCAACCCATTGCCCCAAAGTTTCCACCACCCAGATTCCACCCATTGTTGCCAATGCAACATAAGAAGCTTCCCATGTTGCTGTGGCAGCAGCATTTGTCCGCTCCTCTTCACTTTTGCCATGGAGCCCTACCAGAAGTAGATGTATGTTGTGTGATGGGAGCCAGTGGACTCTATGGCAAAAGTGAAGAGGAACTGACGTACACCCTGATGAAATAATAATAATAATAATAATAATAATAATAATAATAATAATAATAATATTTTATTTGTATACCCCGCCTCCATCTCCCCGGGGGGACTCGAGGCGGCTTACAGATACAAAACAAACATACAATAACATCAAGTACCGAAAAACTCGCAAATGAAAATTAAAAAACATAAAATAAAATCACAATCATTAATAGAACACATGTTAAAACACAGCAATAAAATCATAAAATGAACTGGGCAAAAGTGCGCTAAGTGAGACTTGTAAACATGGAGGAAGTTAAAAGTGCTATAAGATCATGGGGGAGAACCTTAAAATGGGGGTGAACCCTGAGGCTATATCAAAAAACCATGCAGGTACAACTGATCAAAAAGTACGTATTTGTTTAACATACAAATGGGTGGTACTTATTCAAAAGCCTGTGTGAATTTGGCCCATCTGATGAGAACAATGAGAACAAATCAAAAAGGAAGTTACAGGATGAGACACAGCTCAGTGTAAAACACTTGTTGTATATACAAAACATATGTGATTCAATCTCTGGCATTTCCAGTGAAGAGATGGTAGTAGCTACTATTATTTACAATAGATAGTACTAGACTTGGTGGCTCAAAGTTCTTACTCCAGTGCTAGAAATGTGTATATCATTGGACAACATCTCACCAAATTCCCTAGTCAGTAGCTTGGGGATGTGGGAGATTTAATCCCAAATAGAAATTTTTCCAAGCCTTGTCTCATACAGTGTAAGAATCAGGCAATTTTACAAATATGCCTAAGACACAACTAACAACATGTGTACATACAGTGACATATGAAAGGAACAGGACAATTTTATACATTGCAAAAACAAATTGGTAGACACAAAGAGATGGGGAAAATACATGAAAAAAATAACTTGTATACTATATTTCCAAGGGTTTCCTTAAGCAGTGTCAGCCTTCAATGATGTTGTCTAGACCAGCACAAAAAAGCACACAAAAAAATAACAAAGACTTTTCACCCAGGTCATGTTAATAGTTCAGGGTTAATGCTGTTTTACATAACTATATGAATTTGTTCATGATTCTGAATGTTGCCTCATGTGAATTTGTTACTAATGCAAGGAAAAACACATGAACACAGTCTGCCTGGTGAATCAAACTGAGTATATTGTAAAATAAACTATTTATCTGAAAGGGTAGAATGGTACAACATCCAGTGAAATCTACAACTCACTTGGAGAGCAACAAAGATCAAGCTATATAATATGCACTTTCTTGAAATGACATAAGGTAGAGCAAAGTACAAATAAAGCTGTGACGAGAGCCTCCCTTTGCATTCAAACTTTTAGAAATAGAGTCTAAGCATCCAAAGAAAGGAATCAGGAAAAGGCAACAAGTGAATGTTGACACAACAAATATAAGGTTTCTTGTTGTGAACTCTTTTCATTGTCTATCTTACTGCAATGCTAGAAATTGGGGGCAGTTGTTGTAGTTCCTAATTACAATAAAGTCAGCTTCAATTTACAGTGTCCCTACAAATGAGAAGCCTTCAAGACAGCATTAATACCAATCATGTTAAAGTCTTGAAAACTTAAGTACTGAAGGAAATGGAGAGGATGAATCCTCATTTGGAGGAGCAACACCCCCATTTTTTGCTTCCTGTGGCTACAACCCTGAATGTAGAAAATTGCAGTAGGAATGCTAACAAAAATCAGTGCCACAGGGATGCCACTATATCTATTGTACTGGGAATGGGAGTTCTGTTATTACTCCCTTCACCTGTGACAAAATAAAAATGAGAGCACAAGGCCTACAGAAGTTGCCATCGTCACTAACGCCTTTCAATTCGTAGTGGACTAAGTGAATTGAAGGTTGGGTTGCTGACCTGAAAGCTGCCAGGTTCGAATCCCACCTGGGGAGAGTGCGGTTGAGCTCCCTCTATCAGCTCCAGCTCCATGCGGTGACATGAGAGAAGCGTCCCACAAGGATGGTAAAAACATCAAAAACATCCGGGCGTCCCCTGGGCAACGTCCTTGCAGACGGCCAATTCTCTCACTCCAGAAGCGACTCGGCACGGAAAAAAAAAAAATCACAAACATGGCAACACCTTTTTGTAGTGTTGCTCTCCTTCCCTGAAAAGTCTCCGCTCAAAGGGAATTGTGGAATTTAAGGGCATTTGAGTTTGCCCAGTCTACAATATATGAAGATTTCCTATAGTGACTCAGGGTGAGGAATATGATTCACTCTGCAACTGCTCGGAGGTATTTCCATCTATTTAAACTCAGGCATTAATAAGAGACATAGTGCTGAACTTATGTGAAGCCAGGCATGCATTAAACCCTGGCCTTCTTACCTTCAAAGTTTCTGATTTTTCCAACTAAACATAACCCAAGATGTGTTTTATCTTTCTGATTCTGGACATGACAAAGACTGAGAGTCTTACAAGCTTCCCCTTCTCTTGCTGTCTTGAGCTACCCTAGACAGCTGGCTAAAATAAAATCAATGAAAAAGGCCCTGACAGTCTCCGTTGAACAGGAATAGAAAGACCTTTGTCTCTGTGGAGACCAAGCCTTATCAGCCATTTCTGTCACTCATCCTTCCACACTCCACTTTCAAATCCTGCTGGATTTATGGCAGATGTATCCAGCATGCTATAAAATAATGGTACAAGCAAAGCTGGTCAGCAATCAACTCCAAGCTCTGGGCAATGCCAATGGGAAATTATTCAGACAAAAGGTGCACTGGGGAGACAAATGAAGGGAATGCTTTGGACCCATTGAAGGTCCACAGGTCTGGACAATGCTAACAATCTAATGCCAAATAGCTAGCTAGCTTTATCTATCACATCTTAATACCAAGTGGCCTCTCTCTCTCTCTATCTATCCATCCATCTATCTACCTACCTACCTACCTACCTACCTATCTTTTTCACACACACACACACACCTTCACACACACACACAATTCCTTAACTCCTATACATACCCCAGACACACAATTGCTAAACAAGGCACAGGTTGTGCTTTGGTCTAACACATTGCTCCTTAAACTATGAGTTCCAATCCCAAATGGGGTCCCCTTAACTCAATGTTGAAGCCCCAAAAATTAAAGCTGTTATGTTGATGTGCCTTCAAATTGCCCATTAGTTTATTGCAACTCATTAATTTCATAGAGTTCGGGTTGGGGCGGGGGGGGGGGGGACACACTCAAAGGTTGTTTACCAGCTCCTTCTTCCGCATCTTCTTCATCCTGGAAAGAAGTGACAAGTGGAGTGCTGCAGGCTTCTGTCCTGGGCCTGGTTCTGTTCAACATCTTTGTTAATAACTTAGACGAAGGGTTAGAAGGCATGATCATCAAGTTTGCAGATGACACCAAACTGGGATAGCTAACACTCCAGAAGACAGGAACAGAATCCAAAACGATCTTAACAGATTAGAGAGATGGGCTGAAACTAACAAAATGAAGTTCAACAGGGACAAATGCAAGATACTCCACTTCGGCAGAAAAAATGAAATGCACAAATACAGAATGGGGGACACCTGGTTCGACAGCAGTATGTGTGAAAAAGACCTTAGAGTCCTCGTGGACAACAAATTAAACATGAGCCAACAATGTGATGCAGCAGCTAAAAAAAGCCAATGGGATTTTGGCCTGCATAAATAGGGGTATAGCATCTAGATCCAGGGAAGTCATGCTCCCCCTCTATTCTGCCTTGGTCAGACAACACCTGGAATACTGTGTCCAATTCTGGGCACCGCAACTGAAGGGAGATGTTGACAAGCTGGAAAGCGTCCAGAGGTGGGTGACTAAAATGATCAAGGATCTGGAGAACAATCCTTATAAGGAATGGCTGAAAGAGCTGGGCATGTTTAGCCTACAGAAGAGAAGGCTGAGAGGAGACATGATAGCCATGTACAAATATGTGAGGGGAAGTCATAGGGAGGAGGGAGCAAGCTTGTTTTCTGCTGCCCTGCAGACTAGGACACGGAACAATGGCTTTAAACTACAGGAAAGGAGATTCCACCTGAACATTAGGAAGAACTTCCTCACTGTGAGGGCTGTTCAGCAGTGGAACTCTCTGTCCCGGAGTGGGGTGGATGCTCTTTCTTTGGAGGCTTTTAAGCAGAGGCTGGATAGCCATCTGTCAGGGGTGCTTTGAATGTCATTTTCCTGCTTCTTGGCAGGGGGTTGGACTGGATGGCCCATGAGGTCTCTTCCACCTCTATGATTCTATGATTCTATGAAATATACCTTGAAGCCCCTGGTAATTGTACTTCTAGTTTATTTTTCTGCTGCCTGGTAATTTATTCCTTGCACCTCCCTGTGCAATCTTACTTCATTTGGATAGCTGTCTTGCATCTGTCATTGCTTTTCACACTGTCTAAAACAGATGGTGCTTTCTGAATTTATTTGTATCAAATATAGAAAATATCCAGGTGTTTTAATTCTGTCAGATACAAGAAGAGGGAAAGATAAATGCCAAAAGTTTTCTAGCTTCTAATTTCAGATCATCTGTAATCCAAGAATTGGGCCATTTCTGAAGTGCTGTATTAAATTATTATATAAATTAGCTGCATTAAATTATTTTATACAAGCTGTACTGCTCACTTACTGGGGCAAACTTTCTGTTTTCAGCAGCTAATTATACATTCCCATTGGCCAAGATATGAACCAACACTACTGCACTCTAACATATTCAGAGGCTTTTGGGTCATACTCATCCCCTGTGAAATATTGACAAGGCCAACAACTTGTCTCCACCTTTCCAACCCAGCTTGGGGAGCTGTCCAGCAATGTCAGCAGTCAAGAGAGAAGGCTAAGGAAGTCAGGAGCTGTCCAGAAGATGGCCAAGTCTTGGGAAAAATCTCAGGAGGCTAATCTATTAGACAAGAAAATGAGTAGTTAAACATTTAACTTAGCTTCTCTAATAGCAGAGCCTTGGTCTTGACCTTGTTCTTCTCTGACATTGAACACCATGTGCAGCCTTGTTGTCATTGTTGTTGTTACTGCTGCTGCTCTTGTATGCTTTGAAATTATTTCTGACTTGTGGTAAGCCTAAAATGAACCTGTCATGGGGCATGATTGGTTCCTAGAGTAGTTGCCATGACTTTCCAATAAGACTCAGAATGTGAGACTTGCCCGAGATCACCCAGAGGGTGTCCATGGCCAAGCAGGGATTTGAACCCTGATCTGCAGAGCCCTAGACTAACACTCAAACCACCACACTGTGCTGACGGTCTTATGTGTAGACTAGCAAGTGTGCAATCAAAAGGTTCTGGTACCTGATTTTGAGGACATCTTGACTATCAGAGGAATCTAGAACCATGGGATACCCAGTTAAGGCTTAAATTATTGATGGGGTGGTACAATCTCAGAATTGCTCTCCAAATGTCCTGTCTCCCTCATATCTATTCCAAGTTGGTCTCCATTGAAGTGTCCTCTTCTTACTGGAGAAGTATTTACCTAATTTCCCCTCCAAGAATAAGTACACTTCCAGGAGTTGATGCTGAACTACACTGCCAGGCAATGTGTACCAACACTGGATGAATTTCATATATGCATATGAGAAAGATTAGTTGTGATCAACAAGTCATATTTGAGGGAAATGTCATCCTACAAAGTAGTGATATTGTGAAGTTGGATGTAGTTGAGTTGATCCAACTTGAATCCTTATTTCCAGGCTGCATTTCAAACTAGTTTGATTCACCTTCACCCATTCAACAATCTCCCCCGCCCCCCCCCCAAAAAAAATCCTTGTAAATTAGTTTTTTTACAAGCAAATGAAAAGATATAATAAATCAATGATGAGAAATATGAGTTTCAAATATTTGAAGACCCTGCCATCAAACCACCTTTTGATTGTATGTGTATCAGATTATGGAAGATCACTCTCTTTATATTCTTTTAATAAAAGAAAGAAAACAGTGGCAGCTTCTATTCAGCAGAATTAGAGAGACAATCCCTTAAGCTGTGTCAAAATGCCAGTTATTCTTAGATGCCACCCAGATTTGAATAATTTAGAGAGAGACAAAACCCCACAGAAAACTAGAGCCATCCTTTGACCGGTGCTGCTTTTGACACAACCACACTCCCCCTTCCTTTTCCCATTTTGCTCAAGCAGCTTCATCTCTCTATCAGCCATGACAAGTGCCAATCAAACCTGCTGTTTCTAAGCTTTTGGAAGACAAGAGAGGGAGGAAAAGAAATATGAAACATTTTCTAACAATTGGTGAAGGAAGATCCACTATCAGTGTGTGGTCTAGGATAGGAGGCTGGGGAAGGGGGGATGTAGGGGAGCAGAGAGAAGGCATGCATTTTCCCTTTTCACTTCTAATCTCTGACCCCCCTGTTTACCTCTTTATACATTTTAATCTCTCAGTTGCTCCAAATGATCCTAAACAAATTGTAGGTCAGCCTGGATTTATTTCTTTAGTCCCCACGATTAGCACAATTATTCATACTTTTAACATCTTCAGCAACAGCAGCTGAATGTCAAGGAAGATCCAGGAAATGTCTGCAGCATTTTGAGTAGAGCTTAGAGTCATCCCACACAACAGCATTATGCTGGGATATGGCGAGGAAAGCCAGGCACTGAAATGCTTTCATGGAAACTCCCTCAGATCCATTGGACACAATCCCTATAAGGCAACTCTGACCTTTTCAGAAATCTGTTGTCAAGAGGATGTTTAATGCTGATTTTACATTAAAAGGCAAGGCTGAGATTTAAAGGGCTAACTATGAGCACCCATTTTTCAATAGTGTCTACCTTTACAAAGAAGGGAGGAATCACTTACACATGCACATCTTGCACATAACATCTCATTAGTCAGTGATTCAACAGATATCAACAGAAAGAAACTATTGATTTTGACCTATAAAATCCTATATGGCTTAGGTTCAGATTATTTAAATGTCCATAGTGCCCCTTATGTACCAGCTCATGCTTTGAGATTTTCTGTTGAGGCCCTTCTCTCTGTCCCATAAACATTTGGTGTCAATGATCCCTATGTCACTTGAACACTGCATTTGATCTCACCTGTTCATGAACTGGTGTGTATCTATTTAAACTTTTCTGATCATTTAATCTTTTGTTTCTTGTGAATTTTAATAACTGGTTTTAAAACTTGTAATTTGCTTTCAGTCTTTAACTGGAAAAAGGCAGGATAGGAGGAAGAAGAAAATGATGATAATGAAGGATCGTTACTATGGAACTGACAGATAGCATTATTCAGATGCCCACCTCCACCACAGTGAAATAAAAAATTTTACACATTCACAATCCAAATCCAATAGGACAAGTAGGAGAGAGTAAGCTTAGGACTCATCTCTTGCACTAGAACTTATCCCTTAAAAAGCTCTATGTGGTTTGGGTCCAGGTTATCCACAGGATTGCCTTCTCCCATACAATCCATCCCACATATTTAGGTCCTCTGAGGGGCATCTATTCCAGCCAGCCTGTATTCAACTGGCAACCATCACCCAGAATACTTTTTCATTGGTCACCCCAAGATTATGGAAAGATCTGCCAGAAGAGATCCGACAGTTAAATAAGCTGTTCAAATGTAAAACATATTTGAAGACCTATATCTGCTGGCATGCCTACCCAGCCAGTTCTAATCATGAATTTTAAACTCGTGTGCTGTATTTTAATATATGTTCTGTGTATTTTAATATGTATTTTATAGAAATACATTTTAATAAGTTAGCAGGTAAGAATTATCATTTTTACAATTATTATTATCATGGGGTATATCATATTTTACCGTCACACTTTTTATGTGATTGTTATGCGTTGAAAAAAATCAAGCCACAGGGCTTCACTTGGCCAGCAGCTGATTGAAGCCCTGTAGCTCCAAGGGGGCAAGTGTGGGCGAGTGAACTAAGGATGTGGCCATTATGCAAGGAATATTAAAATATCAATCCAATGTGACTATTACATGATGGCGACTATTATGTGATGAAATATGGTAGATCTATAAAATACAAAACCAGGAATACCAAGACATGGATGTGAATGATATGCAGCTGAGACAATGTCTTGTTTTAAAGGAAAGCCACATTGTCCCTGATGATTCACAGAAGTGGCATTTTTCAGTTTTTGGCCAACCATATTTCTTCAATGTGTGTTAGGAGTGGTCCAATAGAAGTCCATAGCCCTTAACAATTTTCATCCTTACTTTAACATTTTTGGCACTTTAGAAAAGGGTGCTATTTTGCTGTAGACATTTTAAATCTTCTTTTTTGTGTCAACTTTGATTCTGTTAGATAGAATGCATATATCCTGGCAGAAAAATAATCCAAGTTTCTGGCTGTTTCTCCCATTCTTTAATAAGGATGTTTCACTTGTACTAATTGAAACATTTATTCCATCTTACTTCTACATTAGATTGCTAATTTCATCTTTAGTATTTTAATAAGTTTTTTTCTTACAAAATGTGTATTTCTAAATGTAAGATGCATATATCTCTCACAACATGTTCCTAAACTTATTTAACCCCAGACATTAACCTTTAAATTATTTTGGTAATCCTTTTGAGCAATTCACTGTTCTGTAAAGCTAAAGTGCAAAATCTGAAGGATAATTGTTTTGATCTGTGCACGAGTGCAGGAGATGTGAATTATTTTGGTTTGCTTTGGAAGTGTGCACTGAATGAAATTCTAGGGCATCCCTGATCATTATCCCATATCTTAAACAGTACTGACATAAGCAGAAAATCATGGTCATTCTTAGGGTCCACTGCTTTCCATATCTTTTGTGAAAAAGACATAAAGCCAATCACACTGCAGGAGAAAAACTGAACTGAAAGGTGGGGCAAGAATCTTTTATCAAAGCAGATCCAGAAGTTGATACATTTACTTCTTTGTTCATATCTGCGAAATGCACACTGATATCAGATGGACCAGATTCTTCATTTCATGCCACAGTTGTTTACTTCACTTCCACAGTCCAAATTAGAAAGGCAAAAGTATTTTCATTCTTAGTTAAAATTTAGCAAGCAGACTGGCATCAAATGCCAAAGATAACAACATACAAAAGTTCTAAACAGGATTATCCTCACTATGTTTATTCAGAGGTTAGGGTTTTGTGAAACTGCAGTATATGAAAGCAGCCATTTAAAGTGTAATGCTAACTGGCAAAGATGCCCGGTTGACCTGACACTAGGCCAGATAAAGCTGTGCTGACTAAAAACCCATCTGAGTTTAGGGATAATAGAAATTATTTAGGAGTAGCCTCACTTGTGGCAGCATCGTAATCGTATGATGTGCTTCATTTAGGGAGCTAGTCTGAGCACATCTCTGAGTCAAGGATATATAGTTTTGTTCAGTCATGACAAATATGAAACAAAAGTTTTCTTCTTGGTTTTGGTGATGTGGAATGTTCCGACTCTGGAACACCCTCCCCAAGGATCTCAGACAGGCCCCTACATTGGCAGTCTTCAGAAAGAACTTGAAGACCTGGCTGTTCCAATGTGCCTTCCCAGATTAATAGGAAATTTCCAACTCCAAGTCCCATAAGCACTTTATTAGAACTAAGATTGTATATCGCACTCTGCACTTGCCCTAGAAGCCTTATATATCACCTGTCACATCAGCACTTTTAATCTTGTACCCATTACTCTGGCCCGGCCCAGTTTTATTGTGTTTTAGCGTATTGTTTATTGCTTGTTGTTTATACTGTTTTAATTGTTTTTAATTTGCCTTTTGTTTTGTATTGTTATATTGTGTGTTGAGGCCTTGGCCTTTGTAAGCCGCATCGAGTCCTTCGGGAGATGCTAGCGGGGTACAAATAAAGTTTAATAATAATAATAATAATAATATTGCTCATTAACATGAGCAGCACATGTAAAAGATCTCAAATCAACATTTAGCACGTCCATAATGGACTAGGGAAAACTGCTATCTAAAACTCAGTATATATATAATTCTGAATTAAATGATAATAGTCAGGTGCAAGACAATTTTCTAGCTTCCATCTAACAATTAGCAGTGAAATAATAGAAATAAAAGAGGTTTAAGGCACATGGGTTAGATGAAGTGCCCAGAATCACATATGACAACCCCTGGCAACCAATATTTGTGGGTTTCCCATGTATTAAAGATATTTAAATACTGAGGCCCATATTGTTCTCCCTCCCATGGGGCTCCAAATGAAGATATGGAACCACACAATTATATATCCCCGTCCCAGTTATGTTTACTTGGACACTCCATTGAGTTACTTGGATGCAATTTCTAGTTAGACACATCTAAGTACAGTCAATTAGAAAAGGCTATGGGATATGAAAAAGTGCCTTCTCGGAATTTTTGCTTTAATCTAGAAACATTTTTTTAAAAAAACAATTGAAGCCTATAACAATCCAGCCAATTCCTCATGAGTTTCTGTCCCTGTAGTGCTTTTCTTGTCTTTCTGCAGGGCAGCCTAGAGAGAGGTTCTCTCTCCATTACAGACACATAGACACAAATATAAAATGGACAACCTTTACAGGAGAGAACCAAATTAAACAGACTGTGTTGACAAAATCTTCTAATGCAAATTAGTCAACTCCTTTATGGAATCCTGATGAAAGATTAATGTTCCATACATACTTAAAGTGAATGGGTTACTGTGAACACGCAAACTGAAAAACAAACATCCAGCACTTTAACACTTTTAGCATCTCATAGAAGGCTTAACCAAATCAATATTTATTTTTAAAGCAGTCATCTTATAAAGTAATTACATTTTTAAAATATAAGCCAATCCTGCTTTCATTAAAAAAAATCACCAATAGGTGCTAGTTCTGATAATATATTCTACTTTTTAAAACTTTGTTTTCAAGAAAGAAATGAAATCAGATGTTCGCTGAACTATTTAAGATTTTGTAGCATATTAATCAAAGACACACTGAAATGAGAGCAAGACTTTATCCTTGATGTGGTTAGGATAGGCTGCAAATCATATGTCCTACATGACAGGATATGAATTCCAGTATCTTACAATCCTCATATTTAGATTAAACATCCAGTGTGATCATTATGCTTATTTCCTGCCCACATAGTAGGCAGAACCACTTTATGGAGCAAATAGAGCTCTTTAGGAAAAACCCAGCATGTCTTGGATGTGTAGCTAGCCCCCTTTCCCCAAAGGCAGAAGTGGCAGCAGCAAAAAAAAAAAAAGTTTTTAGAGTCTTTAAAATGTTTGATTTTCAGAAAAGGAAGAACAAAATTGGAGTTACATTTCTTAGTATGCCTGTCGTTGGCAGTTTCTAGCCTTCTAATGCACACCTGTAATTCACACTTAGCAGTCTTTCAGACTTACTGGCACAGTGTTAACAGTCCTTAGGTAAATTTCATTTTAAAGGGCTCCTTGCACTGTGACCTGTAGGACATCATGTGCTGGAAGGGCAAAGAAAGCAATCTCATTCTTTTTTTGTTTCCTTACCATTTGCTACTAGAATAGTGGGAAGGAAAAGGGGCCAGAAAGGAAAGTGCTTTTTGGGATTTTGAGGCTTGAGGGAAAATTCAGATTTGGATTAAAAGAGGCAAAATCAAGCAATTTCTTTCTTTTTATCAGGAGAAATATCTCAATCTGGTTTTGAGACATTTGCCCCATCTCCAATTTCCAAGATAGAATACCAAAAGCTACATTTTCTAGAATAGGATTGGTCCCAGGGCATACACTGGGAGAATAAAACCATAATTTAGTAAGTTTACAAGGTATCTAGGAGCAGGGACACTGTTGCTATGCCCCCTTAATGGCAAGGCTTGCTTTTTCAATCAAACATAAGGAAAAGCAAGGCACAAACTGTGTAACCTGACACAGTCTGTAACCTTTCCAGAACATACATTTGAAAAACAAAATTCTGCATTATAAAAAGCTTTTGAATCAGGTGCAAAGCAAGATACAGGTGACTGTAAGTCCTAAAAACAGCTGTTGTAAAATAAAATGAAGAAGGGGAAGAGATGGGGTAATTGTTATTTTCTCTAAAAGTAAAGTAATATTTAATGCACCATCAACAGACTTAGTCATGCGGTAAAACATGAAGCTCTTTTTAATCATCCAAATAGAAATTTAATATCTTTGAATCTGCCAAGCAATGCAACTCGTCCAAGCAACCAGATACACAGAGCTCTAGGTATTTGTTCTGCTTTTGTTGCTACTGAGGAGGGCTTGAAATGACAAGCAAGAATAAGGCTGGTCTTAATTTTAGCTGATTGCTCATTTGCTAAAAAAATAAAAATCAAGATTAACTTGTTATGTAAGAGATTTAACAAGAAATAGGAGGCAGCCTTCAGTTGCTACAGTGCACCCACTCAAGATGATCAGATACGCTTTACTTGGAACCTGAAAGATCCTCATTTCTTTGTTCTCTAGTTGATAAAGGATGCCATTTCCAAAAACCATCAGCCATTCGGAGTCCAGGGGGGCAGAAACCATGGCTCCCAGTACCCCTCAGCCAGCATGCCCAGTTGCCATATTGCTTGGGGAAACCTAAGAGTTGTACTCTATAAAGAATATTTTTTTTTCAAGCTAAAGCAGTTTGGATTCTATATATTTATTCATCAGAGAATAAAATATTATTTTTGAAGAATGATCTTTTCTTTTATCTTTTTTGCACCCCCCCCCCCCCCCCAATGTTTTGCATGGACAGTTAAGAAAATAACTATTCAAAAATTCAAAAATGTGAATATAACTTTGAAAATTTCCTAATGTTAGTCAGGAACAGAAAGCCAGCATGATAGCAGTTTTGAGCACTAGACTACAGCTCTGAGAACTGGGGCTTGAATTTGAGCTTGGCCATGGAAACCACTGGTGTTTCCCACCACTCTCTCAACCTCAGAGGAAGGCAAAGACACCCCCCCCCCCCAACAAACTTGCTAAGAGAACCCGTGTTAGATTTGCCTTAAGGTTACCATAAATCAGAAACAATTTGAAGGCATACAACTGCAAGTGAGAAGCAAAGCTAGGGTCAGATTCACATTGTTGTCATTCACACAGATTAGATGCCATGGCTGGAATCCTGTTGCTGAGTCCCAACTAGAATAAAGCCATTTAGCTGATTCCTGAATAGTGTGCCAACATGTAAGCAGTCAGTTGATTCAATTGATGTATTCTAGTTGGGGCTACCAATAGGATTCAGGCCCAAGAGACCTCTCTGCTGCATAAAGCAGAGATGCTTGCCATTATCAACCATGTGGGCAGGTTGTTTGTGTGTATGATAGTGTGAATGGTGTCACAGTGAATATTTAATCTAGACAAATGAAAACTATTTTATTGTACAGTACTGTAAGTAAGGCTAAAAATAGAACTGGGGCCCATGTGAAATGGTTGTCCTTGCAGAAACCATGAACAGAACATTTATGTTGTACAATGGCCTTCAATGCATCGCTTAATTGACTGAGAGTACAGAACAGCCAACATGTGTTTGCCATGCACTATGGGACAAAAAGCATCCACATGGACGGATATACAACTAGTTGCACAATGGTGGCATTCAGCTGCAGGATGGTCAAGCACAACAATTGTCAAACTACATGAGTTACACCATACAACCATATATAGGCCTATATATGCAGAATGGAAATCATCATTATTAATCAATGGATCAGTTTCAAATGTCTACTCATGAAAAATAAAAGATATGATATATTCAACAGAAATTAGGAGGAGCTCAACTGATCAACAGCATCCAAAAGAAGCACCTTCTGCTAATCTGTTGTTCCATCCTCTGTTTTCACACCAGCATCTTTTGATACAAAGATTGGCAGGTAGGTTGCAGAAGTGTTTGGTCATATGAACAATGATAATGTTTTGTGGCGGTCATAAATCTCAATAGAAATAATGCATGTGTCACACGCAAGGCAGAAAAAGTTATTCTGTTAACATGAATAGCTTACCATTGTGCTATTACCCTCTTGATCAACTATCCCATTACTTGAATGAATATCCAGTGCTTTGCTTTCTTTTGGGAAGGCAGGTGCAAGTTTAAGAAGGAAACCTGCCAAGTGATGGTGATGAATTGCCTTTGGATGCTGAGGCCCAATCTTTAACACAAATGCAATACAGCTAAAAATTTAAATGATCTTGCTGTCATAAATGTCTTGGAGCAACATGTATTGTTTTCTCCACACTAGGAGTAAAGGAAAATGCAAAAAGTTATTTAATAGCTATACTATTCCAGATTTAAACATTTAAAAAAATATTTGTTATTTTGAACATGAATATTTAAACAATTTCTCTTGCTAACTTTTCAGAAATGCATATTTAAGAGTTGTTTTCATTGTACAAAATTCTTGTATAGACCAGTTTTTATGGCAGTAGAAGTAGCAAGACAGAGACTAAAAGGAAGGAGTTTCACTTATACATAAAGACATATAGCTTGGAAAGGATACTTTTGAGGCTACCACTCCCATTAAACCCCTAGGCAGCCCTGGCATGCTTATCAGATACTCCAGTTGTTGCAATCCAGAAAGATGACTTTCCCCAAAGTTTTCAAAGTAACATTTTCTGGTTAAATCTGCCATATGTTGCTCTTGTTGCAGTAAGAGCTGTATCAGACCAAAAGTTCATTGTCAAGGTTCACAAAATGAATCCCAGTGCTAAATAGACATAATTTGTGATCTGAGTTTCTACAGAATTCAGTAAGCTTTTTATACATAACTTATATATAAAAAGCTCACTTGGTTGAGACAAAGCAATGATAAATGCATCAATTTTATTATTAGTAGTAGTAACTATGATAAATTATTATTTATTAGAAAAATAGCTCATTTTGGCATTTAGGTTTTCTTTGCTGTTATAGCTTCACAATATTATAGCCCATCCTATCATTGTACCATTTTGCCATCATAGTGCTCTTATGGATACAATATTACAAAATTAGAAAAATCAATCATGAGAGGCAGGATACAGAAGATGGTAAGAAGGCTATTAATGCAGATAAAAACTATGCAAATGATGCTTTTAAATGCAACAAATGTGTGATAGAGTGAGTCAACAATCAGTTGTCCTCATGGTACTGACTGGAGCAGATTTCAAATGGAATAACATAATCACTGGTGTGATAAAATAAATCGGTGTGACAATGCCCTTAATCACAAGATCCTCCTGGTTACTTGGAACTGGAACTGATTCTTAGGACAACATAGTGAATGAGAAACAACTTTAGATGAACACAAGTATCTTTATAGGGACAAGAAAAGTTGTGGTAACTAATGGGCTCCCATGTCAATAAGATTGCACATACACTTTGGAATTTAGTCTGAAGCTATGCAAGGTGATGATGAATCACCCATCCTCAGCTTGGATAGCACTTTCAAAGTTTGGATTAAAATCTGCAGTAGATGAATAGTCCTGATGACAAAGGAGCCACTAGCTGATAGGCAACTGCTTGATTCTAAGTGGGACAATTTCTCTGTCGTTCAGTTTTGTTTACTGTAGCTTTGTCCAACCTGGAGCCTCAATCAGCTCCACCCATCACCAGAGATGGTGGAAGTTGTAATCCAAACTATCTGGATGACATCAGGTTGGAAAAAGTTGCTCTACTAGGCCTCAAAAACAGATTTATCTCCTTTTCTGATTAAATCTGGTGCTCCTTGAAAGCAGATAAACTACTCTGTTACTGACCCTTTCATTAATAATTATTAACATGTTTTTAATGAGGGCCTTATGTTCTCTGTGGGTAAACTGGCTTTAGAAGGTAGCTACAAACTCTCCTTTCCAGGAGAAGCAACATCTCATGACGTATATGAGACGTAGTAAAATCTCTCAAAATTTCCGTTTTGAATGTGAATTTCCAAGGTAATGCTACCATGCATCTTAATGGATGGGGTTAGATATGATATAGCAAATTTAGCCATAGGTTGTAACAAGTAACCATAAGTAAGATGGATCCTTTCTTTCAATAATCCCATCTGAAATACGCTCTCTACAATTCTTGATAGGCTTGTTTATATTCATCATCCTAATGGTATCATTTCTAAAAACCACACAGAACCTTGACTGCTTTACTTACATCTTTTTCAGGTGTTTTAATTCCATGACTAGTGGTTTGTCCAAGTACTCCACAGCTGCTATGGAGGAGAAGTGGATTAGTGGACCAGCCATGGTATGAGCATAGTTGTCATCTCCCATGTTATCTGTTCTTTCATTTACATTGCTTATCCAAGACAGTGATATCTTTGTGCCACTCTTAACAATCTTAACAGTAGCTCTAGGGAGGAGAAGGCATGGAGTTCTATATCCACTGACAACCATGAAGTCGGTATGGCGTGGCTTGGGAGAATAGTTGACAGCCATGACGTTCACCCAGCCAATGAATTGTTACAGTGGAAGTTTTATGAAGCATCAGAACGCTGTGAAAAATCTTGGCTGATGTGGTCAAAAACAGTGCAACAAAAGGAGAATGCTTTTGGCTGGGGGTGGGGAATAGGATAAAAAAAGCAGAGGGAAAATCCAGTACTTTATCACCTTAAAATAAAACATTTTTCCCAAGGAGTTGTAAATTATGTGCAATTGTCCAATACAGTTAAGGAAAATAGAAATTTGCTGTACAAAGAAAAGATCATATAGAATATTTGCATGTGCTTACACCAGATACCTTAAAACTGCTAATATTTTTACATGTATGCCAGTCCAGGAATTACTGCAGAAGTTAATCTGCTTCTCCATAGGATAGATATTTCAAAAATATCATCGACTAATAATTACTGTGGCGCTATACAATCTTCACAACAGATAAGATGCTATTGTTATCTCTCTATGGCAGGCTGAGACTAGCAATGGCAGAAACAACAACAGAATGGACTACAAAGAAACCATAACTCTGATATCCAATAGGGAAGAATGCTGCTGCTTCTTCTTCATCAGCTATCACTGATTCGCCTGAAACAGTCAATGTTCATCAATCCATCTAATGGTAAGGCAGATGCCAAGAAATGTGACAACTATATATGGAGCCTCCGGTGGTGCAGCGGGTTAAACCACTGAGCTGCTGAACTTGCTGATCGAAAGGTCAGCGGTTCGAATCCAGGGAGTGGGTGAGCTCCCACTATTAGCCCAGATTCTGCCAACCTAGCAGTTTGAAAACATGCAAATGTGAGTAGATCAATAGGTACTGCTTCAGCAGGAAGGTAACAGCGCTCCATGCAGTTATGCTGGCCACATGACGTTGGAGACGTCTACAGACAACGCCGGCTCTTCGGCTTAGAAATAGAGATGAGCACCAACCCCCAGAGTTGGACACAACTAGACTTAATGTCAGGGGGAAAACTTTACCTTTACTTATGTTGGGCCACAGTGAGTAATGCTTTAATTAGAAAATACATTATTTTTTTTAGGTAAGGTGATTTTTAAATCCTCAGAGGTTTTTATTAGACTGGATGTTAGGCAAAGCAAAGGATAGCAAGAAGGAAGGTAGCTTAATGTTGCAGCCAAGAAGTCTGCCTTTAATTGCAATCTTAAAACAGAGTGCAGGGATTGGATGGCCACTCAAATGGATTAAGCTCCAGAAAATGCTATGTTGATTGCAGACAGGATTCAAGATTGCTGGAATAAAAGAAGCTTGCAATGGGTAATTATTGAAAGCACTAAAATCCAGCCATTGCCCAGATTTATTTCTAGCCATAAGCAAAATGTGGAGGCTCCTTGATAGGAAAAAGTCCATTGTCTAAACTTTGTCTAGATTTCCATAGCATTGTTAGCATTTATCAAACTCTACTATAGAGTACACAGTCATGAGTTTCATTCATTTCCTCTTGACTTCTAGTTTGTTCCCCTTATGCGATTCCACTGGGCTTGCATATCCTCCATCACACAAATACTAACAAAGCTATCTCTGGGTTGTCGTATGTCTTTCGGGCTGTGTGGCCATGTTCCAGAAGTATTCTCTTCTGATGTTTTGCCCACATCTATGGCAGGCATCCTCAGAGGTTGTGAGGTATCTCTTATTCCAAACTGATGGATTGCAAGCTGAAGTATAATGGCAAAGTATGGAGTGTTTGAAGGGAGGATAGACATGAAGTATTTAGGACACTTCTAACCAGCTTATTTAATGCTAAACAATTACTCTGTAAGTCCTATAAGTTTCTTGGAAACTTTTACCAGACTTGTCCCTGAGAATTAAATGTGCTGTGTCAATTATGTAAAGATCTATATGATAAAAAAGAAACCAAAACAATTACATATATGTACAGAAAAGTCTACAAAACTCCTAAAATCAGCTATTGGGCTTAGTTCCAGGGCATAAGATTGTTAAATTGTGTTAGAGACATCCATCTCAATGAGTAGTTGCAATCTTATCTTTCTGCAAAGTATGGGTTGTTCTTAACACCAATGACAATCAAAGGGTTACAGGAGAGGACCCAGCACTCCTGTCTGTCTCCCCATCTGGATAAGTTGCATCATGCTATGCAAAGGACTTTTGAAAAAGAAAGAAACTCAGAAACAAGAGGGTGGGGGAAGGACGGAAAGCTTCATCACAGTAAATGAAAAGCAAACAATATGCATATCAGCATCCAAAGGGGATGTACCACTTTGCTGGGAAAAAACAAGACAAAAGAATTATCTGACAGAACAGTTCAAAGCATATTGCACCTGTCAAAACGTCTGTCATCTTCTATAGAAATGTGCCATTTCTAAAGAGGAGGGGGTGGTGGAAAAGGAAACTCGACCAAAGTCAGCCAAGAACAACAGACCACTTTGTCTCCTTCATGCAGCCAACTCTTCCATCTGAAAGCCATTTGACTCAATGCTAAAACTTGCCTGGAAGGACCAGACAATAGGAAGGTCTCTTTCATTGTCGAGGACAGTTACACTTTGAAGATGATGCTCAAAAGGGGTTAAAATGGGTCAACAAGCAATTGTTGGCCCTATCCAAGGAAATGTGAACAGAACATTGTTAAAGTCACACACACAATACTTCGAAAAGGATGCATCTTTAAGTAAAGGGCAGTGTGGGAAGGGGAAAATGGACATAACATACTGATTTAGTCACAAGGAATAAATTAAGACCAACATTACCATGCACTGCTACCAAATCGAATAAGGAGGAATTTTGGACAAGATGTGGTTGCACTTAATGGTGAGTATCCACTTTGTAAGAGAAATAGAGAACATTGGCAGAAAAAGTAGCTATTTGCTTACAGAATTTGCCCCAAAGTGACTACTATTCTCATTATCTTAAAGATTTGTACCACAATAAATGCAAATAAGCATATAGAGAGGGAAAATATTGGTGGCTACTGGTTTTGTAAAGATCTTGGAATACATTTATCATACTATTTGGATTTCTTCTATGCATTCTTTGTCTTATCAATTTCCCTTGGAACTTAACACTTGTATTTTCTAAGTTATTGGTTATTAATATTTCTAGTATATATGTCATGCAGATGGGAAACTGTAGATCGATGCTGCTGAAAGATATGAAGTACTTATAGATATGGTGACAGTGAAACATCCAGTTAGACAATGATATTTCAGGCATTGGGTCAAGATGGATTAATGTTGGTGCCTGGCCTTAGATGCTTGCAAATCATGCAAAATGTCTTATCCGGTGCTATGTTATCAGCTCCACTGGAGAACTTCATGTTTGTTTTAGCTTGTGTGGTTTCTGCTGATAACATGGAGAATGGCCTGTTGCCACAGCACAACAAAACAATCTTTTTATTTTTCTGAGGGGGTGTTGAAATGTATTTATTTCCTATCTATAGTGAAAAACAGATAAATGCTGATTTTCTGAGAGTGAAATCATAGTTGGCAAGAATCTAAAAACAAAGTATCAAACAGCTTTCATAGAAGACTAGTTAAATATAGGTGGCTACTTGTCTTTCATCTGCTTTTGCAATAATGAAGAATAACTAAGGATGTAGTTACACTGTAGAATTAATGCAGTTTGGCACCATGTTAACTGCCATCATTCAATGATTTGGAATCATGAGAGTTGTAGTTTTCCAATGCCTACCAAAGAATGTTAGTGTCTCACTGTAATGAAGTATGAATTTTTGGTTTACAGATGTTATGTTTAATTTAAAAGGGTCAGTATTTCAGTTATTGCATTTCTGCACTCAGAGGCTGGTTGCCATGGAGAAGTGGGCAGAGCCAACTGCTGTTTTGTGAAGAAGTGCAGAGTTTAAAAAAAGGAGTTCAGTCTGTGCTCTGATGAGGCACAGGGAAGACTGATCCCAGGTTGAGAGGATCAGGGAGGCTCAATTGCTTATTTTTGAGCCAGTTTAAAATAAGTTTGGTGACTTATTTTGTAGCGGAACCTTCGTGCTACGGTTCTTGTTGGCGCAGTGGAGGAATTTGAAGACGGACAACTGAAGGAATTTCCCAGAAAGCAGTTTTATTTCGCTAATGGCCACTAGGGGTCCCCCTAGCACAAAGTAAGTGCTTCTCCAGGGGAACCGACCAGTGGCATGCTGAGTGAACATTTATACACACTACAGGGTTCGGGTTATGCCCGCCCACAAGCAAATTCATTGGCTTAGAGTTGTGACGCTGCCCAATCAGTGCTGACCAGCAGGCCGGCTGCACCCTTTTTGTGCCGTGCTCACAAATTACAAACAGCGCCTGCGTACGCATGCGCTGTTTGTTTATCTTTAGCTTTCATTTCTTCAGAAACACATGATTTCCCAGAAGTCACATGTTTCTGTGAGTTTATGCACCCGGGTCGCTAGCTGTCGCCATCTCTGCCCATATATGGTATTTCCTGGGGTTCCTTAACCCCCCCCCGCCTCACTCCCCCATTTTCTTTTTGCGAAGCGCATGTACAAAAGCTGAAGCAAAGCATTATGGTTCCATCCAATCCCGCTTGGCTTGGAGTATGGCTATCTTTTTTTCAGGTAAAGATTGTGTGACACACCTAGTACACATTTGCATCATTATTGGAGTGCAACACATAACTATGAGAACAATGAACAATCCTAAAATCCCTACCAACAATATGTTCTTCAACCATTCTATTGAGGGTAACCAGCTAGTCACCCAGGAGAAGGGAGACCAACCTTCTATCTCCTGGACATTATTGTAAATTAACTTTTGTAATGACTCGATGTCATCTTCAATAGTATTATTCAAGTTATGAAATTTCACTACACAACGTCCTCTAACCATGGCGCATAACCCCCCCCTGGCCGCCAGTAGGTAGTCAAGGGCCAACTTATGCTGTAGGGCCATCTGGCTGATTTCTTCTACTTCAGACTGGATTTCCCGGAAAATTTTACCAGTGGCATTTATGGACTTTTCAAGGCGGCAAGTCAGGCCTAGAACACTTCTACGGTTTGCTTGAGCTACAATCCCTGGGTAAGCACCCAGTGTCAACAAGCCTGTGATCAGGCCTCCTCCTACACGGGAGGCTTCTGAACCTGACAGGGCCTTGTTGATAATGACCTCATCCGAGCATTCTGGTCCTAGAGGGCCTGTTTGCACAATGTCCCGTTTCAGGCGCTGATGCCCTTTGTGTAAGACCTGAACTGGGAATGTCAAATAACCCACACCGACACACTGGTAGTTGCCGGGGTGATAATTTGTGGCCCATTTATCAAAGAAAAACCATAGATTTGGATCCCTAATTTGCCATAACGGACAGAGGCTTTTACCTAGGCTCAGTTGGGTTAATTGTTGCAGTATGTTCATATAAGATTTTAGGCCCTCAATAGAATCATTCACACTAAATGTGGGATAATCTGGATACATGCTAGCCCACTCGGTTGCGGTTAGATTTAATCGTGAGACATAAGATGTATTAAATCGTCCATGTAGATAGAACCGGTCTCGACAATGGGAATAATTGCCTAATCGGGAAAAGAACGCCTGCCTAGTTCCCCAGTGTTTCCACTCAGAATTCCATATTCCCGATCCTCCACAACAGAAGCACAAACCCCTGGTGGAGGTATGGTATCTAAACCGTCGAAACCGAGTTTTATTTATCCTTTGCGGTATGCTAGAAAACACGGTAGGTGGACCCTCCTGAGCCTTGGACAATCCCTCCAACACAATCTGTGGTTCATCAATTAAATCGGGAAGAAATGAAAAATCTCCTACGGTGAGGGGGTGTTCATATATTAATGCTACCTCTTTCCCGTGCTGCTCAAACATATAATTGGCATGTTCTTTTATCCAATTCCCATGTGCTCTTTTTCCAAAAGAGAGAATAAAACTCAGCACAAATAATATACCAAACACAGTGCGCTTTCCTCCCCTCCTCATAGCTTGTCTCCCACTTTTTCCTCTCAAAATGTCTAGCCACCATCTCCCGGAGAGCGCCTTTGTTGGGCCATGCTGCGACATACTTGACCACCGACGCTCCGTTGCACCCGAAGGGATCAGCTTCATGGCCTTGTTGACCCCTTAGGGAGTTGCCGGATGATCCTGAGTCTCAGGTCCTCACCAGGAACTCGCTCCGTCCGCCACTCCTCAGGTGCTAGTTTTACACGGGTGTAATGTATCCACGGCTTAATCTCCTTCACCTTCACTGCAGTGGGGGTAGACAGGAGCACAACATAGGGTCCTCGCCACTTGGGTCCCAATGGCTCAATCTTCCAATCCTTGACCAGAACCTCGTCACCTGGTGAAAAACAATGTAGAGGTGTGGTAGGGAATGGTGGGTTCAATTCAGAAATGTATTTTTCTAACTGCTGCATTTGTCTGCCCAAAGCCTGAACCTGGGCCAATGTCTGTTTCTCTCCTATGAGGTGCTGCTCAGCTCCTGTCTCTAAGGCTCCCTTCAAGTTCAAAGGGGGTCGTCCATAGAGTCTTTCAAAAGGGGAGAGTCCTGTCCGTTTGTGTGGTGTACATCTGATTCCTAATAATGCCATGGGCAAAACCACCGTCCACGGCAATCCTGTCTCTTGGCAAAGTTTCCCAAGCTGAGCCTTTAATGTCCTATTCATTCTTTCCACTTTTCCAGAAGATTGGGGTCTATATGCACAATGTAACTTCCATTTTATGCCCAAAATTCTACATAATCCTTGCACAGCCTGTTGAATATATGCGGGGCCATTATCTGATCCAATTTCTAAGGGTATGCCAAATCTGGGAATAACATCTTTCATTAGAGCTCTTGACACCTCTACAGCCTTCTCAGTTCTTGTAGGGTAAGCTTCCACCCATCCTGTGTATGTGTCCACGAACACCAGTAAATATTTGTATCCTTTGTATGGGGGCATTTCTGTAAAGTCAGTGACTAAAGCTTCAAAGGGTACCCCACCCACATGTTGGACTCCTGGTGGCTTGAGGGGTCCTTCTCTGGGGTTATTTTTGATACATGTCCAGCATCTTCGGGCTGCTGCTGCCGTTAGGCTATGTAATCCATCGATATACAACTGTCGTCCTAGCAGATTTGCCAATGCCATTTTTCCTAAATGTGTGTTTTGGTGCATGTGTTGGACTAAGTGCCATGCCAAGTCCTTAGGGACGTAGACACGGGCGTCTGGCATCACTATGAGTTCTCCTGACCACTGACCCTTCTCCTTTAAGGCCCATTCTTCTTCCTCTGGTGTATATGTAATGTTATGTTCAGTTAATTCTACCTGTAGGGCCATTACCTGATGTTCAATATAGGGCAGCCTAGCTGCCTCTTTGGCTGCCAGATCAGCCTGCCTATTTCCTTGCACTACGGGATCGTCTCCACGTTGGTGCCCTTTACAATGCATCACAGCCACCTGCCTTGGCTTCCAAACCGCCTCCAGGAGATCCACAATCTCTCCAGCATGTTTCACGCACTTTCCTCCAGACGTGAGGAGCCCGCGCTCCTTGTACAGTGCTCCATGTGCGTGGAGGGTGGTGAAGGCATATTTTGAGTCTGTGTAGACGTTAACCCGCTTTCCGCTTGACAATTCCAACGCTCGGGTCAGGGCAATCAATTCGGCCTTCTGGGCAGAAGTCCCCGGGGGCAGTGACTCTGCTTCCAGCGTCTCTCCCCCCCACCGAACAACCGCATAACCTGAGTGTCTTTGATTATTTTCCATAAAGGAGCTTCCATCTGTGAACAGAGTGTCGTCCACCTTAGTTAGTGGCACATCCTTCAAATCCGGTCGACTGGAGAATACCTCATCCATCACCTGGGCACACTGATGGATCGTGGTGTCTCCTGGAGTTGGGAGCAAGGTGGCCGGATTCAGAGTGGAGCAAGTCTCCAGGGTCACCAGTGGGTTGTCACACAACAATCCCTCATATTTCATTAACCTCTCACTTGTGAGCCAGCGCGGTCCCTTAATGTCTAACAGTGCCTTAACGCTATGGGGCACCTTAACTGTCAGTGGCTGTCCTAGGGTCAATTTATTCGCTTCTTTGATTAAATCTACTGATGCTGCCACAGCCCTCAGGCAAGGTGGCAATCCACGAGCCACTGTGTCCAATTGCTTTGACAAGTAAGCAATCGGCCTTTGCCATGAACCTAGTGGTTGGGTCAATACTCCAACCGCTGTTCCTTCCCGCTCTGCAGCGAACAGAGTGAATGGTTTTTCCAAATCGGGCAGTCCTAATGCTGGAGATGACATCAATGCTTCTTTTAATGCCTTAAATGCCTGTTGACATTCTTCTGTCCACTCAAATGGATCTTCTCTTCCACCTCTCGTAGCCTGGTACAGTGGCTTAGCCAACACGGCGTAGTTGGGGATCCACTGTCTACAATATCCTGCTGATCCCAAAAATTCCCGCACCTGTCGCCGGGTACTGGGAGTGGGGATGGCACAAACAACTTCCTTTCTTTCAGCTCCTAACATCTTCTTTCCTTCGGTCAGATGGAACCCCAAATATTTCACCGTGGGACAGCACAACTGGGCCTTTTTCTTTGACACTTTGTAACCCTTTTCTTCCAATGTCTTGAGAAATCTCAAAGTATGCTCTTTACAGCCCCCTAGTGTCCGGCAAGCGATAAGCAGGTCATCTGCATATTGAAGCCAAATTCCCTCTTCCTTAGGTATTACAAAATCCTGTAAGTCTTTGGCCAGGGCTTGACCAAAAATGGTCGGGCTGTCCCGGAACCCCTGAGGAAGGCGTGTCCAAACATACTGGGTCCTTTGCCCTGACTGCTGAGATTCCCACTGGAAAGCAAAGATCGGTTGGGATACAGGGGCCAATCGAATGCAAAAGAATGCATCCTTTAAATCCAATACAGTAAACCATTTGGCAAATGCTGGTACTAGACTCATCATGATGTATGGATTTGGCACTACCGGGGTTAGGGGAACGGTGACTTGATTTACAGCCCGCAAATCTTGGACTGGGCGATATTCTCCTTGTCCTCCTGGTTTCTTGACTGGGAGCAGGGGCGTGTTCCATGGGGAACTGCATGGTACCAATATCCCATGCTGCAGAAGTCGCTCTAGATGCTTTCTGATCCCCTGCACTGCCTCTCGACTGACGGGATACTGTGGCTTGCATATGGGCCCCATTCCTCTTTTCACTTCCACCACCACCGGTGGAACATATTTAGCTAATCCTGGAGGATTATCTTCTGCCCACACTAAAGGAGTCTCATGCCATGGCCATTGTATTTCTTCAGTAAAAATCCTAACTTGAAACAGTCTCCATTCCTCTTCCATGGGAAATGATAGCTCCACTTGTCCATTCTTCATGAACTGGAGTTGTGCTTGTAATTTTGATAAAATGTCCCTTCCCAATAAAGGGACTGGGCAGTCTGGGAGATATAACATCTTATGCTTGACCTGATGTCCGGCCAGATTGCAGGTGCGTTCCTTAAGGAAGGGGCACTTCTGGGTCTTCCCAGACACCCCTATTACTTTCGTAGTTTCCCGAGTTGGTGGACTAATTTTTGTATTTACTACTGATTTTTCGGCACCTGTGTCCACTAAAAAGTCCAATTGTTGGTCCCCGATTTCAAGTGTGACCATCGGCTCCCCGGGGTCCAACAAAACAAGAGCCTGGCTTCCTCATTCCTCTCCTCCATCCATATCTTCCCATTCTTCTTCCATCACAGCTGCTGCAGCTATCACCTCTCTTGCAGGAAAAGGTACGTAGTTCCCACGTCCTCTTCCCCTTCCTGGGTTTCTTCCTCTCTCAGGCCTTCTTCTTTCTCTCGGTCCTTCCTGACTTCCTTCTCTTCCTTCTGGGCATTCACCTTTCCAGTGTCCAAACTTCTTACATTTAGCACATTGGTCTCGACCTAACCTCCGAGGGGGCCCCCTTCTTCCTCCTTGTCCCCCTCTGGCATATCCTCCTCTTCCTCTCTGTCCACTTGCACTTTGTTCCATCATGGTAACTAATGCTTGGTATTCCTGCTTCTTCTTCCTGTCCTTCTTCTCTTCTTCTACCTGGTCCCTCGCCATATAAACTTGATCTGCGAGTGCCAACAATTCATTCATAGTCTTTCCTAGAAATCCTGGTTGCTTTTGAATCTTTCTCCGGATGTCAGGAGCCGCTTGACTGATAAAAGACTGTTGAATCGCCCTCCTACCGTTTTCATCCTCCAAATTATACGGGCTATACTTTCTATATGCTGCCTCCAGCCTTTCCAAAAAGGCTGTTGGTGACTCAGATTTTTCCTGTACCACTCCCTGAATTTTTACAATGTTGACGGGTCGCGGCGGGCCCCTCTTTACCGCTTCTACCAATATACGCTGGAATCCTTTCAGTCTCTGCAAATGTCCTTCTTCTGCGGTGTCCCATTGGGGATCTATTTCCACAGGAAACCTCTGTGCTCCCCACTCGGCTGCATCACCATCTTGTGGGGCACCAACCTGGGCTATGGCTACCCCATTATTCAACACTGCTCTTCTCTCCTCTGATGTGAACAACATATTCAACAATTGTCTGCAATCTTGCCAGGTGGGATTATGGGTTGCCATAATCCCTTCCAATAGCCTAGCCATAGCTTGGGGTTCTTCACTATAAGGTGGAGTATTATTTTTCCAATTCAAAATGTCACTACTACTGAAAGGCACTACCTGGTATGCTTGAACTATCTCATTCCTGTTGTTTATCACAGGCACCGTTCTCAAGGGCATCTGGAGGGCCGGTCCGGTCGGTGAATCACCAGACCACACCGGAGCTCCATGTCTCCGAGTTTGTGCCGGAGAAGCATCACTGGGCATCCGTTGTGACTTCTTCTTTTCCTTTGTTTCCTCCTGATATTTTTCTAGGCTAGGATAGTGTTTCTTGGCCGCTTCGGTTGACTCCGAAGAGTAGGGTGGGGGTCTCGTTCCTAGTGTGGGGGCTGTTCCCTGGGGTGGGGGGGGCGGTGGCAAGGGTGGCGGCAATAATTCCTGTTGTCTAGCCTGTACACTCAACTGTAAATCTGGGTAGTCCTCCTCATTGGATTGGAAAACTTCCTTCTTTTTCCCCTCCTTCTTCACCACCATACATTTGCCATTCCTGCACTGTCGAACCCAACCTGGATCTTCTCTAACTACCCGTTCCCACGTAGCAATATAGACCCACTGGTTCGGATGATTCACAGCACAATATTCTTCCACTGTTCGGATCAGTTTCAGATCCCACGTTCCTTCTACTTGCCAACCTAAACCAAAATCTGGCCATTCTCCCTGACACAAATTTCTCAGTCTATAATCTCTTAGGTCCCTTGGATTCCCTGCTACGGCTCTGCTAGCAAAAGAGCCAAAATTATCTAAGATGCATTGTAAGGGAGTGGAGCTCTTTGAATTTTTCCCTCCCATCCTGCCTAATAGAGGGGACTGTCCTGGCCTGGGCACCCGGCCACTCACGGCATGCGTCAGGAAACACAAGACAGAACCCCTTTCTACCTCCCTGGGAACTTTTTTTGTCCCTCCCAGCGCTGGCGTTCCCTTAATATCTCATGCAAACCCCTATACTTGCCAGATTTCTGTAGACGTCGGACCAACCTTCGCCCCTGGGCTTTTTTCCCCTGGATCCTTTTCCTCCTAGCCGGTTTCTGTGGAACCTCGCTGATGTTGCAGCTCTCACCGTCAGTCGGCGTTGGCATCAGAGGCAAGCACCGCAGCCGGTCGTGTAGTATTCAGGGGCCCCTTCTCGTCTCACGGTAGTTGCCTCAGGCCCCCACCGCTGAGTTGAGGCCGTCCCGCCAACGGGATCCGTCTCCAAATCTCCTGGCCCGTCTTATAGGAAAAAATCACGTCGGGGTCACCAGAAAATGTAGCGGAACCTTCGTGCTACGGTTCTTGTTGGCGCAGTGGAGGAATTTGAAGACGGACAACTGAAGGAATTTCCCAGAAAGCAGTTTTATTTCGCTAATGGCCACTAGGGGTCCCCCTAGCACAAAGTAAGTGCTTCTCCAGGGGAACCGACCAGTGGCATGCTGAGTGAACATTTATACACACTACAGGGTTCGGGTTATGCCCGCCCACAAGCAAATTCATTGGCTTAGAGTTGTGACGCTGCCCAATCAGTGCTGACCAGCAGGCCGGCTGCACCCTTTTTGTGCCGTGCTCACAAATTACAAACAGCGCCTGCGTACGCATGCGCTGTTTGTTTATCTTTAGCTTTCATTTCTTCAGAAACACATGATTTCCCAGAAGTCACATGTTTCTGTGAGTTTATGCACCCGGGTCGCTAGCTGTCGCCATCTCTGCCCATATATGGTATTTCCTGGGGTTCCTTAACCCCCCCCGCCTCAATTTAAGGTAGTCTGTGTCCTGGTAAGGAACAGAGAATCTGTGATTGGATATCACAGGGTGACTGCGGTTTAAAGGCAGTAGGGAAAGAAGTTCCAAATACTTTAAGCAAAAGTAGTGACACTTTAGGAAGTTTGAATCACCTCATTCTAGTATTGCAACTGTTAACCAAAGTGCCTCTAGCGAGAAACAATATTGTAACCACTAAGCTCTGTGCCTGAATAAACTTGTTATTGTTCCTCTAACATCTAAGCTTCTGTCGTATATATTATAAACTGAGTTGTGTTACCATCTAAAAGGAAGAAGAAAAAAATTTAAAAGGTCTCCTTTCTAAGTCTGTGGTGGCTGAATCTTTCCAAAGTGGTGGCAGTCGTTATAGTCTTTGCAATTTGGTGGCAGTGTTAATAAATCCTTTATATTTGGTGGCAGCGTTATATAAGACCTTCGCAATTGGTGGCAGCAGTGGAATTTAAAAAGGATTCCCCCCTTCCTGAAAGAGCCTTAGACATTTGTAACTCTTTACACTCACCAAACTACAAATCCTATGGCATTGAACCACGGCAATTAAAGTAGTGTCAAACTGCATTAATTCTACAGTATAGAAGTTGCATTCAGAGTCTGGAAATGATTTGGCCTTTAGCTTGTTAAGTTATTATCTTGGTGGCTTTTTGTAGTGATATAACCTAATCTAGAGAGTTTCATGATTAATACCAAATTAATCCCAGTCTTTTTGAGTCAATTCTAAAATAGAATTTATTAGAATCAATGGCTCATCCTCTGGCAGACTCAATAAGAAAGGAAGGCATAAAGAGAAGAAGGGTTAGCACTGAAGGAAATGCATAGTAGATCTGCTTTTGGTATGCATAATATGGCAGGAGAAATCTGCTTAAATAAAAAAGATTTTTGCCTGCCTGAGAAAGGATAGCAGGGAGAACAGCCTAGCCTCCATGGAAGATAATTCCCCGAAGTAGGAACAGCTCTCTCTTCTGTTGTCATCAAACAGAACCAAGAGAAAGCCCTTGACTGAGGATTTTAAGACTGTGTCAGAGTTTTACTGGATGATATCGCTTGTAGATAGTCTAGTCCTAAACTATACTGAGGTTTGGTTGGAACTTTCTTGGTGATTTATGTAAGCAGAACTTTTTATTGGATGTTGTGCAAGGAGATATCTTGCTGATGCTCAACTCTGCTTTACAACCCAGATGAGCATGGCTTGACCATATGATGGAAACACACACACAAGGATATCTTCTTTCTGCTATGCAAATGTGTTGGTAAGGCATTATCTTGGACTTTGTTTTGAAACTGCAAAAGTAATCTATGATATGACATGAAAGGATTCTGTACTAAGAGCACAAATTCTTTGAAAGAGAGAAGTATATGTTCTGGCTGTGATTTCCATCATTGAAAAGAGAGAAAGGGAGGCCTTGGACATACAGAAGTTAGCCATTTCCACATGGAAAGAAAGGAAAAGAAATATTCAGACCCTTTCAATCAGCAAAGCATCTACATTTTGGATGAAAATGTTAAAAATCAAACATAATAAACTAGGACAATGAACTCTAAACTATCTCTAAACCTAAAATTGCTTGGGTTGATATTGATGTTTTTGCTTATGACTTGAGTGAAACATGAAGCTTGCACTTACAATCAGAGAACTTTATTTCATATCAAGTTCTATGGAAAATGGACCAAAGCAGTAATTTTCTAGGGGAGGAAACCAAAGTTTCCCAACAGGTCAACAATTTTGCAGAAAATGCTCCAAAATTTCTGAGATGCCAGTGTTAGTGCCAATATGTACATACGCATACACAAATACATACAGTTTATGTGTACCACAGGAAGTGTTGATTTAAGGGGTTTCCAAAACAGTTAATAATGTCATATGAATTTGAATAACATAACAGAAAGATAATAGAAAATAAACAAACAAAAAACAGGCAGGAGCGGGGTTTCCTACCCCTCTGACCAGCTTTTGGATAAGTGAATTTGGAAAGAGAAAAATAATCTCTTTCAGCTCCTGAACCTGCTATTTTAATCCCACTTGAATTATTTACTCCTTACAGGAAACTTTCTATTTCAATATCTTTCAAAAGGCATGAAATAGGAGGGAGGATGAAAAGAAGAAAAAGTCACAATTTCTCTATTTTTGACAAGCAAATCACAGAACGCATATTGCCCCATGGCACGCGATACATCAAATTACCATTGTAAAGTGCAAATTCTTTGCAACCCTGGAAGCCATCACAGAACAAAAAATGCTACTAGAAGGTTTTGAAAAGGAACATTTTTGGCTAGGATAGAGACTTTTGACATTATTTATTAGGTTCAAAAATGCCGAACAAAAGGCCAACAATAGTGCTGTGGAAACCACTACATCTGAGGCACTCTCTCTTGTTCTGGGCCGGCATTGATTTGAGGATGGCCAGCATGGGTGGAACAATTCCTTCACACCAGTCTATGCAAGTGAGCATTCAGACCCAAACAAGCACAAGCCTGTGAACAAGCCATATGGAAACACTGGGGGCAGTGGGCCCGAGGGGAGGGCTGGAGTAAACATTTATTAACCTCTTTGTGCGGAGATTGGCGGAAGGACAGGCCAGGAGTGAAGGAGACGGTCATGCCACATTTCCACGAATGATGGCGTTTGCCCTGAAGCATTTTTCTGAAGGATATGGTGAAGCATGGAAAATGTCAGGAGGTACCATGGTAACTGAGGCGGTTCAGGATGGGGGCTGGAAGAATACTGTTGAAGAAGTTTCTCTTCTTCTTTCAGAGAGACTTTTTTAGACTCTTGGCCACTCAGATGCCTGGCTGCTGTTGCCCCCTTTAAACTTGGGTTTTGAGGAAACACATGCAGACATGAAATATGGAGCTCAGGGAAGTAAGAGAGGCAGTACTGCCATGACATAAGGGAGCACTAGAGATCTGTCCAGAAAAACCAAAAATGTGAATAGATACAGAAAGAGAGAAACTAGAAATGTGGGCATCTTGGTTCTGATTTCCTTGCATTTCTACAAATTCCATCTGCATACTAACCCATCCCTTTATTCATCCAAGACTATGTTATATTAATTAAAAGGTAAAGGTTTCCCCTGACATTATGTCCAGTCATGTCTGGCTCTGGGGGTTGGTGCTCATCTCCATTTCTAAGCCAAAGAGCCAGCATTGTCCGTAGACACCTCCAAGGTCATGTGGCCAGCATGGAGCACCGTTACCTTCCCGCCGGAGCAGTACCTATTGATCTACTCACATTTGCATGTTTTCGAACTGCTAGGTTGGCAGAAGCTGGGGCTAACAGTGGGCGCTCACTCCGCCCCCGGATTTGAACCTGAGATCTTTTGGTCCACAAGTTCTGCAGCTCAGCACTTTAACACACTGCGCCACCAGGGGCACCGGTGTTTTATTACCACATTGAAATTCAGCTGGATCTGCTATGGTAGCATAAGTCAGATTTAGGCTGCTGCAACTTATCTTTTGTTCACTGTAGAAACTGGAATTCTTCAGTGGCCATGTACACAACCCAGATATGCTACAAACCTCTTTTAAGAGATACAATTCTTCAGCACCCTGAAAACAGAAGAGGTCCAAGGGCAGCTAATGACTCTGAACAAAGGATGCCCCCAGGCAGAAATAGCCAGGAGATTAACTTTTCCAATGCTAATTAAGGTGATTAACTGAAACATTCACACTGGCTTTCCAACTGACAAAGAATTCTTCTCACACCTTGGACTTTCCACAGATATATATTAACCTTCCTTGCTTAGTTTCTCCATACCTCACAACCTCTGAGGATGCCTGCCATAGATGTGGGCGAAACGTCAGGAGAGAATACTTCTGGAACATGGTCATACAGACCGGAAAACATACAATAACCCTGTGATCTCGGCCATGAAAGCCTTCGACAACATACCATAAGTTTGTCTTAACTTGAGTTATTAGTATCCTTTTTGGTATACAGTGTTCCCTCACTACTTTGCGGTTCACTTTTCACGGATTCGCTGTTTTGCGGTTTTTCAATAAACACTAAAAGAATATTATAAATCATAAAAAATTACAATTTACAGCCTAAGGAAGGGAGGAAGGAGAAGCTGAAGGGAGAGAAAAGGAGCCCAAGCAGCAACATGAGGAGAAGGAGGCAATTTATCAACACACAATTGGTTGATAAAGACTTAAAATAGTGTATAATTACTAAAATAATGTATAAATATAATATAAATATAGTGTCCCTACTTTGAGGATTTTCACTTATTCCGGGTAGTCCTGGAACGTAACCCCTGCAATAAGTGAGGGAACACTGTACATTGAAGTTGGTATGGCTTGGTATTTGTCATTTAAAATTAATTTAGATTTAAAATAGTGACCTGAAAGGGTGAGGAGATGGGATTCCTTAAAATGTAGTACAGGAAGTAAAAATAAATAAATAAATTTTAAATCCCACCTATCTCCCTAAACGAGACCCAAAGCTACTCAAACATTATATAAAAACAATAGAAAACAATATACATATGTAAAACAATAACCTATAAAAACAAATTTACAATAAGAAATAAATAAACATATTTAAAAATGGTTGTCTAATACAGTTATTGCAGGCAACTCAACAAGACAGATGGTAATGTTATTGTGATATACACATATAAGTCTTTTAAAATTATAGACAATTCATAAAACAACACAATTCTTATCAGGTAAAAGAATAACTATTGTAGACAATCATGTCCACTTGAGCATAGTGCAAATACATTTTTAACATTTTTAACTGGTTTCCAAAAATGTGGTTTGGCAGAAGATTTCCTACCAAGTAATTCCTTGTAAAAATAAATCTGAGCGCAGAGTGCTTGAGGTCAGATGATACAACTGTGTAAAGAGCATCTATGCTTGATTAATTGTGTTTGTAAGAATTGTTATGGTACTAAACAATATTTCAAAAGACTTCAATAGTTCAAAGATTGCCCTATGGCCATCCAGCCAATACATCTTCGAGCGCAAACTGTTCACAAGCATTTTTCTTCCCAATATGTTGTCTTTGGTTGGTGCGACATTGTTTGAAGACACTTCTATTTGGGTCAAAGTGGTTTTCTTTGTGTCACAGCAGTGGTGCTGAGTACAGCACTTCGACCATACATCTTCCATGTCATTTCAGTCAAAGGCACTGGGCGCTTCCTGGTGACCAATCTGGAATGGCCCAGCCATCTAACAGAGGGTCATATTGGCAAACTAAGCTTTTTTCATAAAAATGACAAGCATTGTTGAAAGGAACAAAGGGGCCATTCTGAATATTAACATGCAGCCATGGGTAAAGGTCGCCTGTTATGGCCCATTTATCATATCTCAGGCCCAAGGTTTAAGGAAAGCATCTTACAAATTCTGACAAAAACAACCATTGTCAAAATAAATGTTGAAAGCTGACAGCTGATGAGAACATAATGCACTTTTCTGAATAAGACTTCTCTCGCTTTAAGAAGAAGAACAACATCCTCTGGCACCCTTTGAAACAACAAGGAATTTTGAAAAGGGTGAATTTTATCACAATGGTGCTATTCCTTGGTTTTTGACAGTGGGGAGGCCCTTTAGCTATGCTTTCTAATTTTTAATTTAATTTGATAATCTGTAATAATTAGGCAAAGCAATTGCTGCTTCCATAGAGAAGAGTTCTGACAAAGTGTAACAATTGGCACAAAATCAAATCCGTGTTAGTAATAATGGTTACATTTTATGTACAAAAAGAACAGGCTATGTACAAGACCAAAATAAAATAGACTCGGCTAATGCAAGGCGTCCACATGATGCGCAGCTGGATATGCAGCACAAGTGATGTTTCTAGTCATTAATTAAATCTAAAGATTTATTCAAAAGTTTCCCAGATGTTCCAGAGTGATGCTGTAGTTTCAGATGTTTGGACAATTTGCTCAATCCACTGTCCGGTGCCAATGGACTGTTGCGGCCAGCTCTAACATTAATAGCAAGCAGTGTCTCCCAGAGACTTGCACATCTCTGCTGATGCCATTTCTGGTTCTGAGCCATGTAACCAGAAATCTGATGCTGTCAGAATGGATCTAAGACAGAGATGATTGCTGATTGCAATACATGTGATTTGATGTGCCCTCAGACTGTCTGACGATATGGACATTATAAGGGCTCCAAGGATGCTGCTGGGCTGCATCAGAGCCAGCTCTGGAGCACATTACATCAGAATTATCAGGTAGATGTAGACACAGCCCAAGAAGAGTGGGAGTAACAAATGCATGCAAATGTTTGGTTCATTCAAGAATTGACACTATGCATCTGCCATTGCTGCCATTTCTCACATCCTGGAATGAATAAGGGAAAGTGGCTACAGCAGAAGCCGGGGATGCTAGACAGTTTATACAAACAGGCTCTGCTTCTCACAACATTACATGCAATGGATCACCAAATGCAGCACCAAAACACAAATCAAGGAACATGAAAGGAACTGCAGACTAATTCAGCCAGAGAAGTCAGCCATAGCAGAGCACTTGATGAACCAACCTGGACACAGCAGATTATCTGAGAACACAGAAATGCTGGACCACTCTAACAACCACCATGTCAGAGTACACAGAGATGCCATTGAAATCTACAGGCACATGGACAATTTCAACGGAAAGGAGGAAACCATGAAAATGAACAAAATCTGGCTACCAGTATTTAAACAACTCTAAAAGCAGGACAGTAAATAACAAACAACATTCAGAAAACAGGGTAATTTCAGTCATGAAACAATCAGAGCCAGCTAACATGTCCCAACAAAGCATTCCCCCAGGCAGGAATCAGCCAGGCCTTGAAGCTGCAATGCCATTAAATACTAATTAATGTTAATTAATTGTAACATTCACACTTTCTCCAGCAGACAAGAGTTCTTTCTCCCACCCTGGAGTTTCCACAGCTACATAAACCCCACTGGCCTAGTTTCCAATAGACCTCACAACCTCAGAGGATACCTGCCATAGATGTGGGCAAAATGTCAGGAGAGAATGCTTCTGGAACATGGCCATACAGCCCGGAAAACTCACAGCAACCCAGTGATTCCGGCCATGAAAGCCTTCGACAACACATTACATGCAAGTGCTTCACAAACACAAACTTTGCAAAACACATCACACAGGCTTTTGAAGCTCACTGGCTTCTTCATCAGGCAAAGCTGTTAAAAACCAAACAAGGACAAAAACATGATAAAGAGGGCCAAGATCTCCAAGGGAGTTACTTTGGTGTTACTAATGAAGATGGAAAGTTATCACTTGGCTTTCACAGACTTTGTTCTCAACTCTCACGTGGCCAAGAAAGGTTAGGTTAAGTCCTTTACATGCATCAGCCTTGTTTTAGGTTTCCCTTAAATACCATCTTAAGCAAACATATCAAATAAGATATAAGGCTATGATTCTGCAACTGTCATTTTCTTCTACTGTATTGATGTAATATTTTGGTCAGTGAAGAAAATAGTAAACTTTCAAAGTTTACAAAATGTATTTTTACATTTTTGGGTGACCACATATAGTTATCACTCTTCTGTGTATTTTGTATACTCCTACGAGGCCAACACAACTTCCCATGAATAGACCCAAATCTGAAATGGTACACTGTCCCACTGTAGTCTGGACTTCATTCTTGAAATCATTACTTCCAATTTTCACTTAAAACAAATTACCCACCCCTGGCTTTTTTTGTTTTTGTGGGGTTTTTTGCTGGTTAGGAACTAGAGGGCATTGGCTCTGAGATTTGAAGGAGAATCAGTTTTCCCAAGGTGTGCTCTGAAGTTAGGCATCTTTGCTATGTGAAGTGTGGACAGAATAGGGCAAAGGACATGTGACCCACATAACAATTTATCAATTGTGCTTGATTAAAATTGTGCTCATTCCAAATTATTATTAATTCATTTTTACAGGGGACAGGGGACACGTGAAAATATCTGCTGTGCTGGTTCCCAGTTCCTCTGCAGCTGTCAGTCCTTAGGACAATTTTCAGTCTGGAAAGTATTCCCTTTCCAAGTGTGGTTTCCATGGTCCTATTATGGTTCCCCTTCCTTCTTAAGATTCATAGGAGCAGGGTGTAAGATCCCACCCCCACCCTGTTTCAGGTTTGGATATTCTGAATCTAAAGCAGTTCTTATCTTAACTTGCCTATGTACGACTTACAAATAAGAAGAGAACAAATAGCAAGTAATTTAAATTTTAATTTAAAACCCCATCCATTTTCTTATCCCTTATCAAACCTCCACCATTTTCCCCTGCAACAATGAGCTGAGAGTCACTACCACAGCACAATCCCCACCTCCCAAAACACACACACACACACACACACACCAATCACAAACTAAGTAATCTCTTTCATCTAAAACCCCTGATCCCTTTAATAAACAAAATACAAAAAAGGCAGTCAAAATTACGCCCTGCTTTTTGAAAGAAGCAAGGGAAATCCTGGGTGCACAATCCCCTCCTTGTTATTTTTCACCAGCCATGTGACCCAAAGTCATTCTGAAGGATAAAAAGGCAGGGGCAGCCCCAGATCTCTGCCCATGATTTTTCCACAATTCCCAGCCTTAGTCCATCTGTTATTCAGAAGCCCAATGAATGGCATGTGTCAAGAGAGTCATTGCTGTGCAAACTGCTCAAAGAAATCAACCAGCCAACTTCCTTTTGCTTCCATGGCTTCAGCAATTGTTGCTGGGCTGGCCACCATATGGTGAATAATTAGTTTTTTGACCCCATTCCAGGGGAAAAGAAGTTCATGCCATTGCCAAGCCTATGTGCGTTAATGAAGGGTAGATAAATGCCTGTACATTAACTAAAGTTTGGATTAGGAACAAAATTCTTCTGCAGCAGCTTCTCTCCTGATCAAACAGCCCAGAGTACTAACAAACTGCATTGTATTTTTTATTTTGAACAGTTATTTTGCTTAAAGATATGAGTATTATCCCTATCATTTTCAGAATTAATGAATAATAGGCTTTATTAAAAGTAACAACAAAAATGAAGTTTTATTCATCTGTTTGCTACATTCTCTAGCTTAATCAGTATTACAAAAATGGAAAAAACAATAGCAATTCAAAGTCATAAACCAATCATTTACGGTTCCAGCTTTGCAACTTCATTTTCACTGTATGAGAAAAGTATTAAAACACAGGAAAAACTTTGCTGGATAAGGCTAACTGTGAGCACAGGAGTTTTTAACTACCATACACAGAATCTCATGCCTGGTACGTTCTAGTGCCAAAAAGACAAAATGGTCATTCTGGGAGTTATAAAGGCAAAAAAATGATTTTTTTTCAACTTCTGAGTCAACATTTTATTGACCATCTAGATGCCTTTAGAAAGTCCACAAACAGGATATGAAAGGGCAGTGCTACCCGAAGGTGTTTTACTGTCTCTGGGGAAAAACAAGATGTCATTCTACCCCAGAGACAGCTATTTTAAGTCCAGCAAAGACCTTGGGACTGCAGGAGCTGCTGGATATGCTTGCACTGCACCAAAGAATTGACTCTGAATATGATTACAATTCCTTTTACATGTGGTCAAAGTTCAGCTCTGCCAATGCAGGTCCCACTTCAGCAATGCTGGAGATCGTATTTGGATTTTCATAATAGGCATTACAATAAAATCCCTATTGGATTTTCTGCCCAGAAGTGGTAGAAGTTCTAAACACCTGCACATAAAGTGGTTACACCAAAATCTATTTTTTAACTGAGGGGAACAGTCAGGTGCTCAGGAAAAATAACCAAAAGCTAATAGTCTACCCCAGCATTTGCTGCCTTAAGCTATTTCCCCAAACTGTCTGTTGGTGGAACATCCAATTGGATATAAAGTCTTTAACTTTCCCATCAGATCAACACTACCATCACATAGCAGAAATTGCATGGGTGGGAGGACAAACTCCTTCTGGCTGTGGTTAGAGTCAATATGACTGAGAATCTAAATACACTTCAGAATTAATTAAATGCTTCTGGAACTGAATCTAAGATAAATTGTTAGTGGGATGGAGTCTTACTGACTTTTTCTGTAAAGTGAAATTCGAAGGATTATATCCAATGGTTCTACAAGCAAAAGGACAGCACACATATACAACCTTTATTTTCCCCTTCTCTCTGAAAGCCTTCTGTAACCAGTGACTACTTTTTTCAGATACATTAGGTGGGGTTATGAGTAGGAAAAAACAACAAAAAGAGAGAATATTCCCAAATTGGTTAGAGAAAGCTTCTGTCAGCAAACAGAAATAGGGCTAGGCTTTTCTTCTTTTTACACACTATACCAAAAAAGACCTTTCTGAGAAGTCCAGCCATCATATAACAGAGACAAAGAATATTGTGAGTGTATTCTGTAATGGATGAAATTGCAGCCCCACTCATCTAGGGAGAGGTCACTCTTACAGTGCAATTCTGTTCATATTGACTTGGAAATTAATCTTACCTGGAAGTAAGTTCCATAGTTTTCCATAGAACTTACTCCCAGGTAAGCATGTATAAAACTCCAACTCAATATACTCTTAGTGTCATCTCATAAATGGCATAATGCAGCTTCATGAAAGAACAGAATTTGTATGTTGTTTAAGTCACATTAATGTCTATGAAATATAATAGGAATAAAGGATAACAGTTTTGGCAAGTGAAATTGCCAACAAAATGCTGAATTATGGTGAGCTATTATTCACTATTCTAGATATTCATGTCTTACTGGATCTTCCAGTCCATTTTCTTTTCTACCTTATTTTCCAAATTAGTCAAGATTATCTGATGACCGAGCATGTTCATCATTGCTGGGCTACTTGGAGGATTTTTTTTCAAGTGTTTAAGGAAGTTTGTTGGCGAGAGGTTTACTTTTGCAAATCTTAGAGTTCTTTCAAATACCCAAATACTTCCTCTTGTGCATGTGTGATGCCATTTTGGCTATGTAAACAATAACATTTAAACTACAGAAATAGAGGACATGATTAAAATGTTTTTTCCCCCACTGATGAACAGAAAGCATTTGATTGAGTAGAATGGCATTTTCATATGACCAATACTAAAGTATTTACAGAGAATACATTTTCTCTATCAATTTCATTGATTTTTAGCAATTATGTTTCTCAATTGTATACAATATGGTGTTGAAGAAAATATTTCAGCTAGAGTTATCTTTTGGGAACTTATACCCTCTGCTCTTTAAACAGTTTATTTATTGTTTGCTATAAACATTAGCAAAAACATACATGTACAAGAAATTAAAGCTCCGTACAACAACAAAACACCTTTTAAAATGGAATTCAAACTGGAATACAAGCAGGAACTTGGTGACTAGTTGGCTTAAGGAGGAGGAATGGTAACACTCTCCAATTAATGTCATGTTGAAATTTTCAGTACCCTAGACTGCATAGCTAATAGTGTGGAATGCCAGTAATTGCATTTAGAAGGTCACATTATCCCTATATCTGATAGAGATGGAGGTAGTCTGGATGGTTAGATACTCTAGTTGGTCTTCCCTAAGGCCTCTATTCTGCCTCTAGCTTCTGTTTTATGTTTCCTCTTACAGTACCCAGTAAGATGCAGTATTTCCGCATGCCTTTTGGGCGGGCGGGGGGGGGGGGAGCTTCCTCCATGGTTTACACACTTTATTCCTATTATACTTCCACTCAAGAAGTTCAATTTGTTGTCTTCCATCTCAGGAGGCTTTGCTAGTGTTTGTCAATTGCCTTTCTTTTTCCACACTTTCCCTGGCCATGCTGTGAGGCCCCTTTCACATAGCTGAATAAAATCCCATATTATCTGCTTTGAACTGGGATATATGGCAGTGTGGACTCAGATATTCCAGTTCAAAGCAGATATTGTGGGTTATTCTGCCTTGATATTCTGGGCAATATGACTGTGTGAAAGGGCCCTGAGATATGTGTAAGGTGCTTCAATAAACACTATTTCAAGCTGTCCAGGCTTTGTTCTATATCCTTTGACTTTTGTGCATGTGTTTGCTGTTCATGTGTGATTTTGCAAAACATAGGGCCATGTGTCGTGCATGCAATCCATCAACTTAGGATAGAAAATTGGACAAAAAGTCACTATAGAGACTTGAATAAACAATTGCTACTTTGGATCTGCCTGTGTGGCTGCCTGGCATACAGAAAAGGAAAACACAACATACCACATGAAAAAAGCATTTGTTTGATTTACTGATTATATGAAAAACCTTCCTAGAGCAATGCTTTTCATGACCAACTTCATTTCATGTAGCAGAGAGCAAAGCTGCTATCCCATAGAGCAGCAGCAAATCTACACTTAAAAGAGGATCACATTTTTCCTAAATAACTGCTGATTTCCATACACATGCTGCAATTGAGCCAAGAAAATGGAGAGCTAAGTCATAAAATATATGCATTTAAATAAACTCAGTCATTGAATCAAAAGAAAACCAGGATTTGGAAGAGCAACTATGAAGGAGCTAGAGGAGGTCTTCAAGTGTAAAAGTTTCTAAATTCTAACGTTAGGATGGTGCATACCAAAGCATTCCCTATTTTTATGTATGGTTGTGAAAGATAGATACTGAAAACAGTGATAGGTAGAAACTTAACTCATTTGAGATGTTGTACTGGAGAAAGAGTTCTGCAGATACTGTGGACTGATAAAAAGACAAATCAAGCCTGACCTCTCCCTAAAAGCCAAAATGACTTCACTGAGACTGTCATACTTTGGCTATATCATAATAAGAAATTACTCACAAGAAAAGACGATAATGCTTGGTAAAGTGGAGGACATTAGGAAAAGAAGAAGATCACATTAAAGATGAATAGATTAAATGGAGAAAGCAATAACCCTGAGTCTGTGAGACAGGCAATTGTGAGTATGGCGATTTGGAGGTCTCTCATTCATTGGGTGGTCGTAAATCGAGTTGAAGGCAGGTAACAACAAACAAAAAAGATTCAGAGAAGGGGTGTGTGACTTTCAGAGTCTGGAGGCTGCACACACACCTTCCCTGGACTTCAGGGAGCCACTCCAACACCCACACATTTCAACCAGACTTTAAAAGGCTCCTGACACCCTCTAGTGGACAACAGGGACATTTTTGCCACATGTTGGAGGTCCTCCAGATTTAAGTACCCAAGATGACTAAAGGTAACTAATAGGTCAGAGATGTTTAAAAGGCCTCATCATTTGCCTTCATTAATACATCTCTTGATTACATTCCATTTGGATTGCAGTGAAACACTCTACATGAGTCTGCCTTTGGAAAGTCCTCCGAATTTCAGAAGGTCCAAACTTCTGAAACTACTGGCCTAGGCTGGTCATTGTTGAAATTGCTTCATGGCTACCAAACCCATTTCTGTGAACAATTCAATGTGCTGAGTATGATTAAAGCCTGCATATTTCCATATGTGCCTGCCAAATCTTACAGTCTTTGGAAGAGATTTCCAAAGGATCAACCTTGCTGATGTAGTGAAAACAGAGTTTTGCAAAACCTTATAGGCTCTCAAATTATTTGGCATAAGTTTTTGTAGACTGCACATCAGAAAAGCTTGGGCAAAATATTGTTAGAGGGTTGTTGTATGACTTTCGAGCTGTGTGGCCATGTTCCAGTAGTATTCTCTCCTGACGTTTCGCCCACATCTATGGCAGGCATCAACGTCAGGAGAGAATACTTCTGGAACATGGCCACACAGCCCAAAAGACATACAACAACCCTGTGATCCCAGCCATGAAAGCCTTCGACAACACAAAATATTGTTAGTCTTTAAAAAGCCACCAGACTCTTCCAGATCTTAAGAAATAATGATATAATCAAATTCCTAATACCAATACTTTAAAAACTGAATATTTCTTTTAAAAAACTTACCATGAAAAGATTTTTCATTTTACATTACAAGAAGAATACGTCTAAACCCCATTATATTGTTGCCTGATATTGAAAGGCCGCACAAGGAGCAGAATGCAGTATTTCCTGTATACTGATAGCACTTGTAAAGTCATAATGTTCCACTGGGAATAATAGGAATATCTTGTGCAATTTTTGTTGAAATTTGGTTGAGGGTTTTCTTTAGGTATCCAGACTACAGTTTTGTGTGGTTTTAAAAAAGTAACAATAAAATAGTTTGAAGAGGAGGTTTGTCTTTTGTTGAAGTCTATGTGAATTTAGACATTGCCTTCAATACAAATCAAGATCTCATCTTTCCCTGTAAAAACCTGAAATGCATTTGATTAATGGGAGAAAGGAGTCTTTCAAGGCGGGGAAAGAGCTGAAGCACAACGGCCAAAGAAGGCAACACTGGCACCCTGCCAGGGATTTCGGGGTTGGTGCTAATTTGCATGGAGAGGAGGAAATTGCAAGTGTTGCCCTCGTGCCCAGGAAGGTGTAGCCAGACGTAGGCAGGACATTAGGTGTGAGATTTCAATAAGCGATACGTCACACTTCCTTATTAAAAACAAAGTCAAGTGATAGGAAAACAGTCCTTTGCTGGTTAGCACCAGAGTCTTCAGAAAATGCTTTATTGCCAATCATGTCAAATTCTCTGCAATGCCAAGATTTTAATATCCACTCATTATCACAATGGATGTTTGAGGGGTATAAGAATGATTTAGTTTCTTATTTCACTTTCAGTGATAATTTTTTATCTCTTTCAATGCTATTCCATTTGCATTTCCATTCATTTTCACTGCTAATTTGCAACTACTTCATTCATGTTCATCACTTCCCATTTGTTTCCCATTTCTTTCAGTAGGAGACCCAAATAATGTTTTGTTGTCTGGAACTTTGCTGTTTTCCATTCAAATGACACCTACTCTTCAAGCATTTTCCAAAGGATCATACATTCCAGGCAAATAAAAGCTTTTAATTTTGCAGTTAATTTAAAAAATATTTAATTCACCAGCTCCTCGTTGCTTTAAACTCAGATGCTCTTCCTTACATACAAACTAGAAAGATATGTAGTTATGCAGTCCTTCCTTCTTTTCATGCAACAATTCTCTGACCTGTTCCAGTGGGAACAGTAAAAACAATGAAAAACAAAGAGATTTCAATTTTTAATTAATTTAATAGAACAATCTATTTATCAGTACAACAACTATGCTGAATTAAACAGATAAGAGCTCATCCATTTTAATGGAGTCCCTGGTGGCGCAATGGGTTAAACCCTTGTACCAACTGAACCGCTGACCGAAAAGTCAGCGATTGGAATCTGGGGAGCAGGGTGAGCTCCCGTCTGTCAGCTCTAGCTCCCCATGCGGAGACATTAGAGAAGCCTCCCATAGGATGATAAAACATCAAACATCCGGGCATCCCCTGAGCAATGTTCTTGGAGACGGCCAATTCTCTCACACCAGAAACAACTTGCAGTTTCTCAAGTTACTCCTGACATGAAAAAAAATCAATTTTATTTGAAATGCAGGCATACATAAATGCGAGACTTCTTGTAAAAGTTCCAGTAGTGTTTGGTGAAGGTAAAGGTTTCCCCTGGCGTTAAGGCCAGTCGTGACCGACTCTGGGGATTGGTGCTCATCTCCATTTCTAAGTGGAAGAGCTGGCGTTGTCCATAGACATCTCCAGGTCATGTTGCCAGCATGACTGCATGGAGCGCCGTTACCTTCCCGCCAGAGTGGTACCTATTGATCAACTCACATTTGCAAGTTTTCGAACTGCTAGGTTGGCAGAAGCTGGGGTTAACAGCGGGCGTTCATTCCACTCACGGGATTTGAACCTGGGACCTTTTGGTCTGCAAGTTCAGCAGCTCAGCGCTTTAACGCACTGTGCCACCAGGGGCCCCTTGAAGTGCTTTGAGCAATCCACAAAAACATTTGTGGCAGCTGCAATTCATTCCCTTGCTTGTGATTTTGATTTGATTTTATTTTAAACCATTAGCTCATCACATCAATACCTACCAGGACATTTGAGGAAATATATATGCATATAATATTTAACACAGTAAATACATGTTTCAAAAACATGAAAACTCCCCTTTTCAAAAATAGCTCTAAAACCATAGACAATTAAAACCAGTTCAAAGCAGCCAGCCACAATTTTAAGGCTGGAAAAATAACACAATTTTAGCTAAACACTAAAAGCTCTGAAGAGTTAGGAGGCAACTTGAGCTTTCTTGCGAGGATTTTCCAAAGTTAGGGTACAGTATTCCTACAGAGAAATCCCTGTTACACCAGCATTTTCATAGGGTGTTGATATGCACAACTGTATCTCACCTAAGAACCTTAATATGAGCAGGTTCTTATGGAAGGAGGCAATCTTTCTGATATTCCAACTCCAAACCATTCCAGGCTTGATAGGTCAAAACCTGTTCCCTGAACTGAGCTTTAAAACAAATTGGGTAGTGTCCGAAAGCCTTGTTTTCATGGTCCTTAAAATACACACAAAAATGACAAAAATCTGACCATCACATTTGGTACTACCTGTCAGGACAATATAATGTAGGACCTATCACAGTAATCTCTCTCTCCATCCATCCATCCATCTATCTAGAGTTTCTGCAGCCTAGCCCTCAGGATAGATTTTCCAAAATACTAAAAGCAAAAAAGAACGGAGGAAGAAATAGAAGAGGCAGAAAAGACTTTATGATGATTACTCATTCTATCGAGCAACAATATAAAGAGAAATGGAACTACAAGATGGTTTGATAAGATTTGCTGGTATCAGTATATGAGATCCAACAGGCTCTCTTGCCTTGAAATTTGGGGAGAATTTCACTTGCTTCTCATTTATACCAAATGTGTTTTGCTTTGGGATTACTTTTTTCACTTTGCATCTTGAGTTAGGAAGTTTTCTATATTTTGCAGTAAATACATGCCCTGGGTTTTCCCAATGCACTGTTATAATAGTTGAGATCTTAGAAGAAGTTTGGGGCCTGCTGCTATTTTCATACATGCAAAAAATATGCGTTGCTCCCAAATCTCCAGCCTAGGTTAGGATGCCTTACCATGAAAATTAAGACGGGATCAACATGAACAAAGCTGCTATTCAAAATATGGATTATGTTCTGGGAATATTGAAAAGAAGAAAGGATAGGGCTGAAATTTGAGGCAATATCAGCAAAGCATACAAAACTTGTAAAACTATGCAACTGTGAAGCATGTGCCAGGCTTTGCTATCTAAGCACAGTTTGAACAATGACCAAAAACTCCAATTGTATTTTAACTGTAAATTCTGTCCACAAGTTTTGAAACATCAAAAGCATGGATTTGAGACAATGTAAAATCTTCCAGGCTACAGGAAAAAAAAATCAAAAAAGTGATGGAGAATTTGGGATGCATATCATACAAGAGGAGAATTCTATCAGTCTCAGTGACTACGCTACTGCTATAAATGCCCTCTCTTTTGTTCCAGCCCAGCTCTAAAGAGCAACAATAAAAGAAGAAGAAAAATACAAAGCAAGGGAGGCACCAGCGAGTGAATGCAACAGTGTTTTATTAATCCATGTGATTAATCCAGCATGCTGAGGAAGATTCTTTACAGAATCAAAACGTTCATGTTTTTGATCCACATGGATTAAGGAAATACTGTTACATTCATTCCTCGGTGCCTCCTCTGCTTTGTGCTTTGGTTTTATTCTTTAGAAACTCGCAGGGACAAAAGAGGGAGCATTTATAGGAGTACAGCAGCAAGGGCACTTTGATAACCGCCCTCCTCCTCCCCTCCCCGCATGGATACGATGCATCCAGAATTTTATGCTAAGATTCAAGCCTGCCGCTTGCATTTTGCATCATTCCCTAAGAACTATACTATAAGAAAACAAAAGGATTAAGAGAAACTATTGTTGGGCCTTCTCTGTGCATACAAAGCGTCCGTCAGACTCTGCTAAGTTACCCAACAATAATTATGTGCCACAAGTTAGCTCTGAAGAGTGTTGAGAAATATAAAATTGATCAGCATTGTGCCCCCACCAGCAACTTTTTGTGACTCCATTTTTGGACAGCAAAAGTGAGGAGGCACCTTTTACATATTCTAACAAGTTGAGAGATGGGACTTGGTTAATTTATTTTACTGTTTTAGACATCCACAAATCAATTCGTATGTCTTGGCTTTTAAAATCCTTTCTTCACTATTAAAATAGGCTTTACCACTGCAAAAACCCCAACAGCACCAGTGCCGGATTTACCATTGTGCTTAGGTGTGCTTAAGCACAGGGCCCTGCCCCGGTTTTTTGGGGTTTTTTTTAAAAACACTGGATTTTGATTATGTGGTGCACTTCTAAATTTGAAGGCATTCTGTTTCAGAGCAATTCCAGACATACTGATAAAATTGATAGTCTATGAGAGTGTACCACAAAGCAGGCAATGTAGACCTTCCAAGCCTACCTCCTTCAGGGCCAAAGTTAGGGGCCCCATAACTGAACTAGCACAGGGCCTCATTTGTCCTAAATCCAGCATTGAACAGCACCAATCCCCATCTATTTCCACACCAAGTCCACACATATCCAGTGTCTCAGTGTCAACTTAGTCATATTAAACCTCTGTGGTAGGACAACCAACAGGCTGAAATCAATTCCAGTATCTAGACAAGGTTAACATATCTAGGCAAGGATGTTGAGATGTGTTAGTCTTCCTCCTCTCCAGACGCCAGAGTGCATAGATGGGTTTTTAGCCATTTTTGAAGGTGAGGAGAGAGGGGGTGATTTTTAGTTCTTTTGCCAGAGGTGGGGAGAGATCACGGAGAAGGCCCTCGTCTCGTTCCCACCAACTGTGCTTGAGACAGGGACTGAGAGCAGGGCCTCCTCCGCAGATCACAGTGCTCAAGCCAATTTGTATATGGAGATGTGGTTCGGCAAATAAACTGGGCCCGAACTGTTTAGGGCTTTATAGGTAATGACCAGCACTTTGTATTTACCCTGGAAGTAGATCAGCAGCCTGTGGAGCTGCTGCAACATGGAAGTCGTCCTATCATGTTATGGTACTCCAGTTAGTAATATGGCTGCTAATCTTTGAACTAGCTGCAGCTTCCAAGCTATCTTCAAGGGCAGCTCCACATAGAGAACATTGCAGTTGTCCAAATGTGAAGTAACCAAGATGTGGACCACCATGTCCAGATTTGGCATCTCAAGGTATGGGCTGGTGCACAAGTTTTAGTTGTGCGAAGGCACTCTTGGCCCCGCCGACACCTGGGGTTCCAGGGTCAGCAAAGAGTCCAGGATCACCCCAGACTGCGAACTTGTGTCTTCAGGAGGAGTGTGATCCCGTCCAACACAGGCTGTAACCCCACACTTACTATTAAGTGTAAAGCTATATCCCATTGTAGCATCCATCCTTTCCTGCTGTACCAGACAGTAGATGAGGATGGTGAAAACACTGCTTCTTCTATTTGGGTAGCATAACACATTATTTGTTGTTGTTGTGTGCCTTCAAGTTATTTCCAACATATGATGGAAAGATTTCTTCCAAAGAGGTTTGTCATTGCACAGGGCACACAAGCAAAACCACTGGGTTTTCCTAGAAAATGCGGAGTACAAAAGGGTGCTTTTAAAAATCATCTTTAAAAACCACTTTCACTTGGAAAAGGGAAGGATTTTGTGTATTTCAGTTGCTGTGGTATTGAGGGAAGGATGAATTATTTTGCTGGTCAACATTGTATTTAAAAGTATAAAACCAGATGAAAAACTGCTAAAGGCACTTAGTATAGAATCCATGTTGAAATATTATGGCAGAGCCTCCTTCAGGAGTGAAAAGGTCTAGACATGGTGGACAGTGATTAATCTGTCATAATAACAATAGGGGATGCTGATTGGACAATAAAAACCAAGATATAAAGAGATTAATTATATTTCCTTGTCTGACAAATCTGCACACCAAATGGAAAAGCATCCATTATATTCTAGGGAAAAAGTCTCAATATCCACATCTGTCTGTAATGCAAAAGTGTAGAACTCTATTTCAGCAAAAATGCAGATCAGTTTTCTAGGCATGAAATGAGCATCAGGAGAAGACAAAAGTTGCTAAACCCAATTGTGTATAAGGATGCAACAGAAGTAAAGCCATTAGCATCCATGTAACCATGGAAATAGGAACAAAGGAGGGAAAAGATACATATGGATGTACCCAATAGATGTTTCTTTGGCAAGGAAAAGAAGTTGGGCAGAGTATTATTTTCACTACTCTATCACACAACAATGCCCTTAAACATGAATGCAACTTTAAGAGCATGATTAAGTCATTCCTATTGAGAAAACTGCAAAACATGTCCTTAACTGTAATAGTGGGATGATGAGTCTCTTGATTTCAACCAGTGCTACACTTACTGCTATTATTCATGCTGCTCCTTCCGGGAAAAAAAAATCAGTATAGAACAAAGCCCTGTACCAATGAACTTGCACTCTAGTCTGCAATAAAGTACTTGTTGTATTGAGAGACAGAGTGGTGTAGTGGTTTGAGCACTAGGCTACAACTCTGAGCCCACTGGGTCACCTTGGGCAAGTCACCCTCTCAGCCTCACAGGAAAGCAAAAGCAAACCCCCTCTGAACAAATCTTGCCAAGAAACCCCTGTGATTTGTTCACTTTAGGGTTGCCATGAGTCAGAAATAACTTGATGGCATCCAACAATAACCTGTGTTGTTTGTATTGGAGACAACAAATATAACCATATCAACAAGTTTTTACCTAACTCCAAATCAGGTCACTGGCCCATCTAACTTAGCACAGTAGCCCTCCAAGAAACAAGTCATTCCCAGCCATACTAGCCAAGATGAAATCACTGAATTGGACGTTTTTGTTTGGTTTTGTTCCCATGTAAAGTCTGCACTCTACCAACCTACATACTCTTCATAAAGATGGAATCTGGACAATATGTTACTTTTACTGAGAAACATGGCTGAGTTGACTGAAATCATTGAGGCCCCTTCCACACAGCTGAATAAAATCCCACATTATCTGCTTCAAACTGGAATATATGGCAGTCTGGACTCAGTTCAAAGCAGATATTGTGGATTGATATTCTGGGTTATATGGTTGTGTGGAAGGGCCTTCAGTATTGAGGTAAAGCACAAGTTTGTTAACAGCTGCTTCTTAATTATCAGCCCATGAAATTTGACTGTATGCAAAGGAATTTGTAGCACCTTAGAGACTAACTGAAATTGGTAGCATAAACTTTTGTAGATCAAAGGGCCGGGCTGTGGCGCAGGCTGGTAAACAACTGCTGCAATAAATCACTCTGTCCATGAGGTCATGAGTTCGAGGCCAGCCCGTGGCGGGGTGAGCACCCATCAATTAAAAATAAAATATAGCCCCTGCTCGTTGCTGACCTAGCAACCCGAAAGATAGTTGCATCTATCAAGTAGGAAATAAGGTACCACTTATAAAAGTGGGGAGGCAAGTTTAACTAATTTACAAGGTTGGAATGAGGAAGTGAGGAAGTGCCATCAGAGTGGATGATGAAGCAGCTGCTCCCCCCTGTGGCCAAAATCGAACATCCCCTCAGGAGAAGGTTAAATTGCCTCTGCGTCTGTCTGTCTGTTGTCTCTGTCTCAGTTCGATGTGTTTATGGGCAATGAATGTTTGCCCTATATGTACATAATGTGATCCGCCCTGAGTCCCCTTCGGGGTGAGAAGGGCGGAATATAAATACTGTAAATAAATAAATAAATAAAAGGCACATCTACACTTCCACTATAACCTGATGCAGGCAAGAATTGACTCAGTGGCATCTAACTGATGCATGGAGATGTTGTGGGTGAGTTGTATCTTAGCATGATTGCGCCCAACATTACAAAAATTTAGGGAATTCTCTAGAGCTTCATCCAGACTCCAAAGCAGTCCCACACTTTGCCCTAGTGTTGCAGTTGGGCTGTTTCTGAATTGGAAATGGTCCTGCTGTCCACATGGGCAAATGCTGCCATCCAGCTTTCACCATCCAGCTTCCCTCCTTTCCTCCCTCCCCTCTCTGAGTCATGTGGATGCTTTTGCTTATGTCAGCAGAATTGAATCAGGTTTGGCCCTGCAAAATGGTCTGGACTCTATCCCACTGCCACAGCAGAATGGAGGCATGCAGTGTAGTTGCCCCCAGGGTTCGTGCAGAATACTGCCACTCCAGACTGGCACCCAGTAACTGGCTTTTGTAGATGTCCCTCAGTCTGCTCCCTTGGATACAGAAAATGAAGTACATAGTAACAGAACTTTATAGGCAGTGTGTCTGTCTCTAGGCACTTCACTCCATGCCTCTGAGGAAGTAGACATGATCTACGCAAACTTATGCTTCCAACTTTGTTCTCTGAGTTGGCCTCCAAGGTGCTACAAAATTTCTTTGCTTACTGATATCCCAGACTAACATAATTATGTCTTTGAATGAATTTTATGTATTTATTTATTTATTTACAGTATTTATATTCCGCCCTTCTCACCCCGAAGGGGACTCAGGGCGGATTACAATGAACACATATATGGCAAACATTCAATGCTAACAGACAAACAACATATATAGACAGGCATTTATATATAGGCATTTAACATTTTTTTCCAGCTTCACGATTCTGCCCACAGGGGGAGCTGTTGCTTCACTGTCCACTAGTGGCTGTACTTCCTCATTCCTTTCCTCGTGTTTTGCTGGCAGTTTTATGATGTTGTAAATTAGTTAAATTAGCCTCCCGCATAAAGCATACCTAAATTTCCCTACTTGACAGATGCAACTGTCTTTCGGGGCTGCATGGGTCAACAGCAAGCCGGGCTAGGGCTTAACCCGACCCGGGCTTCGAACTCATGACTTCTCGGTCAGTAGTGATTTATTGCAGCTGGTTACTAGCCAGCTGCGCCACAGCCCGGCTGAAAATGACTGTCTCTGAAAACCTGGCAACACTACTTCAAGTTGACTCCAACTTGTGGTACCTGTATCATCAGATTTACTTAGCAAGACTCATTCAGATTAGATTTGCCATTGCATTCCTCTTAATAATTTTTTTTCGTGTCAGGAGCAAATTGAGTCATTTCTGGAGTGAGAGAATTGGCCGTCTGCAAGGACGTTGCCCAGGGGACACCTGGATGTTTTGATGTTTTTACCATCCTTGTGGGAGGCTTCTCTCATATCCCCGCATGGAGCTGGAGCTCATAGAGGGAGCTCATCCGCACACTCCCCAGGTGGGATTCGAACCTGGCAGCTTTCAGGTCAGCAACCCAACCTTCAAGTCACTTAATCCACTACGCCATCTGGGGGCTCCTCCTCTTAAACTAAGAGAATGTGACTTGTCCAAGGTGACCTAGTGGCTTTTCATGGCTGAGCAGGTAGTTAAACCCTGGTCTCCAAAAACCCTAGTATAACACTCAAACCACTTCTCCATACCGGCTCTCAATCATACTCCTCTCTAATGCCTGTGGTGAAGAGACAAAGTGTGTTCTAATGCTCTAGTGTTTTACCAGATAAAAAAGATTAATATCATGTATCAGTTTTCTATCTAACCTGGCAACCTCCAGGTGTGGTGGATTAGGCTTGGGGATGACTGGATTTGTCATCCCCAATACATATGGAGATTGCCCAATTGAGGAAAGATGGCAGATACTATTCAATTTTTCAGGCACATGGCTGTCACAAATTGCACCCTATGTAAGTTATACTTAATATAAGCCTCTTACACAAAAAGGCCCCCCACAAGAAATGAAACCCCCTTCTTAGCAACCATTTTGAACTGAACAACTATAGCCTTCAGTATTCATGGGAAAATTCCTATTGTACTTTGCTTTTGGCCTGGCACTGATCCTCCTTTGAAGCTGAAAACAGTAGAGAAAAAATGTCTTACTCCTTGCTGAGTAAGCATTTGACCTCCAATTGGAAACAGTGAAGGAAGTGGGTGTTTTGCTTTTCAGGGACTGTTAATAGCTCAGTGGTAAAGCACATGGTCAAAGGTCCCAGGTTCAATCCTCCGTATCTCTCCCTCAGATGGAGAAGATGTCTCTGAAAACCTGGCGGACCACTGCCAGTCAGTGCTGACAGTACTGACTGCAACATACCAATGGCCTTTTGGAAACTTTTGAGTACAAAATATGAATGGAAGAGAAATTGAACTAATTGACAATTAATCAAGGAAAATTGTCATCAATTTTTGTTTGAGGCATCCCTAATTTTGTATGTGGCCTTGTCACTTCTAGCTCCAAGCCTGCTACCCTGGAGGAAATGTGGGTCTTCGCACAGACGCCACAAAAGGGTTGCACATCCTACAACAGATGAACTGAAAGCAAAGTCTTGTACGCTAGGCACTGTCTTCTTTTTCAAATGGCAGACTTCCAGTAGAACAGTAAATATTGATCTTCTTGACCAATAGTACACCTCATGCTGTATGGGTAACTCAAGCATCTGCTTGTTCCCACAAGCTACTCCCTTTTGTCAGGAAATAAAGCCAAGTGGCATTATGTGGTATCAGTTTCACTTTGTAAATATTTAAGAGAAATAAATTTCTCAGCATGAAATGCTGCTTCTTTATTATTTCTTTTCTGAAGTTTTGTTTGCTTTTGGTCTAGGCACACTCCGAGCACCTGTACTTTTCAGTTTTGCATTTGCCCAGATCACTGTGCCTTCCTTGATTTTTTTTTTAAAAAAACTCTACAACAATTAATTACATGCAAGTTCAAGTGACGAAGTAAAAGTTGGTTTGAAAAAGAGGAAAGTGGTACACCTTTTCTGAATCTAGTTATACAATGCAGCCAATTCTAACAAAGAACAGAACGCAAAGTCACAACAACCAGAAGAACATCTCAGTTTTCTAATGAAGTGAGAGAGAAAGCAGCTGTGATTTCTCCTTCATAGTAAAGGTAAAGGTTTTCCCTTGACATTAACTCTAGTCATGTCCAATTCTGGGAGTTGGTGCTCATCTCCATTTCTAAGCCGAAAAGCTGCCGTTGTCCATAGACCCCTCCAAGGTCATATGGCTGGCATGACTGCATGGAGTGCAGTTGCTTTCCCGTCTGAGTGCTACCTATTGATCTACTCACATTTATGTTTTCGAACTGCTAGGTTGGCAGAAGCTGGGACTAACAGCGGGAGCTCACCCTGTTCCCAGAGTCGAACTGCCAACCTTTCAATCAGCAAGTTTAGCAGCTCAGCGGTTTAACCCACTGCGCCACTGGGGGGCTCCATTCTCCTTCATACCCCCGAACATTTCTCACATGAAAAACAGGACATGAATGGCAAGACAACATCCGAGTGGGGTTAAGACGGTAAAAAGTATACCTCAGAATTCTGCCTCCCATCTCCAAAATATAGATTGAAATCAACTCCTACCCAAGATACACATAGAATTGGAGAGATATTTTTACTAAGCCTGAACCCCCCTCCCATCCACCAGAAAAACCCCAAACCCATTTCATATTTACAAATATTTCTAAGTTTTTGCTTCCTCCTTGAGTCAGTAATTGGCCTTTTGTGATTTGTAAAATAAGAATGAACTCAGCACAGAAAGAACTAATATCTGAAAGCAGACACAGAAAATGATTGAATGTGGGGAGACAAATAAACAACATAAATATCATAAAGGTCCCACAGCCTTTTGTGGAACAGTACATTAAACTAAGTGTCAAACCTTTTGGCACACTGATTATTCTATAACAACTTTTACTTTCAAACTAGAGCTTAAAAGTACATTGGCAATTTCTAGTGATTTTCATACTGTTCTGGTGCAAGTAATCATAAGTCAGAGACTTCATTATTTCATCCAAAGTGCTTTGAATACACCATACGGTTGAGTATGTAAACATCATACTGGTACACTCACTACTCCTTTCTCTAGCATTTCAGATTTCATTAGCCTATAAAACTAGGTTTATTCATAATAATGTTAAGCCCATCAAACTACTGACCATGGAAACCAGATTTTGAAATAATTCAGATTTGTGTTTCTGTTCTTTCTAATTAAGGGTAATATCGGGAAGGACAGACAGTGAGTAGCATTGTTCGAGCACCATGGATTTAAGCAGGAAAATCTGATTATCAGCTCATGTCAGAAGCCAAATGATAATGCAGTTTAGCATTTGTTTGGGCTTTCTCTTTTCGCCAAAAGATAATTACTGTTCGTTAAGTCTTACGTAAGTGTATCTAGTATCTATGGGCTTCAACACTATGAATAGTAAAAAGAACACAATGGGCAAAGAAGAATTATGGGATTTGTTATTTACAAGGGTTGTTCCTTCCTGGTAATTGCATTAGCAGGAAAAGTGAAACTTTAGGTCAAATCATCATTTTGTAAAAGGCCAAAATGTCAAGTTTATATGCAAGATATCCAAAATGGGTTTTTTCTGTCATTTTGAAAAAAAACTTTACCCAAAATGTCATCTTAGAATACAGCTGGACATGCAAATGTCTCCTTAAACTGGAATGATAGTTGCAGTTTGCTTTTCAGAGGGCAAAATTCTGTGCATTGAACAGTTTCACCTACAGTACTTATATTTACTAACTAGAAAAGAGTACTGTGATTCTGATCATGACAGCAATATATCAACACCTTATTCCTTGTCTTTATTTTAGTGAAGAATTATAAGTCTTATAAGCTGAAATGGTCCTTCAGCCTATTTTAGATAAATTCTAGAGAATCGTTTAAAAGAACATTAGAAAGGGTTTACTTATGAGTAAGAAGAAATTGGGGCATTGGCCCCCACAAAAATTCTGCCCATCCCAATATGAAGAGGGTATCACATTTTATTGATTAGCCCATTGGCCGTATCAGCCATCCCAATATGATGTCTCTTTGGTCTTCAAATTTCTAGCACTGCAGTAATTTAAAATTTCATTTGGGAAGTTAAAAATATAGTTTAGGCATCCAAAGAAAGGGGGCAAGAGATTATGCTAATGGAATGCAACACAACAAATGTAAATTTAATGTGAACTATTTTCAGTGTCTCAAAGATTTGGAGAAGTAAATAAAATGTCAGTCTTGGGAGACAGTCTTATTAGGGGCAATGCACCCATTTTGCTTCTCTCTCTTGTAGCTACACTAGATTGGAAACTGCTTCAGAAAGACATCTAATGCAGGGCACATCAACACTACACTATCATAGCATTCCTAGTCCAATACAATTACCATGGTTCCATCCTGCAGAATCCTGGTAATGCTTCATTAGTCTGCATCCAAGGATTCCATAGGATGTAGTCAGCAGAGTTAAAGTGAAGTATTAATGCTATATTTGTGCAGTGTAAATGGTCTAAATAATATTTTGTGGGTGAGCAACAGAACATAGAAGCAGACAACACACAACCCTTTTTTGTGATTCCCAAACCGCTTCCTCAGCCTCGCTGCTACAGGGGAGAGTGTGTGAAAAAGAGAACTGGCATCCATGGATACTTGCATTTGCACTGGAATAAGTCTCTTATTTTCTTTGAAATGTATACTAGGATTGTATATTTGATGCTTTAGAATGAAAATAAAACCTCTCATTTAAAAATAAAATTCAGATTATTGGAAGCAAAATCTTTTAGCTTGGTTACCCTCGCATTTTTGGTCCAAATCTTTTATCTTTGACCTTGTCTGTCACTAAAGTGAAGACTTCAAGAATGTCTTTGATATTCAATTTGAACCTAGAACTGTGAGATTCTCCACCCTTATCCAGGTTATTTCTTTTCCCAATGTGTCAGTGTCAGTGTGTGTGCATGTGTGTCCCTTCAAATCCACACAGCAACTTCATGAATTTCAAAGCATTTTCTTAGACAAGAAATAGTCAGAGGTAGTTTGCATTAAAAACGTAGTATATGACATTCCAGCATTAACACCCCTCCACTCAGGAAATGGGCTACCACTGCTTCCCAGGTAAATTAGTAGTGCTAGGATAGCTTTAATTGTGTTTTAATTTTATCAGGTTTTTAGCTGTGGTTGCCTTATTATGTGTCTTGAGATCACTTCTGATTTATGGTGATCTTAATGTGAACCCATCACAGGATATTTTAGGGCTGAGAGTGTGTGAATCACCCAAGGGTTAGTGAGTGGATTTCAATGGCTCTGTGAAGAACCAAATCTTGGTCACCACATAGTCCAATGCTAAAACCACTGGCTTTTTCGATATACTTTGTTTCCATCTGAAGAGTCTTGGGTTTCATCTTGGGGAAAAAGTGGGGCAATGAGTAACTCATGAATTAAATTTAAGGCCCTATCTACACTGAACATTTTATCCAGTTAAAACTAGCTTCAAATTGTGGCAGTCAGACAACAAACTCTCACAAAACCATGTGAAAGAAAGCCTTTAATGTGTATCAATGTTCTGTGGTTTGGGTCTTAAACTGGTCCCAAGATTTCCTATGTAATTATTTGCAAAGCAAAACCACTTTCTTAAATACTGAATTAAAACTGCATTAAATGGTTAGTGTAGATGAGACCCATAACAGTATTTCTCAACCTGAGCACCCTACAGATATATCAGACTACAGTTGCCATCAACCCAAGCTAAATGCTGCTTTAAACAGACATTAGAGCATTGTCTAACAAAAACAAAAGATAAAACATATCCCTCATGCAGCCTAGTAACTAGTTTACATTTTGTTATGAAAAAGGAGAAGCTTTTCAAGTGCTACGGTCTAACCTGAGATGAAAGAGCCGACATTAGGCATTTGTACTTTGGAAGATCGATACTTTTGGCATAATAATTATCAAAAGCTGTTCTTAGTAAAAGCAACTTCCTTAGTAATGCAACAAAAAGAACCTTGATCTTTAAAAATGCATTCATACCCACATATGTTTTTATCAAGCACGTCCCATTGTTTCCTGGTTTATTGTTTGCACTTCTTCAGCCGAGCTCTCAAAAAAGTACAAATAAAGGGAATTAAATGCTGTGTCAAAGCTACTTTCTCTACATGTTTGAACACCTGCTCCTTTTCATCAGTAATTATGCTTTACTGATGAGTAATGAATCCAAAATACTGTAATCTGTCTTGAAAAGTATTTGTGCTAATGTCACAAGTGAGTCAGCCAGGATCTACGGACTTTGCCACTGGAGAGGGAATATAAATTTAACAGAAATGTTTCCAGTAATATATCACTGTGTGGATAAGTGCCAGATAATGCAAGTAGGCTGGCAAAACTCTCTACTACACATAAAGAGTGCTCCCTGGGCTATGTCTTGGTCCTGTCATCCTTATACAACGATTTCAGATTTTAGGTTCAAAGACAGTTCTTCAACATTTCAGAAATGTGTGGCCAAGCAACATCAGGGTATGATCAAGATGCCAAATGTTTATTAATGAGGAAGAAAATACAAGCTAAAAGGGGCTGCTGCAGTTTGCTTTTGCCTGAGTCTATGGGGTAGTGCTTGAGTCTATGGAGCTCCCGGTGGCACAGAGGGGTAAAACCGCTGAGCTAAACTTGCTGACTGAAAGGTCGGCGGTTCGAATCCAGGGAGTGGGATAAGCTCCCGCTGTTAGCCCCAACTTCTGCCAACCTAGCAGTTCAAAAACATTCAAATGTGAGTAGATCAATAGGTACCACTCCGGTGGAAAGGTAACCGTGTTCCATGTAGTCACGTGACCTTGAAGGCATCTACGGACAACACTGGCTCTTTGGCTTAAAAATGAAGATGAGCTCCAACCCCCAGAGTCGGACACGACTAAACTTCATGTCAGTGGAAAACCTTTACCTATAGGGTAGCACAGCATTCTTCTTTCTGCAATTCTCATTCCCCCACTTGAGTTCAAACTACGTTTGCATTTTAACTCAGTTTGTAATTATTGTAGTTAGCAAAGGGAAAGAGGAGGGAGGAGACATAAGCCGGGACATTTAAAAGTAGCTCAAAAGTGGAGTGACAGGGTTTCCTGCCAAACTGAAACAGCTGGATGATATGTCATAGGACAAGAATGATAATAAACAGAAGGTAAACAGGGACCAGAACTAGGAATGTCAGAATGAGCAAAAACCGTAAACTAATGAATACTCTCCCAATACTCTCCCATCATATCAAGACTAATATAAGCATTTGTCTAGCTGAGTTTGAGAAATTTATCTAGTTGAATTTGTGAAATAAAATAGCTGAATTAAGGACTACATAATATGAAAAATGCATGATCATGTATTTTATCTCTTTTTCTTGGGGGAAAGAATCATTGTCTCCCTTGGAACAGTCTTGTCAAATATTACCCCCCCCCCCCCAAAAAAAAACAACAACATTATCTTCCTAAAAGAAAAGTGGGAACCATTATTGTCAAGATCACAGCTTGGGAAAAGCATTACCTTCCTCTCCTGCATGGCCCACAGTTCTGTGTTTTTAGAAAATACATATATATCAAAGGTAATTATGGAACATTAGTAACTAGAAGTTTTGCCTCTGCAAAATTTTGGCTTTCTTTCCTTTCGATTCTTAAAATATCTGCATGCCAGAATGACTCAGATAAATATGAGTAAGCAGATGTTTGTGTGCTAGTAATTATTGCAAATATATTTGCAGTGGCTTTCCCCTGATAAGTACTCACAAGATAATGCTGTTTATGCTTACTGATATCAATTTCATATTGTAGGTAAGTCTATTTGTCGATGTAGCCCAGTATTATCTACTTGCACAAATACAGGATGTGTGGCACCTGAACTGAAAGCAGTATGCGCAGAAAAAATCTAGGGTCTTACAAACAAAACACAAGTCAACAATGTGATCCTACAGCAAAAGAAGCCCACTCATTTCTGGACTGCTTCAACAGGAGCATAGTGTCCTAATTAAGGGGAGTATTATTACCATCATATTCGACTTTTGTCAGATGTTGCCTGGAATACTGTGCCCAGTTCTCAGCACCACAGTTCAAGAAGGATATTGGTTTTTAAATTAATTTTTAGTCAAACATACAGACTTACAAAACAAGAAAGACACAAGAGTACCAAAAAGAGCAAAGCAAAAACCAACACTACAAAAAAAATCCCAAAAACTATTATATATAAAAGTAAACTACAACAGCTAACACATATTTCTCTACAACATATGACCTAAAAACATTCCAAGCAGGTATCTACTAAAACTGCTGTACAAGCCTCAAACTCATTGCCTGCTGATGTTAATTACTTATATATTACTCCCATTTTGGTTGTTTTTTCCCCTGATATTAAGTCTAGTTGTGTCCAACTCTGGGGGTTGGTGCTCATCTCCATTTCTTAGCCAAAAAGCTGGCATTGTCTGTAGACATCTCCAAGGTCATGTGGCTGGCATGACTGCATGGAGCACCATTACCTTCCTGCTGGAATGGTACATATTGATCTACTCAACTTTGCATGTTTTCGAACTGCTAGGTTGGCAGAAGCTGGGGCTAACAATGGGAGCTCACCCTGCTCCCCGGATTTGAACTGCTGATATTTCAGTCAGCAAGTTCAGCAGCTCAGTGGTTTAATCTGCTGTACTATTGGACACTCCTATTACTCCCATAAGTATCACTTTTTTCTGCCCTTTTAGCTTTTTATCATTTGTCTAAATCAAAACAGCACCAATTAAAAATTTCTCCCAATTTAGCTATAAAAAATAATTAATGATGAAACTGTGGTTTTCAAATCCATGGATAGAGATGCTGTACTGTATAAGCATAACTAATTGCTTTTGAAGTAGCTTGCTTAACACTCCACCTCTCTTCTATTCTCTTTCTTCGAGTCATGTGCTGACCATATTTGCAAGAGGTGGGGAAAAACTAGGACTGGGTCTAACTTGTGATAGATCCCATAATTTAACTATATGTATGTACTGTGTGAAGAAGGATTTCCTGTTGTCTGCTCTTTATCCTCCCTGGATGACAGGCAGAGAAGAACTATTCTCTGACTACTTTCTTCACGCCATGTATAATTCAATAAACCACTATCAGTCCTTCTTGCTTCCTTCCTCCAAAACTATTAAACTCCTAGTAGGGGATTTGTTTCCTTACATTGGCAAAGAGGAAGACTCTTTACATGAGAACAATTTGTGGCAAATAAGCCCTTCAAAGTGCCTTCCTGTTATGTAAGTGAATTTGATGCACTTATACCTGGTGGGAAGATTAGGAACCATTTTGCCTTGTATCTCAATCCCTGTATCCAATTTCCTTTGGATCATATGTAAGCAACCCCCTTTAATCCCGTACTACAACTTTTTCTCATTTTTTAAAACACACGTGTCTTGTACCTTGGGAAGGATCGTTTTCCAAACAATAATCAATAGATGATGCTCTCTTTAAAACAATTTGCCTCTTTTCCTGTTTGGCATATATTTTTACCGGAGCTCTTAAACGACTGCACTGTTAGTAGATGAAAGAGACAAGAAGAAAATTGCTGGACTTTGTAAATTTGGGTCCTGATTCTAGTTAGTATTTCAACTACATCACAGTAAGTACCCTAGCTTAGAAAATGTATCAACTTAAGGAATCGCTCTCATATAGATCATCAGGTGATAAATTAAATTTTCCATATATTTGTTTAGAATGATTTTTTCCCTCCATATCACAGTTACTCAGAATGATGAATGTATATCAAGAAAACAAACTGCAATGTAAAACAAACTTTTTCTACATAGTTATGTGGCTCAAATTTTGGACTCCAAATAATTGACTCAAAGAATACACACAGGTGAAAAGAATGCAACATATACAAGGGAACAAAATATAAATATTGTCCAATATAGAAAAAAAGTTATTCCCTCTTAGTTCAAACATACCAAGGTGTTTTGATATAAAGGATAGTGTAAACTATTCTGTTTCAGTTTGAAGGCATCAAGGAATGTTGAGACAATTACTCTGGATTTTAAATTCTTTTCAAATTCATTTTTCTTCAGTAAAGAAGTATGCAAACTCAGATGCAAGCTAGAATATTTGATTTATACATACTAGGTAATGTGTATCAAAGTCATTCCTAAATTTTCTACTTGGGTCAAAGTTTGGCAGATGTAAAAATGTTTCTTAACATATAGAAATGCATCCCAGTTGATATAATCATCCCATGCCATTGTACCTCTATGTAAGGAATATACTTGTTTCATCAGATATTTTCCTCATTCTCTTCTGTCACCAACAGGTGACACCAGAGAGTGTTGTCTTTAATTTCTCATTTAATGACACGAGATTTCATTAGAAATATGAATAGTAGATACAGAAAAGATGTCCTCCAAGTAGAACAATGATTGTTAATTCTATTCCTTTAGTATATTGTTTGGTGTTTTGTAATACCTTTTGAGTCCTTAATCAAAGAATGTTTGTTTTAGATGTTAACCACTCTCTTATTCTGTAAAGTATTTCATAATCATAAGTGATGCCGCTTGCATTTAATAATAAGGATGCACTTCTTAATTGTTTACAATGTACAAAGAATTGCAGGATAGGAATGAAGGCTTGATTTCCAAATTTTTAAGTTAGACTCACAGAGAATAAAAGATAGGTGAATCATCATAAAGAAAATAAGATATTTTAATCACTGTGGCAGAAAAAAACATACTTGAAGCTACCAAGGACTTCAGATATTCATTACTAACCATTAACCCAATTTTCTAATGAATATGACATTAGGCATTCATTAACAATCATTTGTGTTTATATGGGACTGTGCCTGTACAATAGGGGCTGATAAATGAAAGCGGTGAAATGAGGGAATTTTAGACACTTATAAAACAATTTAACTAGTTGGTTGGTAATTACATATTGTCATCTAATCAAGTGCTTTTGGGGAAAGCATGAGGAGCGAGGCGGAAAACTAAAGGTACACAGTCCTAAAAAGAATACAAAGAGCTTTGTGGTCATTTTGAATACAGATAAAGGCAGGCACAAGTGTGGTATTAATGGCAAAATGGGTACATTTCTCTGAGTGTTGGGTGTGTGAGTGCTTTAAAAGAAACAGGTTCCAGCCTGTGTGGTAATAAAGAACCAAGCTAATGGGGAAAATAGCTAAACAACTTTGGCCATTCAAATAAAGAGAGAGAGAGAGAGAGAGAGAGAGAGAGAGAGAGAGAGAGAGAGAGAGAGAGAGAGACCTTTGAGTTAACAATGGAGTGCAAACAGGTGGTGTGTTAGAGGGTTAATGTTTTTGTTTCCCTGAAGAAGGGCCAGCACAAGCGTCTGCCTGCTTGAGTCTGCACTAATAAACAAAGCTAGCTACCAAATTAGATGTGCAAAATGCAAGAGGGACAAAAAGGCTGAAGCTCCATTTACAGTTATAAAAATTCATTCTTCATTATAAGCAAGGAAGAGCATTGCTAATAGGGAAAGGTCCGTATGTATGTATATATTGCTTCCAACACACATGGACATCAGATCAAATCCTGCAGTGCTGGGAATGGACATGCATTTTCAAGAACTGATGCAGGGTTTGATCCAGTACATTTTATGGAATGAGACAAAATGCTTCTCAGGGCACATCTACTCTGCCCACTTAAGTCAGTTTCAAACCAGTATTGAAGAAAGTGGTTTTACTATGCAGATGATTACATGGGAAATCCTGGGAGAGATGTGAGGTCCTGATGGTGATTACACAAACCACAGAACTCTGTTGTGCATTAAGGGCTTTCTTTCACATGTTTTCATGGAAGTTTGTTGTCTAGCCACCAGCTTCAAACCATTATATGGTCAGTGTAGATGGGGCCGCCTTTAGATCACAATTCCAGAAAGTGAAAAGGCCATTTAACCCAGCACCCTTACCAAGGTAAGTCAATCAAATGATTTTCTCATACACAACCTCAGGTACACACCTAAAGAAAGTGGACAGAAGTGGACTAGTATATATTGAGTTTGACCCTGGTTTGTATATTTAATGGCTTTTATACCAATGGTGTGTGTTATTGAGAACATCTTGGCATTGTTTAATGATGGTGTGATATATGTTTTATTAATGAAAATTAGTCACTTCCATTAGCATCCTATTGGTGACATTCCCACTCTCCAATTAGCCAAGCCATAAGAATAAGTGTGGGCAACATGAAATTTCATTGGAGTAATAAAACTATTCATTTCAAAGACAAGGCAGAAGCAATGTGCTTGTTTAAATTAATCATTCCTGCAGGAAAGAATAAATAATTTGATTAGTTTTCTCCCTTCCCCAACAATCTATAACTCAGGCCGCTTCCAGATAGCACTTTAATCTGTGCCAAAGAGGGTTTTAAAAACCTGCTTCAGTACGGGTTAAAGAGCACACACACCCTTTAAAAATCATGCTTTCAGGTGAGGTAGCAACATACCATCCCGGTAACTACGAGATTGTATCCAGTCACCACAACACCCCCCCCCCGAAAAAAGCCCTACAAATGGTTAAGAACTTACCCGGCCATTATTGTGACTTTCAGCATGCTTTTTGGAATGTATCAATGTAGCGCTAAGAGACGGGAGCAGGAGCAATCCCCTGTCTTATCATGTGTCATTGTTATGTTCATCAGGCTTGAACTGAGACCCAGTAAGTTTTATTTTTATTTTTAAGGGTTTTGTTGGGGGTTGCTGAGGCCTGTGAAACTTCTGATGATGAGGACGGGGATTTTTTGTTTGAGCCTGGTATTTCTATGGGAGAAAGTGAAAGTGTTTTTCAAGATGATGGGTATGTTTTGGGTAGATCTGTTGTCAGGGATACAGGCAGTGATTCTCATGAGATATGGCCAGGGAATGACTCTGAAAGGAATGTGGAGGAGAAAGGAGTGTTACAGATAACCCAGCATTTACAGCTCAGAAGGGATAGTGCGAAACAGAGACAAATTCATTGTGCTTAGAGGCTGAAAGATAAACAAAGAGAACCCAGGTGTGAGAAAAAGTGATGTCATGGGCCAGAGGGAGTATTCTTAAGGAATTCTGGTCAATGTTCATTGAGGAGATCAAAGTTAGATTTTCATGTGTCAAGTTGCCTGTATTGGGAGCTCCAAGTTAGAAGTTCTGTTTTTGAGTCTGTATCTTGTTTTCCTGTTTAAGTTCCATGCCTCCTTTTTGGATTCCAAATCTTGTTTCAAGTTTCAAACCTTTGGGATTATTGTCAAGTTCAGGTATCAAGCCTTTGGATCATGGTCATATTCTTGTTTTCAAGCTTTTGGATATAATTCTAATTTATGTGCAACAACGCTTGGATTACAGTTTCTTGCTTTTGCTTTCAATGATTTTTGGAATTCATTCGCAGAGTTAGTTATTGCTTTTTGTTAAGCTCCTGGAACTCCAGCTCATGGTTGTAACTTGGAAACTGCTTTTGCATAATGGATTTTGCTGGTACTTTTGATAATGCTTAGTCTGCTTATGTTGAACACTATTTTGAAACTGTTTTTATATTATATACTATTTCTTTAATAAACTTATTATTGTTGTAGATCTGTGTGGTGTTTGGGTGAAAATGGATCAAGCAGACAGCTGGGCTGCAGTAGGGGTTTTGGGAAGAGGGTGGGTGTAATCTCTCATCTCTGGGCTCCAGAAGCCCAAAAGGTGTGAAATGGGTGTATGGACAGGCCTCTAAGTAGTCCTGGAACTGCCTGTGGGTCTGTCCCCACAGGGTCCATAGCCCATTAGACCCACACCTTTCACAAAGGCACAGCTCCATTGGGCTATCAAATTAATTCGGGATAAAGCAGGATTTTCTTGCTTTGTCTCAAATCAGTCCTCTTTTACTGGAGGCATTATTTGGATGCCTCCAGTAAAAGCGCAAGAGGGCCTGGGATATGGGCCCTGGCTGGATGGGCCCCGAATTGTACTACAGAAACCTTTTGAACAACTATGCAGTTTTCAAACACTTTCCGGCAGAGTGAAGGAAGTTTTTCTCTGAATTATATATCTCTCTCATAAACATTTCAGTTGATACTGGTAGTGGTGCTGATGGTAGTGATAAAGGAGTCAAACCTGGAGATAACACGATGACTATATCTCAGTCTATCGTGTTTGTGACAAAATGCCCATATCCTTCTCTTCTTCCTGCCAGTTGGACACATGGAATATCTATGGTGAATGGTCACACCAGGCTTTACATAAACAGTATTTCCAATAATTAAAGTGTTTTACATTAACAGTGGCTGTCAAGACTAAGAGTGGTTCCACTCTGTAGAATTATTGCAGTTTGAAACAACTTTAACTATCATGACTCAATGCGATAGAATCATGGGGTTCATAGTTTTACAGAGTTTTTAGCCTTCTCTGCCAAAGAGTGCTTCCATAACATTGAGTAATGGCATTAAAGTGCTGCCAAATTGCATTAATTCTACAGTGTAGATTCACTCTAAGACAGAGATAGTCAAATTCAAAATAGCTAAAGATATCAAAAGCCACACCAACTAAAGCTGTACCTTCATGTGGCCGTCCTCAGAACTATCACCTCTCAATTTACCAGCCCTAATCCAGCACTCAAACCATTATGCAAGACTGTCTCACCAGCAGTACGTGCACACATTCATATCATGTATTCATTTTGAGGGTAAATCAGCTGAACTGAAATCCTGCTTTTTTGCTGCCCAGATGAGGAGAAAGATATGACTGCAAATAAACTTAATTATTACCTGAGACCAAGCTCAACTAAAAGCAGTGACATTTGCAATGACATTTAGTTCTGAATAGACATGTATAAAGTTGCATGGCAAATCATTTAAATGTCTGCTGCTTCTGATTTGGCACTTCCAGAGACAAGAATTAGTCCACAAACATACAGTAGAGTCTCACTTATCCAACATAAACTGGCCGGAAGAATGTTGGATAAGTGAATATGTTGGATAATAAGGAGGGATTAAAGAAAAGCCTATTAAACATAAAATTAGGTTATGATTTTACAAATTAAGCACCAAAACATCATGTTATACAACAAATTTGACAGAAAAAGTAGTTCAATACGCAGTAATGCTATGTAGTAATTACTGTATTTATGCATTTAGCACCAAAATATCATGATGTTTTGAAAACATTGACTACAAAAATGCGTTGGATAATCCAGAACATTGGATAAGTGAGTGTTGGATAAGTGAGACTCTACTGTATATGCATGCAAGGTCACACTTTTGAAAAATCATTTTTTGTGTAGATTCACCACTTGCCTACATTTCAAGAGTTATTTAAAGTTATACTTTTGATGATTAGTGTGATAATGTATACAAAAAACCACTTCAAATGCATAGTCCCGATTATTTGAGTTGTTTCACTGTAACAAAACCTAGCCATCAACACACTTGTCTTGGTCAACATGTATAATGTTTTACTTTGTGGCTAAAATAACGATTCTTCATTTTGCTCCTCTATTCTGCGCCATGATATTTTTCACACTATAAAGAGAAAATATTAGGAAATGCAGTAGGAACAAGGATGGTTGTAAAAAGAAAGCAGGAATCCTGAACAAACATATGCCAACTTTTCATCCAGGGACAAAAGCCACATCTTGGTTTTCTCTTAACAGCAAACAACAAGCAATCCAAGAACCGGCTTTTCAGCTACAAATGTTAGCAAGGAAATTCAATTGTGTTTAATTAAGTTCTCCCAGAGAGAAAGTGCACGCTGTTCCAGCAAAGGAGGTTATCAGAGGTCAGGTCCCTGAAATGACTTTGTGACCTCTGAAAGGCCAAAGAAAAGGTAGCAGCTCCCCTGCTGCTATGATGGGCTTCCCCGTTTGTTTCTGACTCTTTCAGCTTTAATTTAATAGTAATCAGCACAATATGGCTGCTTTTCATCTAACAATGGGATGGGCAGAAGTCAGATTTACAACTCTGCAAGAGGGAAGTTGGAAAACAAGGGGAAGCTCCCTGCAACTCTTCACTGACAATGGGGACACCACTTTGATACCCATAAATAACTCGCAAATCTGCTTAAGATTCATTGTTGTCCCAAGCTGACAGATGTGCAAAATTTAGAATTTAGGTGTTATCTCCTGAAGTCTCTAATATATTAATTTTTACAATTCTATAAAACGTGCTACTTCTACAAACAAGTAGCACAAACTGAATCCTTACATATTTCTGATGCAACCTGTTAGGTATTTTTGTGTTGATTTATGTTTTAAAATTCTATAATAGAATACAGTGTTGACAGCTGTAGACTCCAAAATCAATCATTACTTTAGAATGCAAACCAAGGAACAAATTGCACTAAATATTCCTAGGGAAAATCATACATGAAAAAATTATAATTTCAGTTTTCTTATTTTGCCATTCTATTTCTAAAACTGTTTGCTTCTCTCTCTTCTTTTTTCCAGCAACTTTTAAAACCTCTATATAAAAATATGTGTGTATTTACACATATGATTTTATCCAATACACACATTTACAGGCAATTTTTTTTAAATCATTTAAAAATATTTCAAGTAGAATATGCTTTTTATGTGCAATTCCCTTACTACACATTTTAGAACCTATTTTTGTTTTCATATTCTGTTGTGACTGCGCCTTCGGGGATTATGGTTGATGGGGATGGAATTCGAAGAGGAAGAAAAAACCCTCGTGATGAGGGTTCACTGGAGGAGTTGCGCAGGAAGCGACTTAGAGAGCTATATGGGGGATCTTCTGAGGAAGATTCAGATGGGGAGATGGATGCTGAGGAACAGGTGGTGGCTGGGCACAGCCACCGGAGATGTCTGGGGATTTGGGGTCTATGGATACTTCTGAACCTGGGGTTTCTGCAGGAGCTGATCCCAATTGGGATGCTTGGAGAAGGGAGGATGGTTCTTTAAGTGTTCATGGGGCTAAGTGTGGGCAGGATGATTGGGACTCCGACGAATTGCTAGGTACTCCAGATCCACGAGCTCTAGCTGTGTGGAGTTCAGACTCTGAGTAGATTTGGGACACCTGGTGTTTGGGTGTGAGTGTTTGGTCACCCAGGAGGAAGGGGAATAAAATGGGAATGTTTGGCCACTGCACTTTGCGTGTGGCAAGGTGTTGCTGAGGCGCCATTGGGATCTCTGTGTTTCCATGAAGACTGGACTTGGACTATGATTTGAATCTGCTGTTATCACCTAGCTAGGCTCTTGCTGTGTCTTATCGTGGACCTGTTTTGGATGACTGCACCTTCTTCAGACCTTGGATCGGAATTTGACCTTGCTACTGCCTTCGCCCTGTGATTGATGACTACTATCAGCTTTTGACTCCTGGCTTGCTCTTTGGACACCGCTGTTATCTCCTGACCTGACCTTGGAATCCCGGACGACGTCTTTTCACCATCCTTTTGGAGCCTTCGGCTTTATCCACATTGTGGAAGCAGTCTACTGCATTCTTAGTTTGTTTGTTTGTTTCCTGACCAATTTGGTGTTTTCTTTTGGGAACTGTTCCTTTGAAAACTACAGAGCCGGCTAGCAGGGCTTGGACTCAGAAAGTGCAGTTTGCACTAAGTTTGTTTAGCCTTGTTTTTACCTGCTTGTGTTGCTGAATTACATTTTTGTTTGAACTGCTCTTGAAGCACTGATAGTGAAGTGTTTCAAGGTTTTTTTTTCTGTGTTAACATTACTTTTTGGCTTATCTGCTGAATAAACTCTATTTTTGTTCGCTAATTGGCGTCTGACTCTTGACATATTCCATTTATTAATATTAATGGGAGAGGAATTGTGGAATTCATAATTCTTCTGCTAAAGAGAAGTGGCTTCCTTGTCACCAGTTTGGGAAATCTATTATCACACAGTGTTGCAGTGGGTTAAACAGCTGAGCTGCTGAACTTGCTAACCAAAAGGTTGCCAGTCCGAATGCGGGGAGCAGGATGAGCTCCCGCTGTTAGCCCCAGCTTCTGCCAACCTAGCAATTCGAAAACATGCAAATGTTAGTAGATCAATAGGTACCACTCCAGCAGGAAAGTAACGGAGCTCCATGCAGTCATGCCAGCCAAATGGCCTTGGAGGTGTCTACAGACAACGCCTGCTCTTCGGCTTAGAAATGGAGATGAGCACCAACCCCCAGAGTCTTAATGTCAGGGGAAAACCTTAACTTTTACCTATTATCACACCAATGGGTTCAGCAACCACATTCAAAACATTTGTTTAGTAAGCTCCAAGTTTACTCTCTCACAGAAAAATGATGTTCGATGTGCCCTAAAGAAAGTTCACGTACTTGTTGGATCCATTTTTGTTCACTAGTGCCAGCTCATTTTCTGTTCTTTATTAGTGTATGAAAGCATGTACTAGAACATTTTTCTCTTTTCGAAGTTGCAGCATGCCCTTTTATGTTAAAATCATATTTCCAGTTAATATTTTGTCTTGATAGGAGCTATCTAAAAGTTAAAAGTTTGTGTTTTGTATTTGCACTTATTCATTAAAGAAAGGATTGTACTGTAGATTTTATACCATTTCATGACTATTGATTTATATTCATAATGACAACTCATGTTTGACAGATTTTAGGCTGGGACTCTAGTCTGCCTCTGTGTTTTCAACTTAGGCTGTAAATTTATTCACCCATTGACCTGGTAGTGTAAACTTCATTGAGTTCAGTGGTATTCAGGGATGTGTCTTCACATGCCATATAGTCCGCATAGTAGCTGGATCAGCTGCATGGTCATTGCATGGCATACAGAGCTGATCCGGAAGTATCTGACTTACATTACCTGAAGTCACTGTATAATGCAGAGCTTCCCCAAAGTTCCAGATTTTCCAGCAACTTCAGGGCCATTTAACAAGGCTAAAGACCTAGTAAACTACAGCTCCCATGGCCTGTGGTAGTTAAAATGGAATCAAACTGCATCAATTCTCCAGTGTAGCTGCACCCTGAGAGAGACAAATCTTTCTTTGGGTGCTTCCAGACGTCACTGAAACATGTACTGTCTCCTGATGCATCATTTCTATAAGCTAAGAGGATTTTAATGGTGTGTGGTTGAATTATTTTAATTTTAAGGGCTTATTTGGGGGTTTTGGGAGAGGGAGTTTGGCTTCTGGGTTTTCCAGGCTCATAGAGCCCAAAAAATCTGGAACAACTGTGTGGATTGAGTCCGGGGATCACATATTGCAGTCTCCAGGCTCAATCCACACTGGGCCCACACCTGGAAAGACCTGGATCTTATCAAAGATCTGGATCTTACCAGGTATCAAATTAATTTAGGATTTAAAAAAAGGGTTTTCCTGCTTTGTATCGAATTAATTCAGTTTTACCAGAGGCATTGTTTTGGACGCCTCCGGTAAAAATGTGAGAGTTCAGGCATTTTGTGCCCTGTCTAGAAACCATTTAACATTGGTTTCAACCCCAAATAGTGCCAACACTGGGCTCCAACAACTTACCATCAAGAGAAAGTGAGGGGAGCCTGCCCATTCCAGTTTTAATGGAAATTGAGGTTATGTGCATGTGAATCCTTGACTTTACAAATTGGGAGTGCAGGAATAGGGAACTTCTTGAAGGCAGGGGCCAATTTCCATCACAGCCCACTCCAGGACTTATCTCAATATCACCAGAAGAAACCTAAATACCTCCATTTCCTTTTGTAATCCCTTCCTATCCCCATTTTGACAGGGACTGGAGATGAAAATGGGGCTATCTGGGGTTCTGCGGTGCTTGTGGAGATGAGATCAAGAGATACTTGCAAAGCATGGTCATTAGAAAAACCCAGTTTCTTGGTGGCACCTGGCTTTCCAACATATTGCTCTTCTGTCAATTAATAATTCATGTAGTAGCTTGCCAACTTCATATCAAATTATGCAGTACTGAAGACACCATTAAAGAATAAAACGTGTATGTAAGTCAGAGACAACTTGAAGGCATACCACAAAACATCAACAACATTTAGTTTTATTTGCACCAATTTCAATTCACACTGTGAACCACCCTGGGAGAAAAGCAAGATACTAATTCAATAATTAACTGAACACAAATTAGACAGAATGGCAATGCCACATAGGTTTAATCATCGTTTGGACTTATGTTTCAGTTTCTCTCCTACAAAGAAATGATAATGATTACAATCAATGCAAAGAGAAATTGCATTGTGAAGGTAGATAAGCTCAGTTTAGCTATAAAGAAGGAGAATTACACCGTCTCTCATTATATAGCTAAAGGCCACGGTTCTGGCTTTCACTTCTAGCCAACTCAAATGGCATGAAGGAGCATGTTATTTATTTTTTCCATAGCATCGTGCTGGGATACTGGCAGCATTTGATTGTGTGCTCTCTCTGTTTGCTCCACATTATTTGGAGAAATAGATCCTACATTTGTATGAGTTGCCTTGGCAGCTATCAAGGTAGCCTTGCCTGGAGCCAAGACATGCAGATTTGAAAAGTTTAATAAACTTTCTGGTGCCTTGACTATAACCTGGAGCATGTAAAAAGGACTCATTTAAGGTTAATTTATTCTAAGAGATTATTGCTAGTTTTCCCTAGTTATAGTCATAAGTAAGGGGTGAATGTTCATGTATACACTGTCTATTTGCATGTCAGAACAAGCAAACATTTAGGTATATAGTAGGACTATGTTAGGGTGTGTTGTCGAAGGCTTTCATGGCTGGGATCACAGGGTGGTTGTATGTCTTTCGGGCTGTGTGGCCATGTTCCAGAAGTATTCTCTCCTACGTTTCACCCACATCTGTGGCAGGCATCCTCAGAGGCTATGAGGCATTCCATGCCTCACAGCCTCTGAGGATGCCTGCCATAGATGTGGGCGAAACGTCAGGAGAGAATACTTCTGGAAAATGGCCACACAGCCCGAAAGACATACAACAACCCTATGTTAGGGTGATCAAAGGACAAACATAAAGGAATGCTCTATAACGGGTGAACAAGGCTTCAGGGGGCACATTAGCCCCTCCAAAAGACTTTGGAAGCTATACTTCCACTGAGCCTTTTTTGCTCTCAATGGTCTCTAAAGGAAATGGGGTGTCTCAGGGCCCTTCCACACAGCCATATAACCCAGGATATCAAGGCAGAAAACCACACAATCTCTGCTTTGAGCTGGGTTATCTGAGTCCACACTGCCATATATTCTAGTTCAAAGCAGTAAATGTGGGATTTTATTTATTCAGCTGTGTGGAAGGGGGCTCACTATATTTTGGGATCTTTCTGGATGTCTAGAAGACATTTCAGTCATTTTAATACTCTCAAAAATTTTAAAAAAAAATGGAAGCTCCTTCCTTGGAAGCTTTTAAACAGAGGCCGGATGGCCATTAGTCAGGGGTGCTTTGATTGTGCTTTTCCTGCATGGCAGGGCGTTGGACATATGGTCCCTTCCAACTCTATTATTCTATGATTCTATAATTCCTTGAAGGTCATTTTGCAGGGGAGAAAAAAAAAAAACCAAAACCGTGAAACTATATAAGCTGTACAATCACAGCCACTAGGAGGCTTTTGGGAACAAACATTTTCCCCTTCATGGCCCTAGAATACATTTTCCCGCTCTAGTATAGAATTTTAATTATTTTTCACCAATCCCTGCAATACACATGACTAACATTCTAAATAATTCAAATACCGAGGACTTTCTGCTGCTTTTTGTTTTTTCTTAACACCAAACTAGTCTTTTGGACCCCTGGGATTTCTTATTTTTTAACATCTTTGCTTCTGGGTTTTTGAACTCAGGTATCCAAGCTCACATCCAAATTATTTTGCATTTTTGGCACCTTTTTTCTGGGTAGACAGCAATTGTATCTCCTGGCTGCCGTTTCTATTGTATTTCATAGCTTCAGGCCTCCAGGAGAAGAAATTGGCATTGACAACATATGACAGTTTTCAAACCTTTCTTACAGATTAACTGAATTCAAGAGGAAAAGGAAGGCTGGTGTTTTTTTATGGGGGGTTATATTTTATTTCTCATTCAGAATGACATTTTTCACAAGACTGCCATTTTCCTGAGTGTCCAATGCTTTTTCTCTAAGACTATGGGATTCTTCAAATTCCTTACCAAACGTCTTAGAGAAAAAGCACAGAATATTTTTAAATGCTAATATGAATATTTGTTTGCCTGTGCCTGAGCTTGATATTAAGCATTTGTTCAGTTTTAAAATTAGCCTTTTTTATTTCCAGACTTTCACTTCTTTGTGGATCCTGAGCCCCTAGCCCCAGTGAATGTGGAATGTGGAGGGCTGAATGTACAGTGATAGCTAGCTGGCTTCCCATCTTGCCTGTGAGGATGCTGTACCTTTCCCAGCATGACTTGATCTGGGAAATAAAGCTTTTCCCCTGACATTAAGTCCAGTCGTGTCCGACTCTGTGGGTTGATGCTCATCTCCATTTCTAAGCTGAAGAGCCGGCATTGTCCGTAGACACCTCCAAGGACATGTGGCTGGCATGACTGCATGGAGCGACGTTACCTTCCCGCTGGAGTGGTACCTATTGATCTACTCACGTTTGCATATTTTCGAACCACTAGGTTGGCAGAAGATGGGGCTAAAAGCGGGCACTCACTCCGCTCCCGGGATTCGAACCTGTGACCTTTTGGTCCGCTAGTTCAGCAGCTCAGCACTTTAATATGCTGCGCCACCAGGGGGCTCTATTCTGGGAAATATTTACCTGTTTTTCTCCTCCAAAAAAAGGAGAGATTTTAGCCAGTTTTCCCCTTCCAAAAAGTATTTTACAGACTGTTAAAATAAAAATGGATGAACAAATGATTAAATACATTGTTAAAAGTGACAATGAAGGCAAAACAATAAGATCCAGTGTGGTGTAGTGATTTGCATGTTTAGCTACAACCTTAAATAATAAGGTTTAAATCTCCATTTGGTCATGAAAACCCATCAGGCAACATTGGGTAAGTCACACACTTTTAGCCTCAGGTGATCCTGTGATAGTTTTGCCTTAGGGCAACAAATGAGTCGGAAACTATTTCAAGGTACACAGCAACAGCAAAATGAATTAAACACCTGTGGGGCATAGGAGAAACATCTGGCTGTGTCCTTACTTAATAATGGCAGCATCACTGAGATCTGTGGATATCTCAACACTGATTTTAAAGGTTTTTCATCTGGCTATGGCCGGTGGTGCAGTGGGTTAAACCACTGAGCTGCTGAACATGCTGACTGAAAAGATTAAAATAAATATAGTGTCCCTACTTTGTGGATTTTCACTTATTGCGGAAGGTCCTGGAACATAATCCCCATGATAAGTGAGGGAACACTGTAAATTGGTTAGAAAAATATGCACAAAACTGATATAAAGAAATCTCTACCAAGCATTCAGGGGACTTATAAACATATGGAATCATACATAGCAGAAATAAGCAGTAGTGTTTAGCAGAAACTTACTTAGGGCATCTGCAGGGAAATAACATTAGTAACACCTGAATGGTATGTTCTTCTCACTTGTTAATATATATTAAAGGACAGAATAAGTTATTTGGAATATTATGGTTCTTCTTTTTCTGTAAATGAATATTACTCATAAGGGTTTCTTAAGTCAATACTTTAATGAAGACAGCCCTTAACTTGCACTTAGCAGAGGGAAAAAACAGTGAACAGGTTCAGACACCCAAAGCAGAAAGATTATACTGTTGATTCACTTGAAATCCATGTCTGGCTGATTAAAATTATACCTAAAGCCCTGAGTCCTGTTTGCTAAGAAAAGAAAAGACAGAACGTTCTCAATATTCCAAGCAGAATTATGCATTCTGGGAAATTAAGGAGGGGGGAAGGTTGGCAAGACCCCTTTAAAACAATGTGACTAAAATAGGCCGGATTATCTGGGTCACTAAATTCTGTGTATTTCCCCTGTAGCATTTCATAGTAGCTACTGTTGCCAGGGGAAGGTTGATCTTCTCATTATGTATGTTTGCCTTTCACATCAGAGCTTTCTGCTTTCTTTCTGTACCCTAGAACTGTAACTGAAATAAAAAAAGAAGGAATGCAGCCTTCCCTCCCGCTCATTCACTCACTCAGTCACTCGCACTCACACATGCATACACTCACTCCTGCCCATTATTACACAAATACCTACAAAGCCGAGGGAGGGACCCTGGCAGGTCAGGAGGTCAGTCCCGTAATCATTGATGCACTTGCTCCGGCAGACCCCTGTCTTTTGTAACTGGGTCAAAGCCAAGACCTCTGCTGAGTATCCTCAGTGAAGAATTAACAAGTGTGACAATTTGCGATTCCCTCCCCCTAAGGCCCCGGTCCCGTCTGTTTGAATGCTGTAAATAGAGACATCTGGATGGAGGCCTTTCAGCGCAGTAATTGAAAATGAACATGGATCAAGTTCTGGCCTCTTGTATTCATAAATCTTGAGGCTTAATTACATTAAAGGGGAATCTAGGTCCCGGCTCTATGGAGACGGCAGATTCTATCAGGCGCTCCAATCATGAATCTTTAAAATAAGCCTTTCGGTGGCTTCTCGGTGAGCAACGGAGAGATGAGAAATTTTCAGGCAGCTTTGGAAGGTCAGGCTTCTTTTTTTCTTTTTCCTCCAAACTTCTCCATGGATGCATGCATTTATTTCACATTTCTATCAGTCAAAAGCCACACATGTAAGGAATTCAAAATAGTTAGTTTTTTATTCATCTTTAAATAAAGGGCCACACAGAAATTAGAATATTTTGGCAAGAGGAAATTTTTCAATACAAAGAACAACATTTGCCCAGTTCTGAAGAAATTAATCTTAGTTTCAACTACTGTTTCAGTATCAAATTTTAAGCTGCAACTGAACAACACTTCCATCCCTACAAACGAGTTATTCGTTTTTCTCCCTTTATTCTTTTTTCTTTCTTTTCTTATAGAGGACAATTTGAAAATGAAATGGAGACATTTACAAATCTAGCAGGCCAGAATATACAGAGTGTTTGAAAAAGAACTCAGTAGTTTTAATGTATTTATACTTATAACTAGGGAGTTCTTTTTCAAACACCCTGTATATTGTCTATCTTTTGGATAACCAAATGTTATGTAATGGTATGGTAATAAAAACATTAAAAATGTACAGTCCCAACTATGAAATGGATAAATATAAATAATTGTCATACATTTTAATGTATGACATGAATATGTCTAATTGTATGTGTCTTTAATGTTTCTTTTTAATTCCTGATATTACTCTTGGTTTTTTTAAAATAATGTAAAGGTTCTTAGACAGTTTTCATTTCATCTTGATTATATATTCTTCTGAAGATAAATTCATAAAGATATTAAGTTTGTATGTATACATTCGCACTGTATTTTTTCATACCCCTGTACCTCTGTTGAACTTGAAAGAAAATATATTTACACACAGAGAAACCCACACACAGATTATCTCAGGGCCCTTCCACACAGCCATATAATCCAGAATATCAAGGCAGAAAATCCCACAATATCTGCTTTGAACTGGGTTATCTGAATCCACACTGCCATATATTCCAGTTCAAAGCAGACAATGTGGGATTGTATTCAGCTGTGTGGAAGGGGCCTTAGTATCCCATATGAAAAACATAAGAATTATCTCAAGCAAATTCAATCTTTTTATTATAAGCTATTCTCTCTCTACTTCTTTTAAGCACAACTGCTGAAACCTGCAACTATAGTTTGAGAGAGCAAAAAGGGAAGGCGGCCAGGAGAAAATTCAAGATGAAGAAGCAGTTCTTAGCCTTCCGCATCTACATGCATTCATAATGTAAGGCACTGGCTGAAATATGATCACATAAAGGTGAGTTGTCACATTGCATAATGTTAATGTTCTGAAGAAAAGAGCAGATATGCAGCTAAGTCTCAGGGGCTATTGGAGAAATGGTGCAAAGAATATGACTTTTGCAGCAGTTCTGATCTCCCAATGAACAACATGACCCTGTGCACAATGTGTCCTGATACACATTATAAGAGTTCCCAATACACAATTTAATCCCATGCACAGTGGGCGTATTGCTCATTGAGATACTTTGCAGATTAGAAAACGTGCTTTGGGACATGTTGCATACTGGAATATATTTCACAAAGGGAGACCCTGCTTGACCATGGGATATCTTATGCAATTGCCACATTTGCATTGTTGTATCACACCAGCAATGTAAAGAGCCATGGTGGCGCAGTGGGTTAAACCCTTGTGCCAGCTGAACTGCTGACCTGAAGGTTGGGTTGCTGACCTGAAGGTTTCCAGTTCGAATCCACAAGACAGGGTGAGCTCTCATCTGTCAGCTCTAGTTTGCAGGGACATGAGAGAAGCCCCCCAGCAGGATGGTAACACATCCAGACGTACCCTGGGCAACGTATTTGTAGATGGCCAATTCTCTCTTGCAGTATGCTCTCAAGTCGCTTCTGACATGATAAAAAAACAGCAATGTATCTCTGTCATCCCAAAGTTAGATATGGTAGCCTCACAGATGCTCATAAATTAAATAGAAAATCTTTTTGGCTGCTGGATAAAGCAGTAAATGGAGAGAGAAACAGATGTGTGTGTATATGAACATATACAGGGTACATAGCCTCATCTCTAACAATAAAACCTACCTAAGAATGCAGCCTGCTAGTGAATTTTAAATATATGGAAAGGCAGAAAGCCACCTATGGGAACTAGCCCCATTCACATGTTATTTTGAGTATACAGATATAAAGGGCAAAGTGACACGAAAGACAATCAGAGCAAGGCCTGACAAAACAAAAATTTTCACTGGCCTGAGGAAAGATGGGAGGGGTGTTCTCCATTCTGAAAATATTTTATTTATATTCATATTCATGAGTGAGTTTAATGAGACTTATTTATTTATTAACTTTATATGACACCTTTCTCACATAACAGACGGAAACGACATACAACTTTAAAATAAGGAGAACCTAGTATGTTTCAATAATGTTTTCAGAATTTCCTTTGGTGGGTTAGCAAAGGAAAAAAGTGAAGAGACATAAAAGAGAAAAAAGGGTGGGAATTCAATAAAGATTATTAGTATAGTTATAAGGAATGAGGATAGAAAGAGAAAGGATGTAGAGGAGGAAATGTGTGAAGAGGAGAACTGGCACAATGAGGGAGGAAGAGACAGCGAGGATCAGAAAGGAGGGCAAAGATTAAGGTGAAATAAAGAGTGGGGATAGGTAGAGAAGGAGAATAAGGCAGTAAAACAATACATACATACATACATACATACATACATACATACATACATACATATATAATAAATTGAATGTAGGGAAGAGCTGTCAAGGAAGACATACAGTTGCCCACCCTGATTGAAGGAGAATGAAAAAGGAAAGACATTCATCCCATGCTTTTTGCAAACAATGGTACAACCCACAGACCAAGAAAGGAAATTGTATTCCAAGTCCGAATATATAGAGTCGGGTGAGAAAGGTGGGCGCACAACTGGGAAGATTAACAATAAGATAGGAATGCTGCATTCATTCCCGTATTCAGTCCTGTGTTCAGTGATATATTCTTACTCCTGAGGCAGCAAATATTCAAGGAGCTGACCTCTCCCTCCTGCTGTGCCCTGGTAGTAGTGGCCCTGGTTTGAGAAGCTTTGAGATGGGGAGGAGGGAAGGGTGGGGACCAGTCAGAGCCTTGGCGATTTGGCAGCAGCCATTCCAAAGCAGCTGCAGCAACAGACACCAGCAGCACTATACACAAATTAAACCACAACAACTTTTACAATATACCGTATTATTCTGACAGCTAGAGAAGAGAGGGCAAGAGATCTGGGAACTCTACTTAAAAGGGAAGCATTTTGGATGTCCGTGGGTACTGCTTTACAAACTCTTTTTCCTAAAGACTGTTCAACCCAAGTTTGGTTTAAAGACAGGGAAAGGGAGAGAAGGAGCCTTGAAGTTGCTCATTGAGAGAAACTGAACAGAGTGAGGAGAGATCTCTAGGATATTAACAGTCCTGGGTCTGGTGGTGTTTAAAATTTTTACAATTGACTTCAGTGATAGACTAGAAAGCATGCTTATACAGCCTCTGAGGATGCCTGCCATAGATGTGGGCAAAACGTCAGGAGAGAATACTTCTGGAACATGGCCATACAGCCCGGAAAACATACAACCACCCCATGCTTATACAATTTACAGATGGCACTTAATGTGAATGGTATTTCAGGAAAGAGGAACAAATTCAAAATGGCAAACTAGGCTAAACCTAACGAAAGTACTGTACTACATCTAGACAGGAAAAATAAAATATAGTCAAGCTGCATCTACACTGCTATATAATCCAATTTCTCCAGATTATCTGCTTTGTTCTAGATGGTATGTTTCTGTCTACACTGCCATATAATCCACTTCAAAGCAGATAATCTAGATTCAGAAATTGGATTATATGTCAGTGTAGATGGGACCTCAGCCTTCCATGTCCCTCATTGATAGAAATGGGACAAGTAAGTGAGGAAAGATCACAGGGAGATTCTCTCCACAGGTTTGTGTGAGGGCAGATTCCAGTCCTTGCAGCCACAAATCCATTCCTGCTGAGGTTGCCTGACACTGACATTGAATTGACATCAATTGCAGAAATGCCAGTATTTTGTCAGTTACTTAATTCAATTGTAGATACACTGCCAGGGAGGCAAAGAGAAGCTCATAGAATTTCTAAGGTATCCAAACAAAGTAAAGTTTGGAATAGTTTGTGATGTCTCATGGGCCATGTAGTCCCCTTCCTAGTATTATTGTGGCAGACGAAGAGGAAAACTTGGGTTTCCCACCGTTTCAGCCAGAATTGGAGCCCCTGCACCTGCAAGATGTTTGCCCACAAGAAGTCAGCCAAACAAGCCTTGAGCAGAAATCTCCCCCGTTTTCTCGCCGGGATAATTATAATCGAGATAGAGGCGCTAGGGAGGCAAATCACCGAAGCGCCAGAATCGCTGCCAGACAATTAGCTGATTAAGCCTGTTTCCCTTGGGAAATCTTAAGGAGTCATGCATCTGGACACAGTATGGGTTTCGCTTCTTGTTCCCCAGGGAAAGTGGTCCTTGGCGGGAAAACAAGATCCTATATAGGTGTTTACCCTCAAGGAAATCCTTGCGGAGTCAATTCGTCAGCTTCAGGAGTGAGTTCGTGTGTGGACTACGCTACTCCAGTTCCTTGTTTCCAGGACCTTGCCACGGACCTTGTTCTAGTTCCAAGCCTGCCTTGTCCCCGGACCTCGCCACGGACCTCGTTCTTGCTTCTTGCCTCTTGTTGCCACGTATCGTCTTGTTTGCCAAGAATCTAGTTTGTTTCCAGCCTTGTTGTCAAGCTCCATTGGACTAAAGGACCCTGTCATTTCCCCACACTTGCTCGGCAAGTGTGTGTTTCGGTTATTGGATTATAACTTTGGACTCTAATATCACAAATTGGACATTGTTTTCCTGGACTATATTTGACCTTTCCTGAAAGGTCTACTTCTGAACTATATTCTTCACTTGTTTTTATTGACTTTATATTTTCCTTTAATAAAGATATTAGATAGAATCTGGCCTCTGCGCATGGTTATTGGTGCTCTGCAGCCTGGGTCCTGACAGTTTGACTCCGCCACCCTAAGCACCAATTAACCTTAGGCCAGGATGTCTACAGGAACCGGGGCGGAAGCCCAACCACTCAGCTACACCATTTCCAAGGATGAATTAGACAGAATCCGTGATACACTCCATACGCAGGAGGGAGAAATACGGGGCTTGAAGGAACGCGGAGCCCGTCTCCCTGCCCTAGCGCTACCAACCAAGTTTTCTGGAGAAGCCTCCAAGGTTCATGTTTTCCGTCGCCAATGCCAGGCATACATAGAAGCCCGTCAAGCCGAGTTTCCCCAAGAAGACGTCAAGGTGGCGTGGATTTACAGTCTCCTAGAAGGGCCAGCGGCCAATTGGGCGACGGCGCTATTTGATGCGGGCTCCATGCACCTAAGTTCCGCGCAAAATTTCCTGAATCACCTTAAGGCGACATGGGGGATCGAGGACAATGTAGAGGCGGCCGGCCACAAACTCCGGTGCCTTTTCCAAGGGGACAGGCCGTTGTCCCAGTACATAGCCGAGTTCCGAGTGCTGGCCCAAAACACCGGTTGGAATGATATAGCCCTCAGAGGACAGTTTCGTGAGGGTCTCAACATTGAGATGCAGGAAGAAATCTCCAGGGTGGAGCCTCCAAACTCTCTTGAGAGACTTATCGACCAATGTTTACGAGCCGAAGTCCTGCTTGCCAACAAAAAACAGTGGCTCCGAGGCCAGAGTGGAAGAGCAGGAGTAAAACCTCCCGCTCCCGCCAGTATTCAGCCACGTCCAGTGTGGAGACCCCCACCACCAGCCCCATACCCCAGAGGAAGTGAGGAGGAGCCGATGCAGTTGGGCAATGTGCGTCCCAGATTAGATGTTGCCGAGAAGGCCCGCCGCCAACGTTTAAACCTTTGTTGGTACTGCGGGAACGGGGGCCACTTCGCCAGAGAATGTCCAGCCAAGAGAAAGCCCGCCGCTCGCTTGGCGGCGGCGTCCTCCGCGGAGACGGAGACGGCCGAGGCGGCTGGCGCAAAGCCGGCAGGGGAAGCCAGCGACCGGGCGTAGAGAGGCTCGCCAACCCGGTCAAGAACCCCACTCAAGAGCCGCAAACCGGGGTCCTATTTCTCCTAGTGGTCACGTTGTGGTCAGCGAAAAAAGGACCCGTCATGATCCATGCCATGATAGACTCAGGAGCAACAAACAATTTCATCGATAGAGAGTATGCCGACTCTCTGGGATTACAATATCACGATTTCAAGAATGCCTGGGTGGTGCAGGCTATCGATGGCCATCCTCTAAAGACGGGTCCAGTAAGTCAATGGACTGAACCCACCAGGATGTGGATAAGGGAACACCTGGAAGAGATTTCCTTCTTTGTTACCGAGGTGCCCCACTTCCCTGTGATTTTGGGAATTCCATGGCTGACGCTCCACGACCCAAACATCTCTTGGACCAACAGAGAACTACAGTTTGCTTCAAAATATTGCCAAAACCATTGTCTAGTAGCCAAGGTCTGCCATGCCACAGACGCTGAGCTCATCATCACCTTACCCAAGAAATATTCAGATTTTTGGGATGTTTTCCATGAAAAGGAAGCCGAGAAACTACCCCCACATAGACCATATGACTGTGCCATTGACTTGGTGGAGGGGGCCCCGATCCCGCGAGGACACCTCTACTCCCTGACGGAACCAGAGCAAGAAGCTCTCAGGGAGTTCATAGAGTCAAATCTTCGCAAGGGATTCATCAGACCCTCTCAATCCCCAGCTGCCTCCCCCGTGATGTTTGTAAAAAAGAAGTCAGGGGACCTACGCTTGGTTGTGGACTATAGAGCATTGAACAATATCACGAAGCGGAACCGCTATCCCCTGCCTTTGATCTCGGACCTATTAGACCGGCTTCGAGGGGCCAAGGTTTACACCAAGCTGGATCTTCGAGGGGCTTACAATCTAGTTCGCATCAGAGAGGGGGACGAGTGGAAAACCGCCTTCCAGACTAAATTCGGATTATTCGAGTCCCTAGTCATGAATTTCGGTTTATCCAGAGCTCCCGTAACATTCCAGCACTTTGTCAATGATATTTTCCAGGATTATCTAGATCGGTTCTTGATCATATACTTGGACGATTTTTTGGTGTAGATCACAATCGGAGCATGAGAAACACGTCAGAATGGTGTTACAACGATTGCGGGATCATGGACTTTATGCCAAGTTGGAAAAATGCGCTTTTGATCTACAAGAGGTAGATTTCCTGGGATACCGTGTCTCGCCACTAGGGCTCTCCATGGACCCGGCAAAGGTTTCAGCGGTATTGGAATGGCGGGCGCCAACCAACAAGAAAGAGGTGCAACGTTTCTTGGGGTTCGCGAACTACTACCGCAAGTTCATTCCAGACTTTGCCCGCTGGTCTGACCCAATCACCAGCTGCATCCGTGGAAAACAGCCTTTCCGCTGGACGGAGCAAGCAGAGAAAGGGTTCCAGCAACTAAAGAAGTTGTTCACGTCCCAGCCAATTCTACAGCACCCTGATCCTAAAACCCCTTTTGTTGTGCAGGCTGACGCCTCTGATGTGGCAATTGGGGCTGTACTCATGCAACCAGTGGGAGAACATCTTCATCCTTGTGCCTTTTACTCCCGTCAACTAACAGCCCCAGAGAGAAATTACACTATTTGGGAGAAGGAACTTTTGGCCATAAAGGCAGCCTTTGAAAATTGGAGACATTGGTTAGAAGGGGCCAAATTTCCCATTGAGGTTCATACTGACCATCGTAATTTGGAACATCTAAGAACTGCCCGCAAGTTAAATCAGAGGCAGCAGCGCTGGGCTTTATTTTTTGAGCGTTTTGACTTCCAGATCCATTATGTAACCCCAGCTCAGACCAAGCAAGCAGATGCTCTATCACGGAAACCAGAGTATGCTGCAGGGCGCAGAGAGACCTTCGAATCCCAATTGCTACAGCCCGAAAACTTTGCCACGCTCACAGTGGGGAACACCAAATCCACTGCAGTTGAACCAACTCCCTCTACTCCAGGACCCCTTTGTGCTCAAGAAATTAGAGCCAGTCAACAGGCGGATGCCTGGGCTCAAGATCAAATTCGCCAAGGACTACGTTTCCCTTTCTCACTTAAGGATGGGCTACTATGCTACAGAAATCATGTCTACATCCCTCCAGGACCAGGCAGAGAAAAGGCACTTCACCTATGTCATGACTGCAAGCCAGCAGGGCATTTTGGGCTATTTAAAACCATGCATTTGATCCTACGAGATTTCTGGTGGCCCAAGATCCGCAAGGATGTGGAGAAATATGTCAATACCTGCTCGGTATGCCAGCGTTCCAAGACAAGAAGGGAGAAGCCCTCAGGGCTACTGCATCCCCTTCCTACTCCATCTCGTCCATGGGAGATAATTTCTGCGGATTTTATCACCGACCTACCACCCTCCCTTGGATATACCATGATCCTAGTGGTGGTGGACCTTTTCACCAAATTGGCCCACTTCATTCCTTGTGATGGCCTTCCCACGGGCAAACAGTCTGCAGATTTATTCCTTCAGCATATTTTCCGGTTACATGGATTGCCCAAGAGTTTGGTCACTGACCGTGGATCTCAATTCACCTCTCGATTCTGGAAGGCACTACAGAAACTATTGGGCATAGACTCTCGTTTATCCTCAGCTCACCATCCCCAAACGGATGGGCAAACGGAGCGTACCAATGCCACATTGGAACAATACCTTCGCTGTTATGTAAACTATCAACAGGACAATTGGGCTTCCCTATTACCTCTGTCTGCGTTTGCCTACAACAACGGTGTCCAGGCTTCAACCAAGGAAACCCCGTTCTTTGCAAACTACGGATTCCATCCACGTTTCTTTCCTCCTGTCATTGAAACCTCAGAAGTCCCTGCAGCGGAGGACTGGCTGCAAGAACTCACAGCGGTGCAACAACTATTGCTCCAGCAACTGGACCAAGCCAAGGAGGACAATAAACGCCACGCTGACAGTCATCGCCAATCGGGCCCCGAAATCAAGGTAGGAGATCGGGTTCTGCTGTCCACTCGCTTTTTGCCCTCCCACCGCCCCTGCCGGAAGCTAGATGCCCGTTTCATTGGTCCCTATCCAGTGGTGGCGCAACTTAACCCCGTGACTTTCAAACTCCAACTTCCGCGCTCTATGCGCATCCATCCAGTGTTTCATCGCTCCCTGCTCCTTCCGGCGGATGGTGTCCGCCCCGATGCAGACCGGCCGGCCCCCACTCCTGTTTTGGTGGATGGGGAGGAGGAATTCGAGGTTCAGGACATTTTGGATTCTCGCTTCCACCGCCGCCGCCTTCAGTATCTCATTGACTGGGTGGGTTTTGGCCCCGAAGAACGCTCTTGGGAAGACGCTTCCACAGTCCATGCCCCCGATTTAGTCCGTCGCTTCCATCAGGCCTACCCTGCCAAGCCGCGGCCCCGCACCTCAGGAAGAGGGCCCATTTTGGAGAGGGGCCTTGAGGAGGGGGATAGTGTGATGTCTCATGGGCCATGTAGTCCCCTTCCTAGTATTATTGTGGCAGACGAAGAGGAAAACTTGGGTTTCCCACCGTTTCAGCCAGAATTGGAGCCCCTGCACCTGCAAGATGTTTGCCCACAAGAAGTCAGCCAAACAAGCCTTGAGCAGAAATCTCCCCCGTTTTCTCGCCGGGATAATTATAATCGGGATAGAGGTGCTAGGGAGGCGAATCGCCGAAGCGCCAGAATCGCTGCCAGACAATTAGCTGATTAAGCCTGTTTCCCTTGGGAAATCTTAAGGAGTCATGCATCTGGACACAGTATGGGTTTCGCTTCTTGTTCCCCAGGGAAAGTGGTCCTTGGCGGGAAAACAAGATCCTATATAGGTGTTTACCCACAAGGAAATCCTTACGGAGTCAATTCGTCAGCTTCAGGAGTGAGTTCGTGTGTGGACTACGCTACTCCAGTTCCTTGTTTCCAGGACCTTGCCACGGACCTTGTTCTAGTTCCAAGCCTGCCTTGTCCCCGGACCTCGCCACGGACCTCGTTCTTGCTTCTTGCCTCTTGTTGCCACGTATCGTCTTGTTTGCTAAGAATCTAGTTTGTTTCCAGCCTTGTTGTCAAGCTCCATTGGACTAAAGGACCCTGTCATTTCCCCACATTTGTTTGGCAAGTGTGTGTTTCGGTTATTGGATTATAACTTTGGACTCTAATATCACAAATTGGACATTGTTTTCCTGGACTATATTTGACCTTTCCTGAAAGGTCTACTTCTGAACTATATTCTTCACTTGTTTTTATTGACTTTATATTTTCCTTGAATAAAGATATTAGATAGAATCTGGCCTCTGCGCATGGTTATTGGTGCTCTGCAGCCTGGGTCCTGACATAGTTAGATATTTAGATTATTGTTCCCAGAACTAGGATTGCCAGAATGAAAACTGGAGAGGGCTCCTGAATTTATAGCAGTTGTGTAGAAGATTATATTTCAGCAAGTGAAGTGTGTTGCACAACCAGGTAAGGAATAACACCTGCTGAAATACTCTCTTCTACACAACCATTAAAAGTACAGAAACACCTCCAGGTTTGACTAACAACCCGATGCCAGGACCTCCTACTAGACATGGTAGCTAAACAATTTAGGAAGCCAAAGCTCAGAGATACCTCTTTTTCCAGCTCTGAAATAACTTGACCAGTTTTGAGCAACATTCACCTTAATTTGTAGTCCAGGGAGCAATTTGGTGCTCAGCCCCAGGACTTAAAGTATCTTGGGTTGACCCATTTCCTAACACACAATCTTATCTTAAGACATTAACCAAAATTTGGTGAAGAAATTATGTTGATCTGTTTGGAAGGATGGGAGTTTCTGCAATACAAACAGACAGGGTTAAAGTGAGTCCTATCCAGAATAAGGAAGACAATTCACAGACCTTCTGAAATATAAGCCCTACAGCATTGACCATTGTGGCCTCAATCTTGCTGTCATTGAGCAGGATTGGGGCCAAACAAAAATGATTTTCCAATCTCCCTATTCCCAAACCCTAAACCTTTTGCATATTACTGAGCAGTGTAGAAAGCTTTTGTGTGTGTCCATGTCTTTCTATTCCCGTGGAAGTGCACTTGCTTCCTCTCCTGTGGAACCACATCATTTCAGAAAGCCGTCTTCCATTGAGAGGACAATTGTTTTCTATAGAGATGAGAAACAAATACCCATGACCCAGGTCACTTTATCCCAGCAGGCTTTTGCTGCCGCTTCCTCTGCGCAGCTCCAACAAAGTCTGGCAGCAGTCAATCCCACACTGAGCCTCCACAGAGAGGCCTGCTATTTACCCTTCCTATTAATCTGTCAGGGTCCTAGTCAAACACGTAAAACAATATGGTGTGTGCATATCTTGATTAGCCATTGCTAAGTAACTGGAGGGAAACACGAAAGAGGAGAAAACTATCCCACATAGTACAACACGGCCTTCTGAGATATGAAATGTTTGTTCACTGACTGGTTTGTCAAACTGGAAATGGCAACAGTGAGTGGGTTTTCTCTCACCTAAAATGCTGACTACACTTTCTCAGATAGGATGTGAGTGCATACCCTCCAACATTTCATGAGGGAAAATATAGTTCTGCCCGTTTCAAATCTGGTGGTTCCCGCCAGGGGGCATGGGAAATCCATCGCCCCACGCCCCGCATCACACAACGCACCAGCAACCTCATCACATGGGGGAAAGTGTCAGCCGCCTGGCTTCCTCCCATTGTTACTAGTGAAGGCTCCTGTGTTGCTGCTGCAGAGGCATATGCTGGTTCCACTATAGTTTAGCCATAAAGCCCCTCTAGAAGTAGTATTATGTCATGGGTTGGGAGCTGGTGGGCTCCATGACTAAACTATCTCTGGACCAGCATATACTGCTGAAACAAGCCCCGTCTGATGGGATTGCTAATCTTACACCAGTGCCTCATTTCTACATCCTGTATGCTATTATTCAATTTAACTGTGCAAGTGGTACTGACTTAAGGCCAACATATATTGAAATGCCTAACTCGGTGTGCATCTACATTGTAGGATTCATGCAGTGTGACATTACTTTAATTGCCAGAGTTCATTGTGATGGACTCTGATTTTCATTGAACACACCAACATATTCTTTAGTATTGAGCCAGAGCACTTAAAAGTTGTATCAAACTGCATTAATTCTATAGAATACATGCACTCACAGTGAGGGAGAGAGGAGAACTGTACATTCATTTCAAAACAAATAATGTCGGAAGTGTGCACCTTTTACACTAAAGAAGAATGAAGGTCCTGAAATCCTCCTTGAAGTGTGAGTCTCATTCAAAACATAGTGTGTACCCATCATTTATGTATTTTAAAGTTGAAAAGGGGTCCCAGTTACCATTGCACTGCAAATGTCTGTGATAGCAACAGATTTCCCAGCAAATTTCCACAATGAAGATGTTGACCTCCAGATGTTTGTCAACATGTAGTCTACATAGTGTTGAATAGCAGCTTTCTGATTTCAGACCCAAGTGTAAATGAAAACCCAGGAAGATATGGGAAGGGAACTACACTATATTCTTAGGGCCTTTCTACACTATACTAAAATTCAGGAGGAATCCACTTCCTCCTGGATTTGAGTCCTCACTCCCTCTCACAACACCGGGCTTTCCCTCAGTGGGTGGTTAGATACCAACCAAAGGCTGATCTGTGGTACTATCCAGATGGCATCCAGCCCCCTTTCCTCCCTCAAAATGTACCCCAGGGGGCTGCCAGCAATGTAGGCCCCTCCGGAGAGTCCTGCTGATGCTTGGAAATGATGCGTGGGAGGAAGGAGGGAAATCCCTTCTCCTTCTTGCCTCCTGAGTCACCATTTCCTCCATCAGGAAGACTCTCTAGAGAGGTTCTATGGCTCCCAGCCCCCTTTGGGTAAGTTTTAGGGGTGAAATTGGGGGCTGGGGGAGGGGTGGGTGCCTCCTTGCACCTTTGAGCCTCAGAAGCCCAAAAGGGTGACACGGCTGTGAAGACTGACCCCCAGTATCACGGAACGCAATGCTGGGAGTTAATCCCCACAAGCCCAATACTTCATCAGACCCGGATCTTTCATTGATGTCTGGATCTGATGAGGTATTTAACTAATGTGGATTAAACTGGGAAACCCTGGTTTACTCCACATTAATTCACTTCTACCAGAGGCATCATTTGGATGCCTCCAGTAAAACCAAGACAGGTATCAGATTAAAGGCTTGTCTGGAAGGGCCTTTAGTTAACCTGCTGCTTGGAGCAAAATGGAGTAGCTTGTACATTTTAAAGAAATAGTGGCAAAGCATTTCCACAAAGCTGTAGATTCATTTACCCACAAATGTTGCTTATTCCCTATAATTGAGCTGCCTGGCATAGGCCATAGCAGCTTATTGGCATATCCAATATGTTGTGTGCAGAAAGGGACAAATCAGTGCCATGCTTAAAAGAACTGAACATTAAATTTATCAATGGAAAAATCATAGTGCTGGCACTTGATAACGTTCAAGAGGCCTTGTGTAGAATCCTACCTTTTCCTTATTAACATATTTTTGCTCTCTTATTTTTTTTTTTTTAAAAAGAGGAAAGGCTAGAAGAAGGTAATTATGTCTGGACTCTTTATAGAATTCCTTGTTCAGGCAATAATTACATCATTAAGGTTTCTCCGAAAGCATAATTGCTTACTATTGTCTTTTATTTAAGTGTTGATTCAATAGGGAAAGGTAGCAACTCTGGTCAGTCATATATATATGTAGATACAAATCTAATGGAAATAATATTCTTTCTGCTTTTTGTTTGGAATTTGCTAAATTCTACTATGAAATCCCAAATAAAATGATGAGTGTTTACTGCAATTTTGAAAGGCTTTGATAAGAGGTTTCAAGGCTGAATCTGCTAAGAACTGGATTCAGAACAATGTATTTTATCACAAATAATGACTAATCATATAATAATATGATTCATTGCATGTTCAAAGCTAGAGTAAAGTCTCCTGCTGGTTTCAATGAGCTTCAGATTAGATCTTGTGTGAAAACCTGTCTGTATAATCCTTTCCTCTGTGACCTTCATAAAGTGAAGATTCTTCTTCAAGACAATCCTAAAACAGCAGGGTTTTTGCTTTGGGAACCAGCGTCTTGAACTGCAGCTTTAAAAACCCATGTAATAGACTCTGCTAGACCCCATACTATGCTAAATTACAATATCTGTTTTCATACTAAGCCTTGTTTTATTTTCATTTTAACTCTGATGTCAGCAATACAATACAGATAAAAACAATTACCTAAGCCTGTGCCAGAAGAACTGGAGGAAATCTGATTTCAGGGGAAATCATTCAAACAATCTGAACTGTAGACAATGCCATATATGTTTTTCCTCCACACTTTGTACATGAAGCATTATCAGTTCACATTTATTACAATTATACAAGCATTTCCATATAAACTGATTGTGTTTCCAAAGATATGAAGTGGTGACCAGAAGACCTGTTATTTCTCCTGTGCAAATGATAGACTACTGCAATGGTGTGTATGAAGTTCAATCTATTTTTGGTCTAAACTTCAGACTTGATAACCTCCAAGGCTGAACTGCGGCTTGGACCATATTTTCAAATAAATGTCTTTAAGAGGTGATGCCTACATGTATCATACAATCTTATGCCTCTTTACTTAGGTGGTAATACTTACTGACTCAGCTGGACTTACTTGCTGGTAAATATATCATTGCATTATATGATTTTTCTAATCTATTATTTTCCATGCAGTAGTTTTTTGTTGGTAGTTTATATGCTGTAATGTCTGTAAAGGTTGATGGACATTTGAGGCAAGGACAGGTAGTAAATAACGAAACAAAACATAAAGTAGAAAATGTTCACAAATGCCACAAAAGGATCCTATGTTCTGGACTACTTCTGCAGTATATATGTTGGCAGGGGGTCCTTTCACTTCAACTTTGAATTACTCCTCTCCTTCCCATGCTGCTCTTCCATTCGTGGTACACTAAATGTGAACTTGAAGCTGAAAAAGCTCTGTTGTTCTCCGCCAAGAAAAGCTGCATGCACCGAAAAAAATTGCTTGTTCGCTGTATTTATTTATTTGTGTTTGTCTCACCCAGCTCCTTCTTTGTCGACCACAGGTGTTTAGGCATGTACAATGCTCCAAATACATCCAAAAAGAGGGTAATGTAAAAGGCTTTTCTTTTCCCTTTCCACTTGTCCAAAAACTCCTTGCAAAGTGCCGCATGCGTCCTATCGATCACCATAAAAAATCAAGAAACAAGTAGCCCTCTGTAAGCTGGCCTAGCAGCTTCAGTATGACATGAGTTGAGACAGCTTTGTGACCCTCTATTGTGTGGCCTTTATTCACAGAACCTGTTTCTTTTCATTTCTTTCTCGCATGTGTTTGCGTGTGCATACATGCTCTTCACCCTTTTAGGAGAATAAAGGAGCTTTGGGATATTTTTCTCTACTGTAAAATGGACCGGGGACAGGGGAGAATTTATCTTCAAAAGCTATGGGGCGACTACTTGAGAAAACACTAGAAGCCGCTACTGTAGTTATGGTTTCCAGAACCACCTGCAAGCAAGTGAAGATAGGAGCATGGCAAACGGTGCCTCTTGGGGTTTTGTTGTTTCGGCTGCTGTTGTGTAGGGTATCTCTTTTCAACTTTTCTCTCTCTCTTTCATTGGCACAAGGCTAGCAAGGAATTTATGTGACAGCTATGAAGGTGGGATAGAAATTGTGAATAAGAGGGAACCATTTTCAAGCCTTCCCTTTTGATATAGTTACAATTTGCTACTCACTCAGCACTGAATACTGAACCAGACCTGATAAATGTGTGTGTGTGTGGGGGGGGGGGGGGGGGTCACAGAGAAAAGAGGAATGGGAGGAGACTTTACAGGCTGAGAGCTGTCCAGATTGTCTTCATTTCCTAGCCCATGAATGTTTAGATTGGAAGAAAATAATGCCAAAAAAGATGCCTGAAGAGCCATTTTCCTTTCTTTTCTTCTATCTCTAGGAGGCTGTGTTGCAACAAATGAGTTGGCCTGAATGAGGGGAGGTAGTCTATGTGTCTGAAGACCAAGCTAAATGTACTAGGGATGAATGAACATTGACTCTTTAAAATGTTGCACTAGAAGCCACGGGAGATCTCAGTCTTGACTTATATCACAATGAGTGATGAGCAATGATGATCACTTTCTTGCATGCTATTTTCCCAGTAGTCCCAGGTAGTTTAAAATGAGGCTCGAAATATTGTTACATTGAACAGTACAATGCCTTCAAACCAGGAGTAGCCTCATCTGCTTCACACAGCAGATGAGGCTACTCCTGGTGTTTGTACTACTACTGGCAGTAGTTTGTACTACTGGTAGCAAATCAGCCAATGACATTGTTATTATATTTATTTATTATTTGGAATGCAGCAAGCAAGCAGAGAGAGAGGGCAGATCAAGAGAGAGGATTAGCTTGCAAATGTTCTGGTGACCATTGGCCACAAGTATTTATCTCCACGGAGTGAAGCCCTGTAGTTGTAACTTGTTTGTATTACTGGTGGCAAGTCAGCCAACAACACCCAATCATTTTGTAGATGCCTAAGACCCCTCAAATCTTCCACACACGTGTACACAGCAATTTTTATTCACATCATAATACACCCTTAAGGATGGTCATTTATTACTTCTAGAGACCTCAGAAGTGTCAATTTGTTTGAACCTATTTAAGGAGACATGATTCAGTACCTTAGAGAGCCATTTTACATTTCAAATGAAATCCACCCACTAACACCCAAAATTGCTATATCTCCTGAGCCCTTGGGCCACCTAAAGGTATTAGAAGTAAACTTTAACTTTGAGTTTCATTCACTTCAGCCAGAAATAGGGCTTGGACAGCTAGGGAACTGGCCCTGCTGAGTTTTGCTTTCTTAGTACATTCACATAATTGCTGCTAACAGTACTATTTCATATTAGAAATATGCAAAGCTCACTATTTTCATTTACAGGTAAACAAAACATGCACAGTTAAGGAAGGTGTTGTCCTCCAGTGGCATTTCAGTAGGTCTACCTAGTCTAAACTTCAGAGGATCTATCCAAGGGCTGAATTTATTTGGGAGGTGAAATGGTTCAGTACTTTGGATAGGTCCTTCAGAAGCAAAAACACAGGGCAGATCCCACTGACATAAAAATCATCAGCTGCTCTGCCTTCCTAAACTATAGATCGCAGAAGCCTTGGTCATTGAGATAATTGGTCAAGGATAATAGGAACCGCAGCCCATCTCCATTTTTGTCCATTTAGTTCTTGATACTTACTATTCCTACTGCCTCTACAAAGCTCAGTGGGACTATCATGGAGTCAGTAATCATCAATGTCATACAGTTATAGAACTGGAAGAAACTGGAAGAGTCATCTAGTCCAACTATACATATACATAACCAAAACAAGATATAACCATCCAGTCTCTATTTAAAGACTTCCAAGTAAAGCAAATCAGATACCCTTTGAGGCAGCCTCTTCCATGGTCAAACAACTCTTAGAATCAAAAAGTTATTTTTTGCCCTAGAATCCTTTGACACTTTTGGTGATATTGCAATAGTGTCCAGCTATGCTATGCATACTTTGAGTTGTAAGGTGTTTTTTGTTCACCATGAGGCAAACATTTAGAGGGCAAAGTAATGGCTTAATCAATCAAAAGGAAAAATGGGATGAAAGAAAAATTGGATGGGGAGGGTCTTTTTCAGGTAGCTGGTTTGGGCTGTCACAAAAGAGCTGCAATTTGTTGTTATTTTATTATTTTTATTGCTGTTTTCAAGAGTAGTGGGATTTTCCATCTCTAATGGCAGGATAATGTGACCTGCATTGGATGTTGTGCATCTTGATTTGTAACAGAAGTGTGGTGGAAAAGAAGCCAGTGATACTCTTCCTCACATGTCTACATATCTTGATCCAACCCTAACATCAAACCCATTTCCTTTTTAAATTTGTGAACACTTGCAACTAAATAATTTTAAAGAAAAATAAGCACTAAATAGGTGCAGCACTTTGGATAGCTTCCTTACAATTTGGCCAAAACTCAGAATAGGATCACTTTACTGATATGGAAGATCCTATTTGCAACAAAATGGTTGTCTTCTTTCTTGATGATGTGTTGTTGAAGGCTTTCATGGCCAGAATCTCTGGGTTGCTGTGAGAAAATTAACAACAACCCATTCTTGATGATATTTCTTATTAAGGTCTTCTCATGGGCAGAAAATAATGTGCTGGCTACACTATGCATTGTTCTGGGGCATGAATCATGGTGTTTTAAATTCAACCCTAGCTTGCTTCCTCTTATTTTTACAAGTGGTTGTTTCTTTAGAAATGCAGTGAGAAGAGAAAAAAGATAAATGTTTTCCCATTTACGGCTTTCCCCCATTATTACTATTTCCTCTGAGGATAAGTGAGAAAGGAGAACATGCTGGGTAATACAGGTTGAGTATGCCTTATCCAGACATTTGAAATGATACAAAATCTAAAACTGCCCACATGTGATAGTGATGGTTCCATGCACACATACCTTGTTTCATGCACAAAATGTTTAAAATATTGTGCATAAAATTACTCCCAGACTATGTATATAAGATGCATATGAAACATAAATATATTCTGTGTTTAACCTTGAGTACCATTCCTGAGATATCTCATTATGTGTATATGCAAATATTCAAAATCTGGTGGAGAAAATCTGAAATTCCAAAACTCTCTCAATTCCAAGCATTTCGGATAAGGGAGACTCAAAATAGGCCAGGCAATGAGGTGGAAGGGAGAAGAGGAGCTCAAGTGAGAAAACTTGAAGACTGACACTGCATCTGAAGGAGAGAAAAGGAGCAATATGATCAATATGGTTTCTTTGTTGGCTCTTGCTTACCTCGGCGGGAGACCATCTGCTCTCTGTCAATGGATCACCTGCTTGTCTGGCTTGTTGGCTGGGCAACCAGTGGGTGGAGAGATTAAGGAGAGCCAGCAAGCTTTTGCAGTGGACTGGGAGAAGGAGGGGCCGCCTGTATTGTTCCCTTAGACTCTGTTGGAAACATGGGAGGGGGTAGTAGGGGACTGCCAAGCCTAAAGGCCGAAAAGCAGAGTCGGATAGCGCATGCAAAACCCACTTGATGGCCTCTTCACTCGTGTCTGCTAATAAAGGCTGTGTATGTGTAAGGAATTTCTCCGCTGTTCGCATGTTTCAGAGGTGCTGCCAAGGGTCAACCACACCCCTTCCAGAGCTTCTGCCGAAATGCTTAAACTCTCCCATCTCCTGGGGTGGAGAAAAGGCCTACTATGACAAGGATGACAATAAGCACACAGTCAATTTTTTTGCAACTCTTGCAAGCTTGATTTGAAGAGGATGGAACAAAGGCAAGCCGAGCACTTCATAGTTTTGGACAATCATGTGATGTGCCAAGAAAGCACTTTTAAATTGTAGCATTTCCCGCTACTTATTTAGAAAACTGTGCAACAGATAAAAAGCTGTTTAAAGAAAATTGTATTTCCATTGCAAACCTTTTTCAAAAATATTTAGTGTGTGTTTCAAAAATAGTTATGCTTCAATCTGTGTGGGTTAGCCTTTCTCAACCGGAAACCATTCAGATATAGTAGATTACAGTTTCCATCACAACAGTCAATATTCTGTCTGCTGATATTAAGATTTGTAACACAACAACTGAATTGGTAAAAGCTGATGTTTGGGAGCAGAGCCTGGAAAAGTTACTAGCCATGTGTGTTAGTGGAGTCTTCATAGATGTAGTCCAGAAAGTAACTTTTCCAAACTCTTTTCCTGAGATTGAACTGGAGCCTTTATATATCTGACAATTATATAACAACAAACCTCCTCTCTCTGGCACATGCATATGAATACTTCAGTGAACAGTTTTCAATTTCACTATTGAGCCCAGTATTTAGCTTCTGAAACAGGGCTTTGTTTGATGTTTTTGCTGTTGTTTTGTGCTGTAGGAAGGAACTTGCAAAACAACTACTGAGTATTCCTTGCCACCAAGGAGTCAAATTATCAAAATGCCTTTTGCAAATGCATGCCCTATAAATTGAGGAGGGTGAATCAAGGCAGAGGAAGTATCTGCCCATCACCACCCCAATCCAAATTTAAGCACGAGCATGTGTAAGCATATCATACCCCACTCTCCGGGTTTGGCAGGAACAGTCTTCATTAGTTGTCTGTTGTCCCATGCCGAATCCCCGTTTGTCCTTAGCTTACTTCAGTTGCTGCAAACTGAGTTCAAAGTGTAGTTTAAACTCAACCCAATAATGAGAGAGGCAAGGAGAGAAAAAACATTGCTCTTCTAAGAAGGCACAGGCAAAAGTGAATTGTTCCCTATGGTCTTCCTTATCAACAACTTTTGCCACATTGACCACATTCTAATATTGTTTAACCACATATGTGCCAATTTTCATCCATGAAAAGTCAAAAGGTATGATATATTTTCATATATCCACTCCCCATTATCATTTTCTTTTTCTTTCGTGGCTCCTTTTTCTCTGGAATCATCCCTTCTTTTAATATTGTTATTGTTGTATGTGTTCTGCCCTCTTAACTACTTAGAAGGTGAACTGGCTGTGCAGGGAACAGATTGGAGATTATACAGTTGAATTAAAAAAAAGAATTTATTAACTGACAAGAATTTTAGACTTTCTTTCCTCCTGAGTCTCACTACGAAGTCTTTATGAGGAGAGGTAAAGTCTTTGAGATATAGACACAGCTCTGGCCAAACTGAGGCTCTTGAATCTTTATTTCTTCTTATTGTCTCTTTCTTGTTTGTTTAACTGTCTCTAAGATGGTCTCAAAATTTAACTCTGACTGGACTTGAATACATCTCTGACTGGACTTGAATACAGTTCCAACTGGACTTGTTATTTGTAGACCTTCCGGCCTTCCTTTCTCTTTGCATTCCAGTCACCAAATGGCTGACTCTTCCAAGAACCAAAAATGCCTTGTCTGAGGCTCCATCCCAAGGGGATTCTTAAAGGGCCAGGGTGACGGTTTCAAATGCAGAGGATGTCTAGACTGACCCCCCTCCAGTCAGCAATATTAATAGAATATGAATCCCGCTAACTAAAAAGGGCTTAACTAGCGGTAAACAGTGAGGGTCTTCATGGGGAATGACAGTGTACTTTCATGTCATTTCCAACTATTGGTGGATCTATCACAGGTTTTTCTGGATCTGAAAATGTGGATGTAGGCTGTAAATTCCAAGAAGGAATAGAATCATTTCTTTAGTATGTATTCTGAGAACAATCTTAGAAGGGCTACAGCTATTAGAGTTATAGTCCTGCAACATCCTGAAGCTATGTCCTGATTGCCAGGTGTTTCCAATAAAGGCATTGGGATCTCCTGAGGCTCTCCCTTTCTTGCCTGCATTCCACCAAGGTAGATACCTCTGTGACTCCATCTTCTGGCAGTTGAGGATAACTACTTTCAGGATCCAGGTTTTGTGGTTGCTGGGAGCCACAACTCTCAGGCCCAAGAGCTGGAACTTTCTGCTGCTCTTCCTCCTCACTGTCCGAGTCCTGAAAGCAGGTCATGACACTTATATACATTATTTAAACACTCTTAAAAGAATGTGTACAGTTGTCCCTCCACATTTACGGTTTTGAGTTTTGTGGATGTGACTATTTACTGATTTGATTAAAATGTCCTCTTTAGATGCTCCAGAATGATTGGAAGCAACTGACCAATTCCTAAAGAGGAATTCAGTAAGGTAAAAAATAGCATTTCTGCATTCACTTTTTATTTTCATGGGGATCTTGTTTAACCTCAGCAAATGTGGAGGGATGACTGTGCATTGAAGACTCCTTTCTCCCTGTCTGTTTACATAGCTGCTTTGAGTCTTTCAGATGTCAATTTGTACCTGTACTCTTATACTATCCAATGTACTTTTCACATAATAATATCAGTAATAGTCAGTGCTCATAAAAAATAAAGAGCAATAGTTCCAAATTGCTTCCAAAAAAATCAGGGGATTACAGTTCTCATGGAAGTAACAAGCATCATCAGCTTCCATGAATTAAACAAAGAGTTTGTAAAAAAAAAAATCAGTTTCGTAACAGAACAATCTGCCCTACTTGTGAAACAGTGCTGGCATTAAGCATGAACCTAGAGATGGAAAATAATCCCTTTTTGCTACACTAAAAGAAGAATAATTAAGTGATAATACTGAATACTGTTATGTTTTCTGGCACACTGGAGCTCAGTTTGAGCATGATGAAATGAAGCTCAAATAGAACTTTCTGCCACATCCACTATATATCATTGAAAGACAACATATGGCTTTTAGTTAATCATTGCTGTTTCTCAAGAGGCTGTCAAAACATGTAATCTGCTAGAACGAGATATCATTTTAATACGAGTCCACTTCTAAGTGATCTTTTTATAGTTTAAAAAACCATGCTTTGGAACAATTATTTTCACACGAGCAATAAGGCATGCTAAATAATGCACATCAAGAACATCTCGTCATGAGAACGAGTAAATTCCCTGTTCATTAAACTGTACTGTGATATAGAAAGGGATGTTTTTCTCCTTGGGGTTTCATATGTCCGTAGATAGAAAGGTTTGTAGAAAAAGTGTTCAGTTAATCATCAATAAGTTTTTTAAAATCTAATTCAATTGGATTTACATTAAAAGGGAGAAAATGTACAACTATTCTTATGTCAGTGATGATTTAAATTCCAGTTATATAACAGCCTGAAAAGCCATATGTGAATGAAGCTGATGTAATTCATTGTTTTACATATACCTTGTTCATGATTTCAGTTTATAAGAGAAGGAAACAACTCCATGAAGTTCTGAAGACCCTATTATCTCACCCACCACACAAAAACATTTCTCGTCTCCCTCCATTAAAATCACCTCCTCGCCCCTGCCCTTTTTAAGTTTATGGATCCCCATTTTATTTCGATCCTCAAGGTTAAGAAGTCCCATATATAAGAGTTTCAACATTCAGTTTCCTGGGGCAGGGCTTTGGGCAGTGCAACTGGGCTCCAATTTGTAGCCCCTGGTTCCCCTTTACACCCTAAGATCTTATTCACAAATTAAATTGGGGTGATTTTAGCCTCAGAAAACTTAAAATCATGCCAATACATGGCAAAATGCAGTGCTCACAAAGGGGGGCAAGTATGGGAGCAAAATGAGAGGATTGCCCTCAATAAGAATACTTATTTGGGAGCAGAAATTTTATTTGGAAGAGCACATAGTTATGCCCCTGCTACCCCCAAAATGGTCAAAATCAATTGAAAATGTAACCAAAAGTGACATAATACAATTATATTATGTCATATCAAGTGAGCCAAGTCAGACCCTGGGAGGGAAAGTGAGTAAGTGAAAAATGCTCCCAATGCCTTCCACAGTTGTAAATCCCTGCTCTATGTGTGTCAGGCTGCCTTTAAATCAACAGAATCAGTCTTCCCACAAAGATTCAGCATGAGAAAGGGAAATTTGTTGTTTCTATAACATTATCTCTCATCCAGCTAATAAATAACTTGATGAATAACTAAAGTTCCTGCTGAAATTTCAACTTACCCTCCATGTGTTCCTATTTTTTCAGAGGCTTTAAAATGTCCCAGTTTCTATTTGGTCCTCCCACTTTCCCCCTTCATCCTCGGTTTATTTCACTTGGGGCAGTTTCCCTTCAAGTCATTCAATGAGGAAGAGAGGGGCAAGGCATTGTATTTGCTAGTAGCCTCGGGCAAAAACAAACTGCTGCAGCCTTTTCTAGCCTGTGTACTCTTCTTCATTAATAACTCTGGCCAAGACACATTTTGGTGCATCAAATGTTATTCCTGTTTCTGAGTATATTTGATCAGTTGATTCCAAAAATGTCTCCAGTTTTCCCTATCAGCTCAAGTTTTTGAGGTCCATAACACATGCCATATCTCAGTCTTTATCTGCTTGCCCATAGAAAACCATGATAGAGCTGATGTGGTCTATTAATGACATTTTCTGGATCAGTGCCAAATAACCTCAAGAACAGACCTAAAATCAACACACCAAGACTTTTTTTTTTGGTTGAGATGTGCAATTTTTGAGATTTCTAAGTTTTCTTGAGCATTTGTGCTCCAGTTTTCATCTGTGAAATTTTGAATAGTATGACCTGAATCATTAAATTGCATTTTAATGAAATGTAATTATTCCTTTAGATTGGAATCTCCCAATGTAACTGATAACTTGGTTGATTTTAACTAGCTGTCTTATATCTCTGACAACCTTTTGAATCCCTAGCTACTGCCAGCATGGCTATTGGCCCTATTGGTCAGAATATAGTGGAAGTTCTGTCACAAAAAGCATGTTTGCCAAGTTCGCTCAGATGGCAAAGGTCAAATACATTGTGAATGGATGAATATGCAGCTTTTTCAATCTAATTTCAACAGGCTTCAAAATCCAGTACTATGGTGAAGTCTGAATGAATAAAGCCTTTTCATGAATGAAGGAATTAAAACCTTCTGGACATAGGGCTTATCCAGAAAGGAAAAAAGGCCCTGGAGTTATTGAAACTTCTTGTTCTTTTAGTTTTGAGTTTACCTGCAAATTCAGAGTTTTGAATCCAAATTCTTTTTTAAAAAAAGATATCCAAGGTTACCCTTCCTTCTCTTCACACTGATCAGGTGTCACATCTAAACTTGGGTAATGTTTCAGAAATTGATTTTCACCCATTTCCATTTAGCCCCTTCTAATTATTATTCAGGAGATATAATCAAAACATTAAACGTCTTTTAGCAACATTACACTAGTTAAGCATTAGGATCATTTTCTTTTATTGCTAGCATTCCTCTTTCCCTTACTTGATTTCTATTCAATCTGGGTCCTGCAAAAAAAAAAAAGCTGTATTTCTTGATAGCGGGCACCTTTCAGCATAACACAAAGAGACAGCCATGGAGAGGTACATTTCATTTCAAGAAAGACTGGATTAATTTAAACTGACCTGGGGAGTGAGAATGAAAAGCCCTTGGTAATGCTTAGAGTTCCCTAGGAATACTGCAGGATGCAGAAAACATGATGTTGATCTCCAAAACAAAATTGGTTAGCATAGGAACAAACTCTGTGACTTCAAAGACTTTTTTCTTGACTGGAAGGAACTTGAAAAGTAAGCAGTCTTCCTTATGGTCATTCTAGCACCTTTCCTTAATATGTGGGGGGGGGGGGGGGGGATCTGTTTTTTTTTTTTTTTTTTTTTTTTTTTTTTTTTTTTTTTTTTTTTTTAAAATAAATTTTTATTTTTTAAAACACAAAAAATACATACCGTAGACATACAAAACATTTACAATTCCCACCACCAACACGAGGATTGTTTTCTTTTTACATATTCATTTCTTTATGAGACAATTTTTATATCTTTATCTTAATCCATTTCCAACCTATATACTATATAACATTTGTATCTTATTTCTTATGGCTTGATCTCCAGATTGATTCATGATATAGTTCTTTACCATTGTCCATCTTTCTTCCATTTCTCTTGTTCTATTTTCATTAGTTTTTACAACATTTAGTTTCACATTCATAATTTCAAATTCCATTTGCTCCACCATATATTGGTACCATTTATTTACTGTCCATTTTGATTTATCTTTCCACCCTAATACTATTACTGCTTGTGCACATTCAATTATTGCTTCTTTTATTTCCCTTTTATTTCCCATTTCCTCTCTTTTCCCTAATACCGCTATTTCCTTTGTTATGACCCACTCATTTCCTAGTATTTGATTTGACTCATTTTGTATAGTCTGCCAAAAATATTGTACATGTTCACATTCCCACATCATGTGCATAAACCGCCCTTTCTGATGACATCCATGCCAGCAGTGACTACTCCCCTTTTTATAGTAGTATGCTAATTGGCAGGGTGTACGATACCATTTGTGCAATATTTTCCTCCTCATTTCTCGTACTCTGGTATTCCTTTTCATCCCTATTGTCTCTACCACATTTCTCATCTCTTGTTCTGTGATTTGCAGCTCCGTTTCCCACATACTTTTCAGATCCCGTATTATACATCCATCAGCCTCTATGAGCATTGTATATATTTTGCTGGCCTGTGCCTTCTTTCCTTCCCCCTTTTCTCTTATTATCTTTTCAAAGGCGTTATCTTCTCTCTTAACCATATTAATATTTTCTTTTATTTTGCAATATGCACAGATTGCTCTTATCTGTAACCAATTTTCTTCTCCAAGCCATTGTTTAATTTTATTTTCTCTTACCGTTCCCTCTCTGTCATATAGTTGTTCTAGTCTCTCTATTCCTTTTTCCTTCAATGTTTGAATATTTCTATTCATATTTGATTCCTTATCCTTATTGATTATCCATACTGTTGACATTTTAGATTTTAAGCTACTTATTCTCCCTTGCCATTTCTTCCACACTTGCATTGTTCCTTTCATTGGTCCTATTAATTTATCTATATTTCTCTTATCCCATTTTCTAAAGATTATTTCTTCACAATTAACTCCATTCATTTCCTTTTCAAATCTCACCCATTTTTTATTTGTCACTTGTAATTCTATTGCTCTTTCAATTTGGAAGGCATCACTATATAGCTCTAGGCATGGACAGCCCCATCCCCCTTTCATTTCTTTTGCAATTATCAATTTTTTCCTTACTCTTGGTCTTTTCCCTCCTTCAACCCAATAATTTAGTTTCCTATCCCATTCCTTTAATTTTGCCATGGGAGGAATTCCTGGGAGAGCCTGAAATAAATACATCATTTTTGGAATTATCAATATTTTCAATGCCCTTATCCTAGACATCTGTCTCAAATTTTTATTCTTCCACCTACTCATTTGTTTTAACATTCTCTTCCATGCCATTCTATAATTTCCATCTATTATTTTATCAAGTGTCTTAAATATCCAAATTCCCAAATACTTCATCTTTTTAATACCCAATTTTAAACCTGATTCCTTCCTTATCTCTAATTGTTCCTTCGGTGGTGTATTAATAAATAATATCTCTGATTTCTCCATATTTACTGATAGCCCTGATACTTTTTTAAACTCCCTCAATATTATTTTCATTGATTTAATCATTTCCCTTGGTCTCTGTGTTAAAATTATTGCATCGTCCGCATACAGGTTCAATCTCAACTCCTCCTTCCTCCCAATCTTATACCCTTCCCATGTTTCATCCATCCTTATTTTATATGCTAGGGGTTCTATTACCAGAGCAAATAACATTGGGGATAATGGACAACCTTGTATGGTCCCGTTCTCAATTTGAATGTTTTCCGTTCTTTGTCCATTCACTCTAATACAAGCCGTATTCTCCCTATATACATTTTTAATCATTTCACAGAAATTATTCCCCAAATTTAGTTCTTTACATAATCTATACAGATATTCATGGTTTACTTTGTCGAAAGCTTTATACACATCTAACTTTAGAATTGACAATTTTCTTTTTGTTTTTGTCGCATGACAAATCACATTAACAACATTTCTTATTGGTTCACTGATACTCCGCCCTTTAACAAATCCATATTGGTCTTCTCCTATAATCTTTGGTAGAATAATTTCCAATCTATTTGCTATGATTTTCATGAATATCTTATAATCTTGGTTTACTAAACTGATCGGACGATATGATTCTGGGAGCTCCGGTTGTCTATCTGGCTTCAGAACTGGAATAATTTCAGAAAGTTTCCATGTTTCCGGGACAATACCTCTCATATATACCTCATTAAACATTTCAGCCATATATGGTACCAACTCATGCATAAAGGTCTTATAAAATTCTGCTGTATATCCATCTATACCAGGTGCCTTATATTGTTTCAGTCCTTTAATTACCTGAATTACTTCTTCCTGTGTTATTTCATCATTTAGCATAATTTTATCCTCCTCATTTACTTTATTCCCAATTTTTATTTCTTCATTATTCACCTGTTCTTTTTGGTACAACTCCCTGTAAAAATCTCTCATTATTTCTTCGAGTTCCTTTCTTCCATCTTTCACCAATCCATTTTTATCTTTAAGTTTTGTTATACATGACTTTTCCTTTCTCCTCTTTAAATATCTCACCATTTGTTTCATTGATTTTGTACCCCATCCATTAATTCGTTGCCTCACACTCTGTCTCATTTTGTTCCATTGCACCTCATCCATTAATTCCAATTCTTTCTTTTTCTGCCTTAATATACTATTTATATTTCTTCTCCTCGTTATTCTCAATTGTTCTTGTATTGATTCAATTTCTTTTATACATTTTTCTCTTTTCTCTCTCCAACTTTTCCTTATGTAGGACTCAATACTAAAACATTGACCTCTTAATACACTTTTAAATGAGTCCCACACCACAGTTTTAGATAACTCTCCATTATCATTTATTCTATAATATTCTTTTATCTCCTCCTGAAGCTTCAATTTATATTCATCTTTTTCTGTTACCACCGAATTATATCTCCAAATTCTTTGACTAATCTCATTACTCAATCCCAAGGTTGCAATCAGAGGACTGTGGTCTGACAAAAATATTGGTTTCCTTTCTACCTTCTTTATTTGGGCTTTGCTTGCTTTATTTAGTAAGATATAATCTATACAGCTAAATTTATTGTGTCTTGCTGAATAAAAAGTATCCCTAATACTTTGATTTGCGTGTGCATCCACCATATTAAGCTTATTTACATTTATTGCTTTTTTATTTTTTTTAGTTAAGTCCAAATTGAAATCGCCTGCCCAAATCAATGTCCCTTCCGCATAATTATCCAGCTTCTTTTTAGTATTCAATATATACTGTTTTGTGTTTCTGTTCGGTGCATATATCACAGCTAATGTTATTTTAACCTGATTTATCTTGCCTTTCACAAAAACTGTTCTTCCTTCCCTATCTCTTTGAACATCAAGCTCCTGAAATGGAACATTTTCATTGATTAGAATTGCTACCCCTCGTGAGTTCCCTGTCCCTCGAGATTCATAAATTCTATTCCATGTTTTATCTTTAATCAATTTATCCCTCCCCCTCTTTTTATGAGTTTCCGATAACATTATCACATTTATCCTACATTCCTTTGCCATTTTCAACATCCTATAAATCTTAAGATCTGCCATTCCATTTATATTCAGTGCCAATATAGTTAAATCACCCATTTGTTTTGTATAATTCCATTTTTATCTCTCCCCCTTGTCTCTTCAGTTTCTTTTCTTCTCCTCTCCCCCTTTTTGCCCCCCTCCCTGGATCCCCATTGTGCCCCTTTCCCCTCAGAGTCCAGTCCTTTCCCTTCTCCCATCAGAGAAGGACTCGAAAGAGTTCTATTCTCTTCCCTTCCCAGACTCCACTTGGCGGCTGCGTTGCCCTTCGCCAGTTCCCACACCTGCAAATTATTTTAACCCAGTTTATCAAAGTGGTTTTTTACATCTTGGATCTTGTTTCCATTCTCCTTGTTTCCTCTTTCAGCTTTTGCTTTTTTAGTTCTCTCAATTGTTTTTCCAAAGTTCGTATTTGGTCTAAGTCCATTTGCTTCAAATTTCTTAAGTCTATAGTCTCTTGTAAATCTTGACCATGCTCTCCTTCCCTATTCATCAAGTCTCCAATAACAGATATACTCTGAGTCGAGCATGATTCTATTTGCCCGCCTCTGTCTGCAGCTTCCAGCTCTGTTGATCTTATCTGTCCAGCTGCCTGAAGAGTGTCCTTGGCCTTCTTACTCCCCTTCTTTCTTTTGAAGCTTCTATGGACCTCTTCATTATCTGACTCCTCCGTCTCATCCGATACTCCCCCTTCTGTACAAAATCTCAGAAGTCTAAGCATGGTCTTTCCACTAGCCAAATCAGTAGCTTTATATAATTTACCATCTCTATAGACGATCAGGGTGGCAGGAAAAGCCCAAGTATATCGCTGGTTCTTCCCCTCCAGGACTTTTGTAATTTCTTTCATCTGTGCTCTTTTATCCAGTGTCTCTGATGAAAGATCCAGGAGAGGCCAGACCTTTTTACCTGCCAAGGTAAGGTCTTTTATTTTCCGAAGCTGATTATACACCTTTTCCTTCGTTGCCTCCCTTGAAAAACGGATCAAAATGTCTCTGGGTTTTTTTCTACCTCTGTAAGCCCAATGCGATCGTTCTATATCGTCCGGTGAGATTTCCATCAAAGTCTGTAGCCAACTGACAATATTTTGTTTTAAATTGTCACTCATCTGAAAATCCTGCCCTGCTGTTCTCAGGCGTATATTTGCTCTTCGTGACCGATCTTCCTGGTCAGCAATCTTGTTTAGGAGTTTTTGGTTTGCACTTTCTAAATGTTTTTTTAAGTTGGCTATTTCCTCTTTCTGTTTTCTAGTCTCCTCTTGCATCTCCATAAATTTACCTTCATACTGTTGCACCTTTGACTCCATTGATCCCAGCCGGGTGTTAATCATTTCAACTTGTTCTTTTAATTCATCATTCCCCTTCTTTAAGCTATCAGAGCTTATCTTTAGTTCATTCAATGTTTGTAATATTTGGTCCAGCTTCCGCCCCCATTCCACTCCCTCCGCCATTATGGCACTCACGTTCAGTTCTTTCCTTCACCCGGTCTTCTGATTTATTTTCTGAGGTTTCAAGTTTCAGACGCTCAAACTGCGATCTGCTTTGCTTCCTCTTTTTTCACGACCGGGTCCAGGTTGGAGAGAGAGATTTATGATCTTCCTGGGCTTTAAAAATAAGCTTTATTTCTTTTGCAGTTAGGGAGCTCTCTTAGGCACGTCTATCTTATCTGACGCATGCGCAGCATCCCGGGGGATCTGTTTTTTTCACCAAGGAATTCTAGGTATCACATGCAGTTGTTTTTCCCATGTTGTCTCCAAAATGTTAGGTTAATTGAAAAATTATGCTTAGACCCAGATCTTCCAGTGAGCTACATGCTGAATGTGACTTTGAGTCTAGGGGTGCATCTACATGGCAGAATTAATGTAATTTGACACTAGTTTAACTGTTATAGCTGAGTGCAATGGGATCATGGAAGCTGTAGTATTGCAAGGTTTTTAACCCTATAATAAATAATTATAAAATTTTATTTATAAGTTTTATTCTCCCCTAGGAGACTTGTAGTGGCTTACAACAAAGAAAAGCAATACAAAATAATGATAGCCACGCAATACATCAGAAATGAAGACAAATTATAAACAGAGCAAAACAGTAATAAAGAAATAAATCACACAACATATTAAATATAACTCAAAACATAAACCATAATTAAAATAGGTACTCGTTATCTCAAGTAATACAGTTAAAACATCCCAGGGTCAGCATTTAATTCCATTTAAGTCCTCCATCATATAAATTATAATTAGCTGTTATCAAAAGCCTGCTTCCAGAGCCATATTTCAGTCCTTTCCTGAAGACCATAAGTGTGGGATCTAGTCTGATCTCGCTGGGGAGAGCGTTCCAGAGCTGGGGGCCATGACCAAGAAGGCCCTTTCTCCTGTTTCTACCAGCTGTGCTTGTAACCTTCATTGCCATAAAGTTCTGGTGCTACATCAAACTATAATTCCTAGGATTCTATAGCAGTGAGCCATGGCATTTCAATTGATGTCAAACTGCATTAATTCTACATTGAAGATGCACCATAGATTTCAATGGTCCTAGTCGGACATGCGAAATGGGCCCTTTCAAACAAATTATAGCACTGTGGTCCCATCTTGCCATGGTTCCATCCTATGGTATCCTGGGATTTACAGTTTGGGGAGGGATGTATAAAATTTTCAACCAAACCGCAGGATTTCATAATATGCAGCAATGAAAATTAAAATGGATGCATGGTGCTATAACTGGGTGGTATGAAAGGATCCCTTGTTTAAGTATGATCAGATTTTCAATTTGTAGGATCTACTGGAACCTCAAGGTCAATAAACTGGAGTCAGATACAAAGTAGTGGCTCAGGGGTTTGGATGCAGAATTGTGGATGAAGGGTGTCCCCAACCTTTTTATGACTGCACAGCTTCCACTTTTTGTCTTTATCCTCTGCTAGCGGAAACTATTGTAGAAGCATCACAATCGGAAGCATGATGATGGAGGGTTGCAATGTTAGGTTACAGCAACATGTTTGCAGTAAACAGTGGAATAAAAAGCTTGAACTGGGAAAAAGCAGGATTCTTGTACAGCCAATTCTAATGTAGCTGTGGTTGCCTGCCTACAGCAAAGTAAATAGCAGTTGTCTGCAGAATCCATTTTGTGTGCTTTCAAATCATTTCTGACTCATGGTGACCCAAAGGCAAATCTATCATGGGGATTTCTTGACAAAATTTGTTCAGCCTTTCTTTTCTCTGAGGCAGAAAGAATGTGATTTGCCCAAAATCACTCAGTGGGCTTCCACAGCTGAGTGGGAATGCTGGTCTCCAGAGTTAAACCACTCCACCATCCTGGCTCCATCCAGGCTTTCAAGGTCATTTTGAATTGTGCCAGGAAAGTCTCTAGCAGCCAGTAGCTTGTTGTTGTTGCAACGAGGGAATTGTGCCCTTCCTGGATCCAGATCCAATCTGGCTACAGCTCTTTGGACCAGCTGTAGTTTCCAAACATGTTTGCAAGGCAGCCCCATATAAAGCCTCTTACATTAATCCAAATGTGATATGATTTAAGCATATGTCACTGTGGTCCAGTCAGGAAACACAGGGAACTTGTGCAGTTTACATACTTGTGTCAATGCTCCCCTCACATCCAGGTTCAATGCTGAGTTTAGAAGTATACTCAAACAGCAAACCTGTGCCTTCAGAGGGAATGTCACTCCCTGAAACACAAAAAATTTTCATTGTACATTTTTTTCTCAGAAAAGATTTTGACACAGAAATGATGTTTCTTGGAGAATAAATTTAGTTTTCTATACAAAGGCAACACATGAAAATATTGTGCAGAATCCATCCCAAATCATAAAGATTCTTGTCCAGAATTCTCTTTGTCAGGGTTTCCTGACACGCAAGCAACATGTTTTTCAACTGCTTTTTCACAATTTTCAAATATTCTTTCTATTCCTACCATGAACCCACAGTAAAATTCTTTGTGAAAATGTATCAAGTATAAAGCAGAGCTGTTCTAAGTTTGGAACTTTGAAGTGTTACAACTGCATGAGTGAAAGCAGATGTACCAAATATTCAGTACAAGAGAGAGTGAAAAACACAGAGAAAGTGTGCACACATACTTTGTTTCTTTTATGAATGATGCCATTTGTCCGCTGATGGGAGTTTGGAGTCTTGCAGGCCTTTTATTCCATTGAAATACCTCCCTTGGTTGGCAGTAATCACCACTTGAGCCCCAGGAAAGGTGGACAAGCTCAGCAGCCACCGTTTGTGTGGAGTGGGAAAGAGCCATGTGCTGCCCCCGTTTCTTTTGAATGGCCCTGAAGACTTTTTTGTCTTTCCACTGGCATAGGGCAAGGGCTCAGGGCAACTTGTGGTAAGGAACTTGCCAGCACTTTGACGTTCCCTACAGAGAAAGAAATCTGGAGATCCTGTAATACCTGCATTGCTGTTTTTGAAAGTACATAAAGAAATTACTTCTAGGCAAAGAGCTTAGATGGGTTATATGCAAACAGTTCTTCCTGCCACAATGTTTATTGTTTGTTTTACCCAAACACATTTGTTTGTAGATACATTTCCACAAACATCTATAGAATGTTAGCATTTTGGCATGCATTTTTGTTCGTTTAGGAAATTTATGTCACAAAATTCTGTATGTAAAAGGGTCCTCATTGTGTTCAACCCATATCATTGTCTTGATGGTACTCAGAGTGTAGAATTAATGCAATTTCACCCCCCACTTTAACTGCCATGACTCAATGCTACCAAATCCTGGGAGTTGTAGTTTGGTGGGGTTTCAACGCCCTTTGGCAGAGAAAGCTAAAGATCTTGTAAATCTGGAATTCCCAGGATTCTATAGTATTGAGCTATGATAGTTAAGGTGGAATCCAACAACATTAATTCTATAGTGTAGATGCATCTGTAGTTACAACTGTTATTGGAGGCTTAACCAGAGGCTGCAGAGAAGCGGAGTTTATTCTCCAGGAATCTGCTTCCTCAACATAAGGGACCCAGTCCCTTATTAAGATCTTTGATGCTGATATAAGACCTAGTTCCCTGTAACGGGAGGAGGTTGAGGTTAAGAAGAAGGCCTCACTGTGTTACTCCAAACGCCAGCGCCATTGCAGTTACTACCAACTGCCATCTCACACCCACCTTCTGAACCTACCATCTGGAGATGCCATCAACACCAGGAGATCCGGGGGTCAAAAAAATAATTAACATCTATATAGACCACTCGACTAATATTTTATATGTCAGATAAACATAAGCAAAATGCTGCATTATGATGAGGTCACTAGGTGGCAGTAAATGCAAGCATTTCCATTCAAGTAATGCAGCATAGGCAATGCAACTCAGATGGCATGTATTATATGGCTGTGTCCCAAACTTTTCTTTCTCTGGAAAAGCACCACGGAACAGGCTTGGAGGGAGAAGATATTTGAATGCCCTGAATATCAACCAACTATGTGCTAAATTCAGAACTTGATGCCCCATCAATCTGGAACAATTACTTTTTGACTACAGCTCCCAGAATTTCACCCTTAAGTATGGCCAATGGTCAAGTGTCTTCATCCTCTCAACCTTTATATTCTGCAGCTCTCCATTTAACCCAAAGATGGAAACATGTCATGAAGTTGGAGGATGATTTTTAACACCTGCTGAACCTTATTGGGCCACACCACTAGGTCTATAGTGACCAAAACGACATGTCCCATTACCAGAAGTTACTCTTGATGCATTTTGTTGTTGCTGTTTTAAGGCAAGGTGATATTGAATCAGCTTTTCACAAGCCAAAGCACTTTCTCAAAGGCTGTTCTCAGTCCTGCTTTTTTCTTGGAAAAAGGTAATAAGCACCTGGGAGGTCAGGGGAAAGCACCACATGAACAGTCAATGAGCCACACAATTTCCTGATCTATCCCTACTTTTTCCAAATCTCTGGAGGTGCCTGGAGAAGTTCTGCCTGTATCTGTATGAAATATTTTCAGTGATGGAAAATCTCAAATGGAATTAATTTGCATTTGTATGTAGTAGCAGAGCTTAGGAAAATTTCCCAGCCAGTATGGCCTTTGGGAGTTCCTAAGAGTTACAATCTGAAAAAGATACGTATTTTAGGCCTTACAGCTACTGTATCTGAAGAAGTGGGCTTATAACTATGAAGGCGCACGCAAAAACGAAAACAGTCTTAAAGTTATTGCCATATATTTTTCTCCTCCTTCTGCTCCCTTCCTCCTTTTTATGCTAGATATAATCAGTATAACACTGACTACTGGAAATGTATGTGAACTATATTGCAAACTCAGGAAAACCGCTGTTTAATAGAACTATAATAATAATAAAACTTTATTTATATTCCACCCTATCTCTCCAAGGGGACTCATGTTTCATGCAGAAGGGATCCTTTCATGCAGAAGGGATCAAATGACTGTGCAGAAAACTTCCAATGAATAATTACAATTGTCTTGTCGGTATGCTGGCTGGGGGAATATGGGAGTTGTAATGCATAAAGGTTACTTCCCAAAGGTCTAGAAGCTGCAGCATATTCCATTTGTAACAAGACATCCAGAAAGACAGTCAACATTAGCGAGCAGGGTAGGATAGTATGAATTCAGGGAAACAAGATCAAAGGATACAAAACAAGTCTAATAAGAAAATTCTAACTAGCCAGGCTGTCTGCTAAATTATCCATTGGAAAATTCAGTGAAATCAAATACTATTTGATATGTTTGAACCAGAAAGTGTTCAACATTATAAATTTAGGTGTCATAACCACAACTGCACATGATGAGATATCAAATATTTAGTCATAATTGATGTGACCATAGAGGGCAAAATGGGGACATTATCACTCTGGTTGAGAAATGCTCCCTCCAGCCGATTTTTTCCTTCAGTAACTAGCATTGCAGAAAGTGAGACATGGAGAACTATTTACATCAAGAGCTCTTATATTAACTGTGCTCACATTCTGTTAGCAACTTTATTTTTTCACCTTTCTTTTAGATGCCTTAAGTATATTTCTGAAAGTTCAACTTATAATTTAAACTGTGGTTTTGAAGAAAATTTCATTGAGTAGAATTCTTATTGAAGAGCAATGTCCTCATTTTTCCCTGGCAGCTATACCCCTGAATGATATTACATCCTTTGTCGTGATTGCAGCACATTTCCTGTTGATGACTACATTGTCAATCTATCTTATTTATCACCCCATAGTGGCATTGAGCCTGAAAAGAATGATATTCTGATGGCATCTTTTGCCACTGCAAACAAGACAGTAATTAAATTGATCTTTGAACACCTGACCTGCTAGCTATGAAGAATCAAAAACAGGGAAAATTAGAATGGCAATAATCATTTAAGTTGTCATCTTGAGCCATGGACCCAATATAAATACAATAGGATCGTGGGATTTGTAGTTTGATGAGATACTGCAGTGCTGTGGCTGAGAATTTCAATTGCACCTCCTTAGACTGGAAATCCCAGATTTCTATAAAATGGAGCCAAAATGTTCAAAGGGATATCAAAGTGCTATAATTGCTAAGTAGAAAGGAGTCCCAGTTTACCATTATGCTTAGGTGTAGATCTAAGAAAGAAGGGGAAGATTCTGGCCTTTGGAGGAGTCACATCAGACATGGCAAAAACAAATACTATATACCATAGAGACAATAGGGAACTTGTTCCAGCTGGCAGTATTGAAACTCATACTTGAGAACCAAAGTTCATAGCCACTGGTAGCTATTGGTTTCCATGGTGAGTGGGGCAATTGATCTGCTTTGGGTTTAAGTCTAAACTTTAAGAAAACTACCCAATTTGGTGAGCCCTATCCTCAGAAGAGTTTCAAGCTCCTGGGATTGATCCTGTTAGGTATGAACTAAAACCAAGAACGGATTCACTAATATGGAAACCACCATCTCTATGATTTATAGCTGCACAGTCTGAGAATCAGTCTGATTCTATCTGTATTGCCAAAGCTGTATTGCTTAAAGGCTGCTCTGCTTGCCTTCTACAGTTTTCAGTAAGTCTGATGTAGATCAGGTGAGTGATAGTGATAGATGCAAAGTGACCTGATGGGGTTCATGGTTGAAGATCTAGGTCTCACTATTCCAATCCAACCTGATCTTGCTGGATGATGCAATATGGCATTTTCTCCTTTGCTTGAAGAAAGATGACTACCAAGATGCTTTCAATCTTGAAATGTCATTATATACTAGTATTACGAGGCCTCTGCACATATAATAACTTTATAATAATAATAACTTTATTTTTATACCCCGCCCCATCTCCCCGAAGGGACTCGGGGCGTCTTACATGGGGCCAGGCCCGATAAAACAAACAAAACAGTAACAAAGCAATAAAACAATTATCCCAGTAAAAAACATCAACATCAATAAAAACAATCATTAAAATCAACAAGCAGGATACAGTGTTAAAAACAGGAGACTAATTCGTAGATCCCAGGCGAGATGCAGAGTGATACGAAATGGGAAAAGGAAATTTCACAGTTGGACAATAAAGTGCGGTATAAAATGGCAAGACAACAACAATGGGACTATTATGGAATGGACAGATAGATCAATCCAGCAACAACTAAACATCGAAGGCCTTTTGGAAGAGCCAGGTTTTTAAGCTCTTCCGGAAGGAGAGGAGGGTAGGGGCCTGCCTGATCTCTCTAGGTAGAGAGTTCCAAAGCCGGGGGGCCACGACGGAGAAGGCCCTCTCTCTCGTCCCCACCAACCGCGACTGCGAGGGTGGTGTGAGCGAGAGAAGGGCCTCCCCCGATGAGCGAAGAGAACGTGTGGGTTCATAGAGGGAGATGCGGTCTCTAAGGTAGGTGGGTCCCAAACCGTTTAGGGCTTTGTAGGTGATAACCTGCACCTTGAATTGGGCCTGGAAAGTAAATGGCAGCCAGTGGAGCTCCTTAAACAGAGGCGTTGAACGCGACCTGTAATTCGCTATATGTTCTAAGTATTAAACAGTCAACCGAGATATATACTCTCAAAATCAAGCCTATTTCCTCTCACATAGTGGGATTTTTCAGAGTTGCATGCTTCAGCAATCTCATTTACAAATTAAACCTGAATTTACCTTTCAGTGGACAATCTAAAAACATGATACACTAAATACAAGATACATAAGGGGGTAAAACCACCTACTATGACAGACATCTTTCACCACATGAAGGAACATCCAGAATAATGGCAACAAACTATACTATTATATATAAATTGTATATAATTGTATAATACAATGCACACAAACACATACTTTATCATTAATTTGGCAATTTCAATTTTGGCTTGTACTTTTAGCTATGCTGTTTACATTTATTTTCATACTACAAATGAATTTTAGATATTTTAGTAATATGTTTTTAGTGTAAGTATTAGCAAACTTTGATACTGGATTGTGTTTGATGATATGCATTATAAAAAGGTAAAGGTTTCCCCTGACGTTAAGTCCAGTCGTGTCTGACTCTGGGGGTTGGTGCTCATCTCCATTTCTAAGCCAAAGAGCCGGTGTTGTCTGTAGACACCTCCAAGGTCATGTGGCCGACACGACTGCATGGAGCGTCGTTACCTTCCCGCCAGAGCGGCACCTATTGATCTACTCACGTTGGCATGTTTTCGAACTGCTAGGTTGGCAGAAGCTGGAGCTAACAGCGGGTGCTCACTCTGCTCGGTTGGCAGAAGCTGGAGCTAACAGCGGGTGCTCACTCTGCTCCTGGGATTTGAACCTGGGACCTTTCGGTCTGCAAGTTCAGCAGCTCAGCGCTATAACACACTTCGCCACTGGGGCTCCATGATATTTGTACGATAACAAATATACTGTATTATATTTGTTACAATTGCAATAGCCATTGGCTCAACACAAATAAAAAATTGTTTAATATGTTTTGATGTGCTAGATTTGAACCACAGTGATTTTCAGCGTGCTCTTGGATGTTGCTGGATTCTAATAAGCTCCCAGATAAGTTTAATGTAGTTTGCTATTTTTTATAATGTCAGAAGTGACTTTAGAACACAATGCAAGTCGCTTCTGGTGTGAGAGAATTGGCGTCTACAGAGACATTAGCCTGGGCAATGTCTCTGCTGGGAGGCTTCTCTCATGTCCCCGCAAGCTAGAGCTGACAGATGGGAGCTCACCCCATCTTGCGTATTCAATCTGGCAACCTTCAGGTCAACAACCCAACCTTCAAGTCTGCAGTCCAGCCGACACAAAGGTTTAACCCAATGGGCCACCACGGCTCCAACTGTCTGTGATTATAGGAGGGGCTAACTATCAGCTGAATTCAAACAAGTCTCTCCAAATTGCATATTCCTTGAAATTCAGTGTCAGCTCTCTTCAGCATGCACATTATAGGTTTATTTGTCCATACACGGAAGGAAGGAAGGAAGGAAGGAAGGAAGGAAGGAAGGAAGGAAGGAAGGAAGGAAGGAAGGAAGGAAGGAAGACAAGAGAAACACAGTGTCTGCCTCATCTGCACCATCAGATTTCCAACTGGAGCAAGAACACACAATCCTCATAAAATATCACATTTCACAATTTCTTTTTAATTGCTCTCTCAACCCTTCCTATTAGTGTATATCGGACAACAAGATAGAAAGGACACCCCAAAAGTATGCATGTTCCTTCATAATGTTTGTCATGATGAAAAATGTTCTTTTCGTTCACCCACAGAAAAGAACAGAAAAAATAGGATGAATATTTCTACCAGCTACTGATTCTAGCACAGTAGGAGAGAGGCATCTGCTGAGTTCTGATGCAATTTCTTTTATTCTGCTGCCACCTGGTGTCAGTATCTGGAGGAGCGTCTGCTTTCAACAAACACACATGCAACTGATGGTTTAAATAAGCAATATTTCTAGGCATGCTCAGCCCTTGGCTAGGAAACTGCTCTATTCAAACCACGTTTTGATCTTCCAGTGCTCTTAATATTGGTCTCTTCCAGAGAACAAATGAACACACACGATACTGAGCAAAAATAATAACAAGGCCTCTTCTCACAGTTTTTTTTGGGAGGAGACCTTTGACCTCTTCACACTGGCCGCTAGAATTGGCAGGCATTGTGGCAAATCTGGTGACAGCTGTTGGGGGGGTGTGGGGAAGCCACCGTCCCATGCCCCACTTCGTCTGGCTTACCAGCAGGAAGATCCCACAGGGAGAAGCATCAACCATCCAGCTTCCCCCCATTGATCTAAGGCAACATGGGAAACTTCCCATATTGCCGCTGCAGTGGCATGCTCCACTTCACCACCCCATCTCCAGCTCTTTCAAGGTCAAGCCAGTCACTTCAAGGATCCCATCCATCCATCTTGCCCTTGGTCAGCCCCTCTTCCTTTTTCCTTCCATTTTCCCCAGCATCACTCTCTTCTCCAAGCTTTCCTGTCTTCTCATGATGTGGCCAAAGTACTTCATCTTTGCCGCTAATATCCTTCCCTCCAGTGAGCAGCCAGGCATTATTTCCTGGAGTCTGGACTGGTTGGATCTTCTTGCGATCCAAGGCACTCTCAGAATTTTCCTCCAAAACACAGTTCAAAAGTGTCTATCTTCCTCGTTCAGATTATAGTTAGACAAAGTGAGCAACTTCCACTTTATTGCCAGGACCCCTACAAGCTTATGGCAGGGAAGTATAAGATACATTATATGGTCAATGTAGACTCATACAATGCAGTTAAACTGTTAGCTGTTAGCTCCAGCTCCTGCCAACCTAGCAGTTCGAAAACATGCCAATATGAGTAGATCAATAGGTACCGCTCTGGCGGGAAGGTAACGGCGCTCCATGCAGTCATGCCGGCCACATGACCTTGGAGATGTCTATGGACAATGCCGGGTCTTCGGCTTAGAAATGGAGATGAGCACCAAACCCCAGAGTCGGTCACGACTGGACTTAATGTCAGGGGAAACCTTTACCTTTACCTTAGACTCATACAATGCAGTTAAACTGCTTCATATGAGTCTACGCTAACCAT